>NW_019211458.1:39233442-39759418 GCF_002443255.2 Varroa destructor | reverse complement strand
TATATATATATAAATGATGTTCTGGTGAAGTGTTTCCTAACATCTGTTCACACGACTTGATACCATCATCTGAGACGCGTCTATTCAAATTAGCTTGAGATTTGCACACATACACATACACATACACACAAGAACGCACGCACACGCACTCGATTTCGCGGGCTTCGGCAATCGCTCTCTTGAAGCTCTGTGTCATATACACCAAAGACCATATTCATTTTACAGCTGTGCATAAATTTTGAAGTTTGTCGAGAATTGAAAAAAGAATCCCCACCGGATATAAATATAGCATTATTACTCGAACAGTGAACTGCGTTGTTGTTTCTATGTGACAACCGATGATCATCGTATGCAATCATAAGGCGATTGAGTGAGGTTTGTTACATTACATTAGATGCTGCTTTCTTACACTTACCCAAAAATAATTCGTGCTTAATCAAATGGGGTAAAATAAATTTACGCTTAACGTGTGACGCGACGCGTCCCTGTTGTTCAAAGCAAGATCGCTCAGAGCATCTGGTAAAAATAGATATTCTTCCACTGAATGGTGACGACTTCACTTGCGCTATGATGATCGACTACAGCACAACATACGGTTCAGCTAAACCTCCAGAAAACAGAAACGAGCTTTTTCTAGATGCCCCTTTCTCCCCTTCGTGGTCCTAATTCCGCTATAGTACAAATCGCAGGCCAGGACGCCGCCCCGTCAATTTACCGAACGGAAAACGCCCAGCAAGGTTCCACTCGTCTGGCTGCTAGCAGAGTCTTTTAACTCACACTATTCAGTAAGGTTGGCCCGATTTTATCTTTCTTAAAACCCGGCCCTTAATGACACAGCATATGAAGACAATTAAAGACACGAACAGAGCCATCATCATATATATTGATCCTTTCTTGGCTTCGAGTAGGCCTTACGTTTGAATTGGCCCGGCTACACTCAAGACTATTAACTTCCGCGAATCGCGTGGATCGAAAACTAACCCTGTAGTCAGGAAGGCATATAAATGCCACCAGTGGCAACCTGTAATTTTTCCGGAGTATAAATGAGTATGCTCTGTACGAGACACATCATTGACAGGCGTATTGGTGGATGCCGAAAAGCACATTTTGAAAATGTGCACTAAAGTGTTATTGCGTTAGAAACAATATATGATATATATCGTTGAAAGAAGTAATTGTCAGACAAAACAAGATGCGTTTTACGGCACGGCTACAGATATGTGTATCCGCCTGTCATTTGAGTCGTTTTGACTACTTTCAAGTATCGACGCTGGGCTTTTCTAAATAATTCCAGCGCGAGCGTCCAGAGCACAGATCCATACCGCAAAAACGGCCGACCCATGTGCAGGAATACGTCAAGTAGCACAATGTAGCTGACAGATTTCTGGACAATTTGACCGGCGTTCTACTTGGGTATTAGTTAATTAGCAGCAGAGTCAGTGCTGATTAGTGGATGGAGTACGAGTGTTTCCACGCAAAGAACAAACAGGCTTAATGATTTGCTTTCATATGACGAAGCTCAATAGGGTTGTCTAGAGCCGTTCTTCTAGAATCATTTTTGCTTTATGATCCGTAACGTAACGGAAATTAGAATCGGCTGAGTAGTTCTATAATATGACTTTACTCTTGCACACAGACAAACAGGGCGACCCCTGCTCGCAGCTACTCTGTTAAGACTGAATAATGCGTTCATCTTTGGAGTTTAGATTTTGAAGATTTTTATGTTTACATCAAATGATTTAATGAAATTACGTTATGTTGCTTCTAATGATCCAATGTACAAGTACGTTCATTTGATTGGTTACATTGAGCTCCAAGCAATTCATGCTTGAGTTTCCTGCACGCGTGAATCCTTATCTATACTGTCCACATACATTATTTTATTTAGCTTGTATCTTACCGCACGATAGAAGCTTTGTAAGGAAGGCAAACCTCTAGCGCGTTCCATTTCCAAAAAAAGGTGTTACCAAGACCCGGTAAATCATTGTGTCAAGGGGGGGGGGGGGGGTTTCGATTTTGCTATCAATCTCGATATTTTACATAAGTTAACAACGTGTTTTGAACAAAACTAAACACTTTTAGAACGTGTATGAAAAACTTATTTCACAGAGCATAAAACATTGCCGAACACTTCAGTTCAAAGTCGCTGTAGCTAAAAGCCATTGTCTCGCTTGCCATGAACTCAATAAATATCCCTCCGTACAAAACCATAGTCCTTATTATAAATTGATCTTTCAATTCTTGCGTATGGCATATATCTCTGTTAGAGTTGTTCCGCCGCTTCTGTAATCTCTGTTGAATTTGGCGCCAGTAAGGTACTGGCTGGCCGGTTTATTTCGAATTTACCCGCCACTAACTGGCCGAGACTAGCGGAGCGAGTAAGCGAACTATACAGGCAGGCAGCCAGCCAGCCAGCCAGCAAAGGGTGAGAGGCAGGCCCCATCCAATAATCAACATCCCGTAGACGAAACTAACTCATTAGCTATAGTCACCGCGGCTGCGGTAGTGTGGCTTGGTGGTCTTGCTGCTGGGGCTGGCTGGCTGGTTGATTGGCAGCGTGAATGTGTGTGCCCAGGAGACGAAGCCCCACGGTGACGGCCAGCAGCGAGTAGTTAAACAACAACAAAGTTCGGCGAACTTAGCTCCGGCTGTTGGATGCTTCATTGGGGCTGTGGGAGTGTATGTGTATGTGCTCCGAGTGTCAGGAACACGGACGTCTGTGGGGGTGGGAGCTGGGAATTCGAGACCGTAGCAAGAACTGAGTTTTTTCTGGTCTAACCGGGCTTCATCGTCGGCTGAGGAAAGGTGAGTTGAAAACTTCAATGCGACTGCGTGTGCTCTGCAGAAAATCTTTTCAAAACGAGAACAGTTAAACTTGGCAGAGCGTTTTCATCACGCATTTTTAGGCAAGCGATATTTTCTAAGGACGACGCGTTGTGCGTCAGAACAAGGAGTTATTTAGGAAATTTGATTTTCGATGCTTAGCGGCAGTAACTAAATGGGTCGGCACTAGCCTTGTGGAGTGTTCAAACCGTAATTGCAAACTTTATAGCGTTCGATTAGTGCTCGACGAAATCTCATCGAGGCCAAGTGTAAAAACACAAGGCTAACGGGGGAGTGAGGCTACATTGTTCGTGGAAACAGTTGTTCACGCTAGCTTCAAATAAACCTCGATATCTAGGATCCATCCTTTTCGAATCTCATCAAGACATACGAGGAAGATTTGAGTTGCGTCTTAATGCTGATCCGCGTTGCGTTCGACGCGCTTGTAGTGGCGTTGGCCATAGTGCCGGTCAGAAACTAGCGGTTCAGTACTGATTAAAGTTTGATTTTGTTTGCTACCAATTCGGCCATATCGAATGGCGGTCGAATAAGTAAATAGTCATGTTTTGTAGCGAAATAGTTTGCGTCCAAGTTGTGGTACTGTTAGAAGACACTGGGTATATACATGCACTGAATGAGCATAATATGACTGGCGCGCTAGTCTCACACATTCAAATTCTTTACCATTGTAAAAAAAAAAAAGTAACGCTTTTGTAAGGCGGAAGATTTTGATCCGTAAAATCGTAAAACTTTGATAGATGTTGCATTAAATAAAGGTCTGTTGAGAGTACTGTATCTGTAAAGGAGAATCTCTCGCCTGTAGAGAAAATTTTGCCACGTTCTTTTTGTTTTTTACATTTAAAAGAAATTCTCCTAAGACTCAAATTTTTTTTTTTCAACTACTAGTATATACTCCTTATTATTGAATAATATTGTTAATTGAGAAAGTTGCTATGTGCGTCCTTTCATCTATTCGCAGTAAGTCTTTAGATATTCATCTATTTGTAGCGTAGAGTTAACCATTACGAGTACTAAAAAAAATACTGTGAAAGACGTCGTGCCACCTTGTAGACCAGTTGAGTGCTTTGTCACAGTTGCATATTACCATATATAGTGGTTAAGACGGCCTAGCTCATGGATAAAAAATTACCGTTTCAAAACCTGTGAATGATACAAGAGCACAGAAATCATATGTCACGAATAATGTTGTCATTTGTGATTTTACTCAATTGTTCCTCACTATCAAATCGCTATAAACAACACTATAACAAAAAAAAAAAGTTTTTTGTTGTTGTATATTGTTACATATTGCTCTCTTATCGCATTCAATTGATGAATGATTTTCTAACAAGATACCTTTTTTTTTGAGGTGTCTCATTGCGCTAACCGTCGAGTGTATAAACGCTTGCTCAATGTTGCAGAGCAGGTGTTGCAGAGCTATATCATTGTGTACTGTGGGGTCCGAAATCCTCTCATTATCGCAATGTAACGGTTTTTTTCAGAAGCTACTGGTCTGATGGTTGAACTTTATTCAAAGGCATACTAGGGGCGGCACTCGTGCACCATTTGT
Source organism: Varroa destructor (assembly GCF_002443255.2). Lineage (NCBI taxonomy): Eukaryota > Metazoa > Arthropoda > Arachnida > Mesostigmata > Varroidae > Varroa > Varroa destructor. The sequence goes on along the minus strand of NW_019211458.1, from coordinate 39,755,025 downwards.
GGGCAGTGGACATCATCCACGTGGTGCCGTGCCCTTCCATGTCTACCGGATTAACACCAAGTTCCATCAGCGCCGCCACTCACTCCCGCCTCGCCGAAGCCGCCCTTGAATTTCAGCCGTCGGTTAGTATGGTCTTATTATGTTGTATTAGCCATGATTCACGCCAAGCATTCGAAGCGATGGTTGCAGAACATAATGATGGATCGTTACGTGCGAAAGGCTAGAAAGCTTAAGGTCTATAATATCCTAAAAGCATTGGTGATTCACACTCGTTGAAATGTTCGCCATAAACCGCGAGATCTTCATCGGGCGGTCGAGCTCAGCGACAATGCTTGCAGTCTGTGTATGCATTTTGTCTATGCCGTCATTGCCAAACATTTCTGCCATAGACTAATTGTTTTAACAACAGTGTTGTTAATTATACAGGTCCGACTGGTTCGGCTTCCTCTGATGGCCATGGACGGTGACTGCATGGATCCTGTCGGGATGGCCGGGGGACCTGATGAGGAGCCTCCCTCAAAGAAACCTAGGACTAAGATTATTCCGTACAAGCTAAAGGAGTCCGATAAGAAGATGGTATACGACAGCGGTAAGTTGAAAGGTATCGGAATCGTTCTACACAAAAACAAAAAAGAAGCAACCCAGCTCAATCTCCAGAGCGGCCCGACCCTACTCAGCCTCTGTCCTCGTGACAAACCCTCATCCTCTGCTTAAGCCTGTAGCAATGTGCTATCGTCGTTTACCTATTAACGGATGTTCCGATCAAGGGATGCGTAAAACGCCTGTTGCACGTCGTTTTGTCCTCCGCACGCATATTATTGTTATTATTATTGAACAAAAACATATGTAGAATCTTGTTTTGCCTGTAAACTTTTTAATCAATAAAAATCGCGCCATCAACCCCAAGACTGACAGCTTGAGCTGACTTATAATAAAGGTCAGTAAAAAAATTACAGAATGATATAACTAAAATTTTTCAATTTACGTAGGAGCGAGAGCAACCAGCTCAACTTACCCAAATAGGGCAAAGTCGACACCATCATTCATGGAGCACGCCGTTGTGTCTCTAGTGAGATCTTTACTACGATCAATAACGTCGTTAATTGTCAAAATGTCACGAGCGAATGCATGTTTTGCGCTTCTAACACTGTGTTACCCCTAACTAGTAGCCAGCAGTAACTTTAGCTGGGAATAGTTACGAATTACTTAAGCTTAGGGGTCCGTAGCGAAATGAATGTTGATTAGTTGCAAATTGCCTGAAGTACACGTAGCGAAAGTACATCTATGAATAAACAATTCGACACACGGTTACCCTAACGTGTGCGTCCTCTTCGTTACTCTGACAGGTACGGTGATTTACACCGAAGAGTTCAAACGCAGCGTTTGGGATTTCCTCTTGGAGCACTCACTGGCTGAGGGTGAGCTGCGCTATCCAGACATTTCGCATTCAGTGCTGTACAAATGGAGACGAAAAGCTCATGAACAGGCTGGTTTATTTATGCCACAACGGAAGAGCCTCATGGCAGACCTAAAAAAGGACCGTGACAAGGACGATACTGAAACATCTCAAGGTGGCGCTGATAAGGATCGCAGGTGAGTTATATAGTGCAAAAACATTCGGTCAATCATACGTCCAACAACCATGTTACAGACCTGTTGCCAATGATTTGATAATGATATAAGTGAGCCTGCTGCGTAGTGATGTTCATCACTTTTAGCTGTAAAGCAAGCTTGTAGTGTTCTATTTAAACGTAAAAAAAATGCTGTTAAACAAATATTTAGCGGAAATATAGAAATAGCGGAAATTTTTTTGTTGGTTAGAAGTTTTTTGCTATTCAATATAATTTTCTGCCCTTAAATATGCAATGTTATTGTGTTCGTGTCAGAATCGATAAACCAAATCAAGCGTTGGCCTTGATATAGCTTAAACAAGATGGAAAACCGTTACCGAAAATCATGGTTTGTTCAAATCATGAAATCGGGCGACTAATTGCAGGTACTCCGAGCCTCCCAAAGTTCCAAAGCTCAAGATCTCGCTGAAGCTAGCCACAAAAGACGATTCTAAGGACCCGAAAGAATCAAAAGAACCGAGGGTCAAACAGATAACGGCTCTTTCGGACGATCTCACAGTGGAGAAAAAGATCAGAGTGGTCATCTTTGCTCTCCAGAACTCGACGCAGAAAGCAGCCGAACATTTCAACATGCGTGCCGGCGATGTACATAGCTTCATGTCACAGGTTTGTAATCTTTTTCTACATTGATCATTTGGAAGAACTGCTAACTATTATTCAGCTGCAAATCAAGCATCGTATTGACATGGTCCGTAGAGATAAGAAACTTAAATTTTCTGCTTTTAGAACGTTATTCGTCGGATGGCCATAGACCGTATTAGAAAGAAGATGACGAAAGGCGGTCGCAGTGGTGAGTCAGGAGGTAAAAGTCGAGAGGAGATTGAGGAAATAATCAATCTGGCACGACGCACTTCGGTGGAACGTGCCGCTAGACAGTACAGCGTTCGAGAAGGCCAGGTCATTCAATGGGTGCGCGCGGGTGTGCCCCCGTTAGCCATCGAGGGTGTGCCGGCTGCTAATAGCGAGGCAAATGGGAATACCAATGGACGCACTGCAGGCAATGTAAGGCTTCAGGCAGTGTTTTACTTTTCGTAGCCTATTAGCAAAGAGTTGACGCTGCGGAAACTGTATCGTCTAACTAAGCGTACCCTACCGTAATTCTTTGGTCGATTGGAAGTTCCGTTTTTTCACGGATTTTAACGAGCCGTAACACACTGCGGTGTCTAGAAAGTACTGAATTATGAATATGTTTGTATTTATGGTGCTATAGATTTCAGTTGGTGTCACACGAGGGATAGAATTATATAATGTACTTGGTTCCATGTTCTCTTCAGGGAGATGCAAATGACGGTGAGGATGAGGACAGCGAGTACCTCGACTTTATGCTGAAGGTTATCGATATGGCTAGGAAACAGACACTTTCCCGAGCCAGCCAAACTTTCCAGGTAGGAAAGCAATGATATTTGATTTACTATTTACAATGTATACAGGTTATGATGTCTGCCTTATTTCCGCGGTCCCTATTTAACGAAGACTATGTATAGGTCTGTCGTTCATTGTGTCCTAGATCTTATTTGAGTGCTATAAATTGAATCTGTGAACCATCTAAATGACCTTGTTTGTTCCCGTTATTTAGCAATGATTTTGATAATCATGTGTTGGACTTTTTGTGTTTTGCGCTTAGGTGCCACCTAATCAGGTGATCGGCTGGATGCGTCAATTCTTCACCGAGGAAGAGATACGTCGTGTGCAAAATAGCGATGATGATCAGTCGGGATCAGAGCATAAAGCGGATCGCAAAGTGGAAATTCGAGACATTCATCGGTCTCCACCACTTGATGCAGACGAACTGGAAAAGGTCTGTTGAGCTGGGCAATTCATAATTCTGAGACTTTTGAGAATTTTAAGAACAAATTGTGACTTTTACAGGGCGCGTTTAGCATTTACCTAGACAACTGTTGTTCTAGCTGTAAAATGTGACAAAGCTAGTTTTTAATAAAACTGTGGAGCCGATACTTCAAGCTCGTGAATTGAAGCTGAACCCGAGGACTGCCAAATATTTAAGTAACTTAAAAATGAGGACCTACTGATCACTTAAGGTATTTCTATAGCGAAATGCAAACCGAATCAGCTTAGGTGAAATGCGTTTCGGACAATTAACCCAGAATGGTACAAGCTAGAGAGAAGCATGATTTATTGTTACGCTGTGTATCTTGCACTTTTTATTGATTATAATTTTTCTACTATTTAAGATTTGTTAGATAACAATCTAACAAATACTATATGTACGTATTTCATGATGATTATCTATAATATTTTCGTGTTGCGATCTGTTAATTCATTGGAAAATGACTGCATGCGTGATTGCTAGGTGGTGGTGGCTTGAATAATATCTTACTTAAAAAAAAAAAAAAAAAACTTGTTGCAGTCAACTTGTTGCAGAAAGATTCCCATGAACCCTTACAGAGATAATGTCTCGTAATTCTGCGAGATGGTTAAGCGATCTGGCTTTTTTCTCTAAGTGTTACCAATCCTGTAACCGTAATCCGCGGAAGCTCAAATCCGAAGTAGATTGTGTTTACATGTTCGTCATGTCTGTTCGAATACCACCAAGGGATAGCCTTAAAGGGCCCGCCTCCTATTTACGACGTAAAGTTTATTCTGGTTTTCTTGCAACGGAAAGAATATGCGTTCCCGCCAAGAATACACATTTATGTCCCAGTCGGACAACATTTTCTAAAGGATAATCTTGTAAAAATTGGGAACACCATAATAAAATAGTGCCATTTCGAACTCACTTTCGTTTTCCACTCTTTCTGTTCATGCTCACTTATTTTTTATTTGCGCTTGCTATTCGTTGTCTTTTTGTCCATATCTCTGTCGGCGTTATCGATTCTGAAGTCTTTTTACTTATGAGCAGTTTTTCGCTGGTTTTTCTTTCATTTTTAACATCATAATCAGCATTGATCTTGATAATAGTTTCATTTGTTTAGTGAACGGTGTTGTTATTACTATTATTTTATACTATATTGTTGCATGTTGGATGTTCTTATTGCATGATGGATGCCGATGCTGGTTCGTTCGACGTTCGACTGCTGCTGCTGCTGCTGCTGCGCTGCTGCGGCGGCGAAACGTCGTGGCACAGATGTTGTATCATCGACTTCAGCAGCCGTCATCGCGTATCCGTGTAATCGATACGGGCGAGATGGCGATCGAAAAGGTTGTGGCGGTTCTCAAGGTGGCTCTCACTGAAGGCAGTAAGACTGCCTCTGCCCAATTCAACATCCCTCGTACAACTGTTTCGACGTGGATAACCCGCAACAATCTCGAGGAGCTCGTCGGTGCTGCCCAGCAGACCAACACTGTGACTAACGTGGCCACGACGTCGTCGTCTCCGACGTCGTTAGCCACAGCGGTGATGGCACCCCCTTCCAGCAGGGTAAGAGAGTTACGGAGCGACGTTGCTGCGGTGAAACAGGGTGCCCAAACAAACCCCAGCCGCCACCTGATATTGCTTGGGGTGGTCTTACTTAACTGCGCTGTGCCACCATTACAACCACCGTGATCAACGTTAGCATATATAATTGGTTGTGCGGTTAGATCGCCAGTAACAATCCCTTCCCAAACGGCTGAACGATGGAACGTAGCCACTAAAGACGTGTGATATGCGAGGGGTGAAATACTCATTGAGCTGAACATTGAACAATCAGCAGCTAGACATGATGAGCAAGATTCTCAAAAAAGATTATGTACCCGAAAAAAATGATTGACAAATTATCTTACGTTCCGCACATATGTGCTGGTTATATCAGGTTAATTACAAAAGTACGGCCTGGTTTGTGATTACTAGTGACACTGTAACATCACTACATAAGTTACTATTATTTGTATGATTATTATTTGATATTTCCTGCATGTTGTATGAAAAAGATTGCTTGCTTTATTTTGGCACGATTAAACTGCATGTAATTTTCAGCTTGATTAGCGTATATCCTGTGTTAACAAACTTGTGGTTTTATTAAATTAGTGCTCTAAAGCCTTTCTGCAATAGATCTACTTATCTAACGAGTCGTTACGTGTTACTTGTTGGTCGCTATTCAGACACGTCGAAGCGGAGGCGCTGCATTTGAGTCCCATACCTTCAGGTTTCCCAGCAATGGAAACTCACTTCATTCAGTTTCGCGGTCGCCCTTCAAAAATGCGGTGCGTCATGGCTCGCCGTCTGGATCGCCCTTGGCGTACGGGATCCCGGCTACGATGGGCGATCAGCTCGAGTCGATGGAGGATGATCAGCCAATGCCGTCACAGTGTTCGAGTATAAACGGCAATAATAACAGTATGGACAATCAGACGGATTCGAACAACAATGATGCCTCATTTTCGACTTCGAAAGATTCGTCTCTGACTTTCGTCAATGGCAATGGCCACATCAAGGAGAACCAGATTGCAAAGATCGGGACAGCGAATGACGTTGAAGTTAAGGAACTGAACAACAAGACGATGACACTGTCTCTGGCACAGATTGAGACTGCGAGGGAACTTGGCATCACAATGAGGTTAATCGTTATTTTGCTTTGTTTTATGAAAAATGTATAACAGCGTAGTTGTTTATGTATTACGCGCTCATTCTTTAGAAGCGTTCGCATGATGCTTATCCATTGCGTGGTACAGACGTCATCCTTATTAATAGTTTTGTGTTGCTCTCTCTCTCTCTCTCTCTCTCTAGGTGCCTGTCGAGGTGGCTTGAATGTCGAGACCACTTTTTGAAGTTACGTAATGGTAGAACGTCAATTCTCTCGGGCGACGCCCTCCGCGAGTTACTGAACTTTCGCCTTGAAGCCACCGACTATGCCCAGAAAGAGGGACGCCTATACGCAGCAAGCATCTTTCGGTAAGATGCACCATTTTCATATCAAATATAAGAATTTAAAGCTTCGAAAGCAATTACATTTTTTGTAATAAAACAACATTACATATATATGTACGCTGCTGGCTGCCACGGAAAGCAGATTTGAGTGCTAGCATGAGATAGTTTCATGTAGGCTTTTTGACATGACTTATATAAGTGTTCATAATTCTGTATGCTTTCATTGTGTTTCTGTGTGTGAAACAGGGTGACGTTGAGTGAACTTCACGAGTGGAGCGGACGGCGTGAGGCCTACGTTCGGGCACTCAGTGGTCGAACCTGCTCTGATCCTCAGGCATTGGCCGTCGTTGATGGCTCAGATTGGTTCTTACGCGAGCGAGAAGAACTTGCCAGAGCGCAGGCAATTGCCCATAGGGTTGGTATTGATCTCGGACAAGCTAATCGCTTCATACAACAGCTCTATAGCTCTGGGGGTAGCACTACGCCCTAAAAAAATAGGATCCCTCAACGTCTTCGATGTGGTCTTTAACTTGGCGTGTTTGTATAAGAAACTTCGTAGTCTAAATCAGCATTGTGCAGAACACCAGTCTAACCGATAACTAAAACAACCAAACAGATTGGTAACATCGAAATGATAAAGTGAAACAACAGCGAACACGAGCGTGGTAGTAGTGAGGACGTTCCACCCGATAATCGCATAGTCATTTGGACGAGCACGATTTGTCTCTACCAGTTGTGTGAAAATCTACCTTTGCAAGCCTGTTGTGATACACAATTAAAGCGCCGAAATCTATACGTAACGTCACTGATGGTCGGCAAGAACTTATCTGGGTATTTGTATAATGATAATGGGTGCTAGTTTTGTGTGGCTGTTAAGTAGCGTTTCTATACGGATGACTGATTTCTCGGTTGACCCCTGAAGGATGTACCTGAAATTTTTTCTAAATGTCACAAACGATGAGACGTTTCACTCGGACGTGTCTCGCGTTGGATGAGAGGAACGAACGGGATCAAAATGACGCGAACTACGTTCATCATAAGAATAGTGATTACGGTTTGTATTTAACCTCGGAACTAAATCCAGCCTTATATCATAATTGATGTGGAAGCGACACATCACAACAAGGAAATATGTAATAACACAAAAACATAGTCAGATGTATTATTAGCAATAGCTTATCCGAGGCTCCTACGGAGAGTTGAGAGGAAAAACAATTATTTCTTTGCACTACATAATGAATAGAAGTAGGACCTAGATAGGACAGGACAGGATATCATCGCGGTGGATATAGAATAGGAAATAGCGCCAGAAATATGACTGACTGATCCAGAAACACGTACACAGTTATTGATGTCTTAGACCTTCTATCGCCATTCACAATAGGTGCTTTTTGTCACTGCCTCGATTACCATTTATCAATAGTATATTGTACTCTTGTATACCAGGCCTAGTATGTATGCAGGTTGTGCAAAGGCTTAGAAACTACGTAGACCACGTTCTCAGATCCAACTGACGCCGGCATGTGTACCGTATGATCGCTTGGTGAAGTAGCTCCTCTGGCCAAAATAACCGTTTTTGGTCATCGGCAACATCTCGCTAAAGACAAACGTGCGTTTCTGTGTATTTGTAACTGTGTGTGCTTAAGTATAGGTTTTCGTATGTTGTACCTGAATATGAAAGATAATACAAGGTTGTCTTTATATATATATATATATATATATATATATATATATATATTTGAGCAGAAAGGGATCGATAGAAGCTAATGTTGTAACACGTAATAAAGGCGGCGTATGGATCGATCGAACGGGAAGCGTTAAGCGGGTGAAAGTACGCGTGCGTGATATGCCGTCGGTCGTACGATGATCGGTAATCGGTGAGCCCTGTGGCTGTTACATTTCACCGTTTGGCGTCAGTGAAAAAAATCCAATGAGAAGTCTCTGCTCGTGAATAAAGCATTGGAGACAATGCAACAGGTTCCATACGCTGGCAGATGTTTGCAGATTATTGATAATTGTCCGATACCAATTGTATAACTGAAGGAAACGCACACGACCCAAATTTGTACTAGTTGCTTAGAGTTAAACAGAGTGCCTTGTACGTTTATCTGAGCAAACGCAGATCTGCTGGAAGCAATTTTGCTAGCGGCATGTGAAATGGACCCGAACCCAAAAAAATATAAATATGAACTGACGAAGTTTTTTACGAGACATTTCGCCCCAAGCATAAAATGGAGTTTGTCTTTATTCATCGATATAAATATTAGAGGAAATGAACTGTATTATGACAAACCTGCAAAATGACTATGCATATATAAAAAAAAAAAATTACTAGAGTGTGAGGAAGTAAGTAGAGCTCAGTTTCGTACAGCAGCTGAGGATCAGCGCTGCACAAACAAATACCGAAAGTTAACAGAAATTCTTATGATTAGTATATATACATATATAAGGGAGAGAGAAAGGTATTCTCATCGTTTATCTGAAATTTAACGGAACTATTGTTGTTACAACGGTGAAGATGTGTGAATGGAGGTAATAATAATTATATAAAATGTCTATTGAAACCAAAGCGTCAATTTTTTTTCAATAAATAGTAGATAAAATATGCAAAATGACTATATAGCAGGATTACTGAAAAGTAATTGTGGTTACACAGCGGACATTCGAACGTGCTACTATATATAATACCGCATGTACAAGAAAGACGTCTACGAAAGTAAAAGATCGAGCATGCGCACCTAGTAGCGCCGTTAGTAGTAGCACCCATAAGTTTCAATGCCGGAAGCTCTGAGGCGCTTCAGGCTCAGAATCGAAAGACCAAAGAGTGTTGTTGTAAAGTGGACCGATAATACGCTGTCGATATAGCTTGAAAACAATGAGATTTGGACATATATAATAATAATAAGACGTGCATAATGTGCAGCGATAATCATCCGCCCGTTTCGTCGCTAGCGTTTTTGAATCTATAGCGTAGTTGTAGAAGGGGGCTGGTGCAGTCATGTGTTAAAAATAAACCTTTCTCACTGTTTGGCCAAACTTAATACCATTCGAAGTGTTTCGGGGTTCTTTGAGTGCTTTTTGCCCACTGCCTAACTGTGGCGTTTCGAGGTTGACGAACAGCGGAGTTGGCGCATTCGATCATTTTTTTTTTTTGCACGCACGGTGAGAGCAGCTACCAATTTCATAGGTACAAAAGTGTTCGGTAACTAACCTAAAAAGATTTGGAAACGTCTCTGTGTGCTCTCGTTCAAGTCGGGAGTCCCTTGACTCTTTTTATTTAATTATATATATTTACATAGCATTATGGTGCTGGACAGTTTCGTTGATAGCTTTAATGCGTATAATCAGCACTATTGTTAGAATTTACGTTTCGCCTATACCTAATTGTTTTATTACAAACTAACAGCTGGGCAGCTTGACATCCGTGTGCACTGATGATGACTCAGGATTTGTGTTCAATATATATATATATATATATATATATATATATATAATCTTTTTAATTGTAGTTAATGTTGTGAATTAATATCACTGACCTAAACTCTTATCCTAACACACCAAACTTAAGCCACGCATTCGCCTAATTCAGACCCACTTGTTTTAATCATTTAATTAATTGATTAAACTATAAACATTTGTTTTTGCCTCGTAATAATTTAGCATTCACAGTCAAATTCACCATATTGCAGCGTGGCACTTGCACGATCTATTAAGGGGAGCGCCTAATTTACGATGATTGCCCCCGTATTTGTCCTGTAAGTAGAACGTTCTTGCCGCTTGACAGGTAGATGTTTATGTACAGCGAAGGGGACTCACACCGAAAGGGAACAACAGAACCTAAAAGATATTATGCAATGATTCCTAAAGACCCTCCCGCAGCCTTCAACGGTACCCTCTTAATATCTAAAGACGTTAACTTGAATTCAACTCAATAAAGTAGATGGTGCAAGGTGGTTTGGTATTTGATTTTAGTGCTCCTTGCTGCAGTACGGGTGATATTCTAAAAGAAAACGGTCTACATTCTATCATGATCTTTGTTAAGACAATTAGCTCAGTAGTTGTTCTACGGGACAAATCAAGGTCGAAGGCGTAGCGTCGAGGGTAGAAATCTTTTACTAAAACCATATCAATCTATTGGAATTCTATTCTGCAGCCAGACACAGACTGTTCCCGAAACCTCACATAAACAATAAAAATAACCTATGATATATTACAGAACGAAGAAAATACTCAACTTCTTTTAAAAGGTACAACTCACAAATTTGCTGTCTTTGAATTTGAATGATCTACGTAGTCTTCGCAGGCCATTGAGCAATACATGGTTATAGTTTAGGCATATTTTTCACGTCCTACGAACACTATAGAACAATTTTTCAAGCTATATATATATATATATATATATATATATTGAAGATGATGCAATCAAACTGTCGTTCATAATACCGCTAGCATTTTATGGACTGATCTTGGCTTATTTTATTATGTCAAATCCATTTAACAGCAGCGGTTCGGTAAACTATAAGAGTGGTTTGGTATTGATGTTAGGGCAAAAGCTACTACTCTCATTCCAAACCTTTGCAACCGTCCGTTTACTCTTAGCTGGCCTTTCCAGGCTCATAAAGTGATAATAGCAAGGTTCGCGTTTGCGCGCAATATCAACTCAAAAGGCAGATCACTCTGCTTTAACGGGGCTGCTCCGAGGCGATAGAGGTTGCTCATTTCGCCGTCCGAAAAGGTGTATATGCTCAGCGAACTGCGTTCCGTCTACACTGTTGCCGCCAGCCGTAGAAGAGATCAACTGGAAAAAAAAAAAAAAAAAAAAGGGGATATAAACGCCATAAAAATGACATGTCTTGTTACAGATGAGATCATCATCGATTTAATTAAATCTGATTTTAAGTGCCTTACATAATTCCTGTTAGTGGAATAATGAAGAAGAAACAAACGTTTCTAAGCTCAAGTTGTTAAAGGAAGTAAAACTTTGTTTTCTACAATATTAATTTTTTGCAGAGAAAATGTGACCCTAGCCATTTTGATCACCGAAAAAAGTATTCGTCTCTGTTAGCATACTTTGACAATCGAAACAAGCCAATTGGACAATTGAAAGACTATAATAAAAGATGATGTCGAAGTAAGTTGAGGGTGTCGTAACGCTACGTCAACGGAGCTCTACGACTATCATTGGGCAAACAATGTACTCGACGCCTGAAAATGAAGGTATAAGCGAGAAGACATACCTGAAAACCGGCGTTAAGTAGCCGCTCAATAGCTTGTAATGAGTTAAGTTTCGTAAATCCGTTAAGCGGAAAGCGCAGAACACTTTTGCTGTCCTGCGAACTCCAAGTGGCTGCTCCAGGGGCACTTTCGATCGGCTGAAGAACTTCTGGAAATACTGCTTCGACCAAAGCCCGATCACCGGAGATTAATACTCTCTCACCTGGAATTACAGGAGAAAAATATGGAAAACGTCTAGGCTAATTGCACAACCCAATTTGGAAGGTTAATGCAGTAAAATTATGCAAAAATTTTGATTCGCATTGACCTATTGAGGCCGTTTTGTTACACACTTTTGCTATCCATACATCTCGACGAAATGATTGGTTGTACTGAACCTAGCACTGCAACTAATGTCTAAAGAGAAAAAGAGAATCCAAAACACAGCGCTGAAGAATAGACGTTGAGAGGCATTATTATTGTTTACTAAGTATATAGTACATATAATACGCAGAACGGAAAAAGACAGGGATCATTAAAGAACAATGTGCTTATAAGTGGGACATCAAATTGTTAAAGGGCCAGAACGAAAGGCAGACATGATCCTCTGAAAGTTTTCCAAGTTAAAATGACTCAGGTCTGCATGACGCGAAAAAGACAGGCGGAGACGAAGTCGTATTTCTGTGTAAAACGACAGATGGTGTAAATAATTATTCTCTGAATAGAAAACCGACATTGTAAATTTTACTACAAATCTTAATCAATGAACGACACATCTGCTTAATCGTTACATATAATAAGTAGTATAACTGTCCTACACATTCATCCGGTACATACTGCCGAGCACTACACATTAACCACAGTTTGTGTTGATAAAACATCTTTCACAGAGGTTACTATATTATAATGTGGACTGTTTATCTTACCAAGATCAGGCGAAATACTGAGCGAAAGACATTGATGCAATCCAATATCTTCTCTCTGATCTTCGAGGCGGGCTTTCTCGAGCCGGGCTCTCTTCGGGTTTACAGGTCCCGGCCCATTTTCTTTGAAGCCACGTTGAGGCGTCGATAAAGAGCCATCCCCGCTGGCCCCGTTGCTTTTGCAGCTAGTCAGCTGATACTCCTGCAGGGCTCGATTAAGGGATGGTATATCATAAAATCGTGCTTCTTCCACGAGCAGAGCTAATTCTGCGAAGTCAGTCGGTAGAACAAGGATCCCGGTACGTAGAAAATTGAGCACGTGACGAAACATTTTGCCATCGCGATCAATGAAATAATGTTGCTTCAGTGAATCCAACACAATCGGTATTGAACCATTAAATAGTTTGCCTAGTCGAGACTCGGGATACCTGTGGTAAAAAAAAAAAAAACGGCAAATATCCTGCTAATTTATCTATACAGATACGAGGGTATTAATTTTAGAACAGTTTTGTATTTTCGAGGTACCACATATTTGTTATTACCGAGAATAACCTTATCAAATATTACATATGATATGATCTATATGATGTTTTCCAAACACGCTTATGACTAATACCTGCATAGTAACATACGATAGAACCAGAAAACCATAGATATAAGGCATGATTTCTAGCGTGGACATAACGTTCTCACTAGATTCGGATCAAATTCGATACGGTACCCTTTTACGTATTGACGTTGGCTATTTTTTTTTGTCTCGCAAACAGTCATGCGGATATACTGTAGCTACAAATGACATTGAAAATTCATTATTTAGATAATAGCACGGCACTATATGGCTCAGTAAAGCGCCTTTCTTATGAGCCTTATGCACACACAAACACACACACACACACACAAAATTATGTATTACAGAGTAGGCCTTTTGGGGATTAGCTATTCGTCAAAGCCGCCACCAACCCTGTTTTGTTTTGTTTGGATGCTTTAGGCGTATATACATGTATACAACTTTCTGCTAAGATGTGCGTACAGCGTCTGTCACTGTGAGAAGCGTCGAGGAGGCCGTCGCTAAGACTAAAAACACATTCGACAGATGACTGCCAGTGTCCCGGAAGCGTGGCCTGATGACGTGTGATTCTGTGTGAAGTTTTTCGGTGCCTTATCAGCTTTCTCAAGCGTGATTCCGCTTCTTCGGCTCGCGTTGATGCTCGAAGCTTTGCTGTTGGAACATAGCTGTCGCTCAAATGCATGAAGACCAAGAAGCAGGTGAAACAGAAAAGATCGGAGGATTCCGTTATTCTTGAATGCCAAATCCTGTACTGTGGAATACACTGATCTGTAGACAGTTCACGACTACTTCACAGTTTTGGCCTATTTGGATCTTACGTTCGACCACCATCCTGAATGATTCCGAACACACACATTTGTAACGATACGTGGAAGCTTGGAGTTGATTGATACCTCAATCCTGTCTGTGCTGTACATAATTCACATGGCTAATTCATTAATTGAAAAGCAATAATAATCATACTGAAAAATCCATCTCGGCGTAGGATGCCTTTAAAACGAAACATTGATTCGATATTATGTTCTTCGTACAAGTCTAACAATTAATCAGTATTTCTTACGATATTCTTCGGATCGATATCTTAGAAAATCCAATCGGAGTTACCCGAATGGAAGCTATGAGCTATGAGCTGTCAGTGACGCTTTGATAGATTTAGATAGGATTAAACACGGGGATGACTTCGTACGAACGATACGTTGAAGGACATCTTCTCCGCGCAGCTATTGTATATTATGAAACTTTTCCGAAACGTCTGTTTGTTTTGTAATGAATCGTCAAAGCCCAGTGTCGACCGAAAATGACGGTTTCCAGGACACAAACTTTGTCAGTAACTGGACGATATTGTGCAGTCGACTAATGTAAATGCGTATAGGCTCTCAACAGGCTACACTATTGTCCAACAATAAGGATTCGCAGAAATAACAAAATAAGTTAAGCTTTACTGTGTGTCACTCGAGGTAATTAATGAGATGATAAGTTATTACTTTGCAATTCGTTATTTTCAATTATACAGTCTATAATGCTATCGATTAGTGTCCCGTTTGCTTGCAATCACCAAGAAAGTCAATGATATGGGTAGATTTAAATGTGGACAAAGGCGTTGAAATTAGTTAGGTAATGATGAACTATGATGGTATCCTGTGCCAACAATTAGCAATGAAAAGGAGATTCGGACAACGATCAGAGAAATACTGTTTTCAGCAGCCATCTGTAATTTTCATCAGCGCACGTTTAAGTTGAGATGATTTTTCTAAGGCCTAACTAATGCATATACGATTGCATAATAGTATTCGTATTATCTTTTGTGTGTGATTTTTGATAGCGCTTATTTCAGGAAACACTTCCCCTGTGGACGACGGATGTGTCCTATGAACGACGTGTAGTAATAACGAATGAACTTTGCCCACGAGCAAAAAAAAGATGCAAAGGCTGAGCTTGAAAACGCCTAAACGTGATCGTAATATGGGGCGCTTAAACGGCGTTGCAATATTGTTTTGACCGTGCGGACTTGATATGTAGTGAAAATCGTTTTAGAATGTCGACCGTTGCATTAAAATATATGGGAAATTTCACGAAAGCCAGCATAACGGATAGTTAGCTTGGATACCTCCTACTGGAAAATGCTTTTAAAAAGCAAAATATAAAAATAGACACTTAATTTGAATTTGGGTCTGCATTGTTGTGCCATTCAGAACCTGTTTTTTATAGCAGTCATTTTCATAGACTTGACAATGTAAATTATTCTGCTTTAAATTCAGTAAGTAGAAGACCCACATTCGTTAGCGTGCATCATAGAACACTGATTTGTAACGTTAGGACCCCCAGTTCCATTTTCATTGCTTGGCAAAGTTATCATCTAAATGCTCTAGTTTAGCTTAACTTTGCTTTGATCCATCAACTTCATCATACACAAAAAAAAGTCACTTTCAAATATCTTAAAGTTCGGACTCAGAAAACCAATAATTTAGCCACTTAATGCGTCTAGATCCCGTCGGTCGGGAGACGTGTTGAGCGCAGTGTTCTAACGTATATTCCATACAGTCTAAATTATTAACTTCATCAAAATTCGTGCCCGCCAAAATTATTGTACATTTATAAATTTTGTACGTGAGTCGTGTCTGCAACTCGCTTATCAGAAGCATCCTGATAGGCTTAAAATGTGACATTCTCGAACTGCTAACAATTATTTTGGCAAGAGGCTCAACGATCGAGTCCTGACTTTCCGGTGATTTCATTAGCCGTTGTTGATTACTCTTGGCCTAAATAAATTAAAAATTTAATTGAAAATTCGACAGCGGAACAAAACGATACATTGCCACTTTCGTTATATACAAGAAACGTATCATCTGAGGTATTAGGCCATTTTGGATCGAAATTCACAGCTGTCGACTCATTTTGGTCGAATGAAGGGTTGGTAAATATTCGCTTTGAAGCAACTATACCAGCAGTCTACGATACTCAGAAAAGGTTCATTGAATTTAGTGTGATTGCTGCTAACTGTTCCTCAACAAGGCAACGTGTGTAGTTTGTGGCGTACGAATGTAACCTCTAGGACTAAATAAAACGAAAACGACGCCATTTATGTAAGCTCAGGTTTCAGGCTTTATGGGGGTCATCGGAAAAGGGGACCTGCAGTACGGCTGAGGCTACTCAAGCCCTCGCCGCAACTTGCAAAAGATGGGATTACACAGCGGAATGTAAAATACTGTTTTTTTCCATCGACTGCTGACCTTTTCAGCTATTTCTCTAACAAATGAGCGCCTCTACGAAGCGTCATAACATGCAGTAATAATATGCCGTATCAACCATTCGCCGAAACTGAAATTCAATGATCGATGGCCGTATGTTGTGAAGGGCGCATCTGCCTCGCAGATCACGCCGCGATCAGATACGCGACCTTATAGTTCTGCGATAGTTACTTGATTTGGTAACTTGGGCAGAACTATACGAAAGACAGTTAGGTATCGAAGAGGACAGGACTAAACCAGCTAACAAGGAACTGATCTATTAAAGTTAGCGCGCTACGGAATAAAGCTCTTGTATAACTGGCCCGTATGCGCTAACTGGATTACCTTACTAATTGTTTATTGATCGCTAGTTGCTGGTTAATCCTTCGCTTCTGCTGATTACCCATTAGCAGTTCTGTGACTTTTCAGATATTCACCGTCACGAAGCGTTCAGGTAAAAGGCAAGCCAGCGAGGGCATATGCTAATTTTTTTTCTTTGTTGTTATTAATGCCGTTGCGGAAACAACGATCCGGTCGGCTTAATTATCTGCCAGATCGTCTATAACCACCTATCGCTCGTATTTATGTGAAAAAGGTCATCAAACACATTCACATAGGTAGAATATATGGAGTTTAGACTTCCTTCCTTTCTCGCTTTGTTTCCTCTGTTTATTTCATGCGCTTCCGTATTTTATTGGTAATCCAAAAACAACTTTATTGTGATCTAGCTATCCTAGCAATAGCTTTCGGTATAATATAGCTGGTCTATTTATCGAGTGCTTCACTTGCGGTGTGCGTGCCGTTGAAGAAGATTGCCAGTCATGTACCGAGAAGTGCGCAATCCGTCGATGTAACAAACAATAGTGAAAATCCCGCTGACACATACACGCACAAACATAGCCACGCGAGGGGTGCATTGAAGTCGAAGAAGATTCCATAGAAGGGGACAGAAAGCAGTGGCCAGTGATGACTAACAACGGATACCCGTCCGCTCTTCGGCGAGAAAGGGTATCAGAGGTGAATATCGGCAATAAATTTTCCAACCAACCGTCTGTTACTGTGGTGGATGACGCTGCTGCTGTGGAGGCGACGAAATAGGGCTCTTCCATGATACGGCAAAACGTTTCATTTATTATTATTATCATTATCATTGTACGAAAGTGCGCGCCAGAAGCTCTATAACGTGTGGCAAAGAAATCATAATTATGACATTAGCAATAGCACAATTCATTAAACTGCGTTCGGCCGAACTACTGCCTAAATAAACTAAGGCTCTATCATTATTTAATAGATTCAGTAGAATATCGTTGATTGATATATGGACGTGGCAATGAGCAAAATGTCTTACTTTGATGCATATGTCTATTGGGTCTTGTATTTTCGCTACAATCAGCCAACAACACAGCCAAACGTTGTTCGTCGAAACGATTTGTTCCGTTTACGTGTGCATAAGCCCTGAATTCCCCCCGCTCTCGGCGATATGAGACATTCGGAGAGTTTCGACGGCCCGTTTCGAAGTGAGCTTGTACGTATGTATGGGGTGCTTAGGTACAGAAGCGGCAGACACATTGTCTACAGAGTAAATTGTAGATAGCCTTAGGAAATATACGTTTGCCTTTTTTTGATAATAGTGCTGCTTTTCCAATACCGATACCCCTTGCGCCTGTCAAACAAATATTTGCCCTTTCCGTTGCCCAAGTGAAACGCAACCCATCGATGGTCTGCTTACTGAAGCTGCTGAAGAAAGTCAATCCATTCCTGAGCATACTCGCCGTTTAACTATCACCGGTAAGCGATAACAATGTTATGGTCCTATGTCATTGTCTTCTGAGGTGTCGTAGCATCGGGTTCGCCATTGCTGATATTTACGCTGACGTCAAGGGATGGCCAGGCCGGGTATTGGCATTCGCCACTGATACACTCGCTGGTAACTGCCATAGTTTTTGTTCGTTTGGGGAAGAGCGGAAGGACAGGCTAGAGCAAACTTAAGTGGGAGTACGAAGTTAAGCGGAAGCAAAGGCTTTTAATCGTTCTGAACGGTGACGCAAACCTGACGTCTACTTTGACACGCAAACAGTGCACAATTTCTTTTTTTGTTTTGATACTTTAGTAGTCGTCGTAGGTTAGGGACGAATACGAAACAGAGCCGGCAAAAGCAGCAGGAGCTAATATTCAAATAGAATCCTTGGCTGGGCTTGATTTTTACGCTCAGCTTTTGACAATCCGTTCGTCGGGTTATCGTACCACAGTTCTACAGGGAACCTAGATGAAAGGCCGATAAGCGACTACGACTCGACAACCTTCGATAGCTCGTTATTATGTTCCTTAATTTGGTGAATGAAACCAGTAAATTTGTAAGGATATTTCCATACACGCCCAACTAGACTGAATATGGGGTAAAATGTGGAATCGATATTATAGAAAATGACACTTTTGAACGGCTGCTCTCACTCATGAGTTCGTTTGTTATTACTAATCCACTAGGATAGGTAATTTAACGGCCGCATTCAATCTACCACAAAGTATGCATTTTCTTCAATGGAACATTAAATATGTTTTTTTGTACAGTAACTGTTCAAAAGAATAGAACCGTCCGTAAAATTTGTTTCGAGTAATTTGGTTAGCTGACCATGGGTGTTGCATCCTCGAGTAATCTTTTCTATTTCTTTTTTGCAGTACGTATGATTTAGTGTTCCTTCCTTTTTCCGCTGATGAGTAGTGAAGTTACCGCCGCAGCATCTTCGAAGCCATCCGTATGTTTAGCGCATGCTATCTACTATTAAGAACATCTTTACCGACAGATTATTGCCATTTTTCTGACTTGTAAACCGTAGTGATCAATCATAGGATAAATTGTAAACGAATAATAGAAAACAGCTTGTATATCCCGAATGAAGAGGCCTATTCATTTTTAGGATTGGCCGAAACGGACTGGGTTGTTGTTTCGCCAAGCCACCTTTGAACACCTTTTTTGTCTGCCGAAGCGAACACTCAAGCTATACGAGGCTGGGTCACTTTCGTCAAGCTCTCGATAAAAATAGTTATTTAGCTTAGTCGCACGTAATTTCCGTAACGGTAAGCTTGTCAAGTCTGCGATATAGGAGATCTGAAGACCTCACGAGTAAACCGTTGCACGCACCGTTTCGATACCATTACATGCACAAAGTTAAAGGTAAATCCGCGCTGTCGTGCGCAGGGCGAACCCCGATGGATGCCGTCCCGTCGCGTCTAGCAGCAGCAGCAGCTCCAGTTATTTATGTATGAATAAATATTATCAACAATACACTGAAGCTCGAGTTGTTTACCACTAGTGTTTTTTTTCTGACAAAGTCTCGATACCTGCGTGCAAACACGTAGCTGGCTGCATGCAGGTATGTATTTTTTTCTAATACATATTTATAAGTCGTCGCTAATCCTTACGATAGCTAGCGTGCAGTGTCAGTGGCCTCGTTATGAGGTTCATTTTTCCTTCACATGAATTTCTCTACATATTTACAGTGTTTATTGATGACATTTTCAATACGAGACATTAATCCGTCTTATATAGAGAAGGTTTGACAAGATGATATGATAGCAGCTTCTACGCATGATAATAACAACAACACAACTTAGTGGGTTGACTAGTATTCGATACCTGCTACGTTTGATTTTACTCCAACCCAATATCTACCCATTTTTTTTTAACGCCTTGCTAAGATATTTTATATCCGTTCTTCGTGTTATTAAAAACTGAATTAAAAAAGATGTTTGCCGATTGAGTTAGCGATCGTGGATCATCAATTAGCACCTCGTAAATGACTATGTCATTTACCAAGCAGAGAGTTCAGCGGAGCCAGCTCTGCTTCATTAGCACATAGGCCGTCATGCCAACGAACGCTGTGATTTGAGCTTTGGACCTGAAACAACTAATTGATCTTGACCCTGACAAATATACCGTATAGTTTGTCCAGGACTGATACGTCGTGCAGTTTGAAATGGCCCGCGAATAAGAGCGATATTGTCCACGCGGGCAACTATCACAGCAGAGACTAGACCTAAATTACGTGTCCGATCTCGCCCATTCCGAATACTATACTGACTTCACTTGTTTTCTTTGACAGATTTATTACTACTGCCGAACTCACCGCGAGAAGGTATTGGTCCTATTTGCAGCCGTACTGAGCACTTGGCCGGAATAAACCCTAAGCCTTAAAGGATTAAAGCAATGGCAGAATCCAGGCGGAATTCATTTTTTCTCTATAGATGGGAGCTGTTCTGGTCTACCTTTCTCTGTCCGATCCTGACTCGCTTCTCAGTAGGTATTTGTTCCTGCGAATACGAAGCCGTGCTGCTGCATTAAACATATGCATAAGGCATAGTCATAACGAACGTTCAGATGTGGTCCTCTCCTATGTGTATCAAAAGGCCGGACAGCTAAAAGGTGTTCGTAACGCTTGGACAGTGCCTGCTTAAGCAGCCCGAGGCGGCGTCATGCCAGAGGCCAGCGGATGAATAGACAGTGCTGCCACACGAGAAAGCATCTACCGGCAAAACGGTAAGTGGTACTAACGCCGTTCACCAATCCGCGGACGCGGACACCTCTGACCCCGTGGATGCCCCAGGCGTCGACCCAGCGACGACGACGACTGCAACTAAGCCACTACGATGACGGGCTGAACGCCTCACAACCAGTCATCGTAATGCACACTTCATAGTAGTAGCAACAGCGGTTTGTGGTAGAATCGGCGTCAGTCCACTGCGTCGCGGGCGACCGACCGAACTAAAGGAGCGTGGGGAGAGAGGGAGAGGGAAAAGGGAGAGTTACTTGGGGACGGGCGCGGCGGGGGAGATACGGAGAACTCGTACTGTCCAAGATGGCGTTCGATGCTTCGCACAGATGAAACGATCAGAAGTTCGGCTAGAAGAAAGGGGAGCCAGGAGCGGAACGATCGATGAGCATGACAGGACAAGTCAAAGGCAGTATTAACCGAAATCAGCAAACAGCCATAACAAAATGTTATTAATACTATTTCAATCAGATCGGAGCTAGTGGTTTTTAAATAACATTTAGTATTTAAAATTTTAATTGGTGGATATTAGAGATGCTTAAAATTCGTGCAAGTCTATGAAAAACGACCTTTGCCTTAATAAAACTACGGCAAACCTGAACCTGTTGCGCAACGCTGACTAGAAATTCATTTGTTCCATTTACAGACTAAAATACTGAGGAATAAATAGGTAGAACCAGATAGTTCCTATTTGATGCCGATACACAAGATGATAGCAGTAACTATTCAAATGGTGGTTGACAAATCATTCACTATGGATGTCTGAGGCTCGCAATTTCGCTAATTGATATATATATATATATACATGTAAACTAGGATTACAAATTCTGTGCAAAATGTACGGATAATACGGTGCTATTCTCACAAAAACTATATCAGAATGTTTGCTGTTCTGATGGCTTCCTAGTGTTTCCGTCGGCCTCATCATTGCAACAATAAACCGACAATTTTAAAAATCCGACCGGAATTTTCAATGACTGGCCTGTAATTATACAAACTGTGCTTATAATTCTACAAGTGAAAATAACCATAAGATGCTTATTAAAGTGATCCTAGCAAAAAAGAGCAATGATTGGTTTACCAGGATCACTTCTGGCTCACTATTGCAGATTGCCTTTAATTTACCTTCGATTAATTTGTACAATTATCTATTTCACTGCAGTAAATATTACAGACAATTTTTGCCACTCGGACGGTAATGCAGCAAGCTAACATTTTGTTTTTGAAAAAAACAAGCAGACTTTTTTATGTTCACTATTCGCTGATAGCTATTCTCAAATAAGTTAGGATTAGCAAAGTACACAGCGCTAACGCGAATTTAAACAGACTGGCAGTAGGCAATACTTATTTTTAACTTATGCGAATTTTACAGGACCGATGATGCCGAGTAACGATAAACTGTGGATCTACTATACCAGCTATATATCTAGCAATTTGCCACACGACGATTGATGCATCGCCGATTGATACTTCGATATATTTTACGTTGCGTCTGATAATAAATGTTGATCACAACCGAAGATTATATTAACATATTAATATTAAATATTTTTTAGGGCTCCATTGATTATCAATTTATGTTTTGTGACCAGCCTGCCAGTAACCCTAGGACAGTCATCCATGATGGTGATGAAAAAAATCCAAAAGAGCATAACGCTACTAGCGTAGCTGAATTTAGATGAGCATGATCAACAACCTATTTTGTCATGCACTAAAACGTGCACTTATGAAGACCAAGCATCAGAAACCGACTCAGTTAGTTCATTGTACTTCGTGTGAGGTACTGAGTTCGTTTTCATAATCCTCATGTGGTTGAGCATTGGGTCACGGTGCGCTTTCTCAGTCCCCCACTGTTTTACTGGATAGCTGACAGTGCATGCTGATATAATGACTTCATCAATATTTCAAGCTGCTACTGTTTTTTTTTTTCTACAGAAATTTGACGTTTGGCACGTTGACCTTTTGTGCGTATACGCCAGCCAGAATGGGTAACGTGTTGAAAGAAGTTTTTTTCAATGTGACTGTGTTCGGCGCCCACTGTGGCAGTAATCAAAATTAGACGGTGGCCTACAGTTATCGTTGACCCTCGTATGACATCTCTGAGCTGCTAAAAATATTTTCGTATTCGGTTTTTAATACTGCCGTAGGCTAATCTTCGAGTCTTACCCTTAGCGCATCTTAACGTTTTGTATTTCGTGTATTTGTGTCTAATAATTTAACCTATACGCATATAAGAGTTATATATACGTATAAGTGAGGCAAGAGATAGTTTGCGTGCACAGACAAATTGCGGTCGTTACGTTCCATACGACGTAATAGTATTATGGTCTGTATTTGTCTGCAATAATGTTAGTTTTTATTTAAGTCTTTGTGTGCATCGCGCCACTATCGTCATTACCGTATAATTAACAGGCAGCTTAATTAATCCTATCGCCACTTACGCGTGTTGATCTCAGGTGACCACTATTGTTACTACTGCAGTTCTGCCGCTGCTGCCATTATGATACGTTAAGTAAAAACGAGTCATGAGTAAACGACGCGCCACTTGGCAACGTGGCCTTTATCGAATTCATCCCCGGCGCTGGCCGCTGTCGCTTCGCAACGCTAACAACTAACGCCAGCTAACGGCTAACCGGCGCCGGCCGCCAGCGTGCCAATGCCGATCCTGCATGGTAGCGCTTCGCGCGCGAAGATATTTCCCCGCAGGGCAGGAACATCATCGACAGCAGCAACGGTAGTGATGGTGACGGCGGTGGACGAATAATTCTTCTTTTCCGCAGGCGGCATTCGCTTGACCCGGTCGCCGGAGCGGGGGTCAAATTCACACACAGACAATGCTGGCGCGTTTGCTGTCGCCGCTGCCTGTACGTCTACAGTCGCTCACATCGTCATAGAACTGCACGACGGATAAACACGTCGCTCACTTTTTTATTTCAGCCCCCTAAAAGGGATCGACGCCAAGCGTGCTTGCAGCGCAAACGTTCCTGGAAAAAAGTGACTGCTTATTGATTATCGGCGCTGCTAGTCTTACAGCATCGCTTGCAACAGTAAAACAAGAAGCAATGACGGTGACGGCTACTGGGCAAGGCGACAGGCGCTATCTAGTCGCTTTATACAAATGTCGATGGCAAACCGTAGACAAACAAAAACAAGCCAGAATACAGCAGCGGGGATCAAACCATCTCGGTGACGTTCTGCTCCACCGGCAGCAGTTCGATGACGAAGTCACCGCCATACTGATGGACGGTGACGGCCACCACAGTGTCACGAAAAAGGCTCAGTGTACGACGCTCACGCCAACAGCAACATCTTCATAATTAGAATGATCATGATCACCATTGTGATGGTGACGGTGACGGTGACACGGGCGTCTCTGATTGTGACGATGCATTTTCCAGCGCTACCATCGTCGGCCGCTACAATTAACACTACGAGGGCTATCGATTCCGTCAGTAGAAACGTACCAGTAATACAATTACCCCCACGTTCGGGTGATGCACGGCGAAGCTCATCTGCTTCGAGAGTGCGCTAAAATTGTACGATAGTAAGGACATGTCGCCAATTGCGATACCAATAAAAGCATCAAGAATAACAGCGTTTGTTACAAATAACCGCTAGTGTTGGATTCCGCTGTTCGAGTTGAACGCTTACCATGGGGACAAGCAAACATTTTCAGGCCAGATCCGGCAGCCGGTACGCATAACTCGTTAACTTTCATTCGAAGTAGAGAACTAATGTACCATCTTTTAATAGTGATCGAATTCGGACGGTAAACGTGACTTTTTGAGAATATTTTTAACGTAGTTAGGAAACTTAGAAGAGCATCTCAAAGCTTGGCTGAGAGGGAGAAGCATGTATATTCACGAGCTGGCCATTGCCTATAGCAGTTCGGTTAGAAATTCGACTGCATTTGTCTGGGAGGCTTCTTCTTGAGAACCCTTGTTGTAATGTACGATTGCTCCTAATATACGTAGTTGTCGTAAAGCCTGTCGATTTTTCATTTGCCCCCAAATATACGTACCAGTACTTGAATGACCTCAATTCTCTACTCTACCCTCAAACCACCATACTAGTAATGACATTCATTTAAACAATAATCAAATAGTTTTAGTATAGAAGTGGCCATTTGGAAGGTAAAGCATCGACGACCTCGTGTTAACGCAGGCCTAGGCGACTAATTCAGATCAATAAAGTTTCTGTTTGAAGAGATGAGGTCTTTAACTAACGCAATCGGGGTCCGTACTTTACGAAACTGGCCTACGACGTAAATTTGTTCGAAAAGTTTCCTATCGAACGTTCCAATTAAGCTGTGATATAAGGTGCAATTCATCTATAAGAATTGCATCCTAAGTCTTAATATAATAAGTACACGTAACTTACAAAGTTAGCTGTTTCACGTTTGATAGGCAACCAATCATACACAGAATCGACAGAAATTGCCGGTACGGCTCACCGTAGGAAAAAAGTCTGACGCCAAAATTATCTGAAATTTACACTACCCTTACGTCCTCTTTGTTTTTTTGCTAGTCCGAATCATGTTTTTGCGCGATTCACCATTTTGCAATTTACGCCCTAAGTTCATCCAGCTTATCTTTAAGCAACGCGAGGATCTTCAAAATCAGCATAAATCTGAACCTTGTCAACAGAAATGCCTCTAATATCTCCCAACAAAAAGTAGTTGACACTGTGGTTCTACAAAAGGGACAAGGTTGAAAAGCCGTAAAGAAAGTGTTGTTCCATAACGAACGGTGACAGCGAAAAGGGCGTAAACGATCTGCCATAGTTTTGCTACCTGCATGAGTCATTAAACGTGATCATCTTCTTTGTAGGCTCCATTTTTTTCCCCGATCAAAATTGACATTTCATACGACGTACTCGGGTAAACGTCTGTATAAATGCCTGCGTGCGTCTGCATGCGCGACTGGGTACGAATGTCTTGTCACAAGCCGTGTCTCACGACTCGAACCAAAGCCATTGTCCGTGAGCTGCACGACGAACGGGGAAACGCCATTGCGGCAAACTGATTCTGGTGACAGCAAGAAGAAAAGCAGATGCTGCCGACGAGGCAAGTACCCCGCGTAAGAGCGAGCGGGTCAAGCGTTACAATCGCTGCTTGAACTACTGTCGCTGCTGCACAAATGCACATCGTTTATTTGAACGACGAAACTTAAACAGTTAAAGTTAAATACGTCACGAGCTTTTCGAGATGCCACTATGTAAAAACAGCAGGTGCGCTAAGCAACACGAAGAAGGACTTCTGCGATCGATGCAAAAGGAAGTTAAGGCACAGTTTTACTATGGTCATCGGCCAAAATATAAAACCGACGACAATAATGCACCAGGCGGCGACCTCCCTGCTCATGGTGTCTTCTTTGCTATTCGAAGGACCATGACAAAGTCGTAACGACAGGTATACAGCACAATTATTTGGCACAGTATATATCTTAAACAGAAAATACGTATCATGCTGTTTTGTGCGTCTCGATTATAGTTGGATAGCTTTTGTTAGTTAGCTTGTGACGGTAGTTCGTAAAAATTTATTCTGAAAGCCAAAAATATGCTTTAGTTGCTCTCACGAGGGAGTGGCCTCATTGAAAGGTTTTGAATGAGTACCCAGTTGTCTTTGAAGCCTGGGTCTGTAAACGGGAAACCAGTAAAGGGATTCAGAAAAAGATAGAGAAATTCTCTGTCGTCTTCAGACGTTGTCGACCGATTAATGCTAGACGTTTATGCGGTGTAAATAGATGAACTATAGCAAATGACTGTTAGGGCCAGTCGAAGTTAAAAAAATCCGAAGCCAAACATATTTCGACCATGTTCTTGGACGTGAACGACGGTAGGACATTTTAAAAATAGATTTTCGTCGTAGTTGACAACTGGGCTGAGTTCGAATAATTAGTAAATATATGGAAGTGGTAGAACAACGTAGCGTATCCGTTATGTCAAGCCAAATTGGTTAGAAGCTTTTAGACCTCTTAATCCAACCAAATCAGCAGCATTGGTCCTGATAAAACCTGACTATGTAGCCGAGGCCGTATAGAGGCATTGGTATTATTTTTCACTACGAAATTAGTTTGGCCTGTACGAATCATAGGCACCGGAAATATGCTACATCGCTATTAACCTATACGAATCAAATGGAATTATGCTTACGGCTCGACGAAAAGTTAACCAACAGCATCAATCACTTCATTCTGACCGGTACGCGAAACTGTCCTGTTGCCTTTATTTTAGCCGTAAAATAACCTTAGCTGGAAACCCGTTTACGATTGGCCCCTTCACTTCTCCGCCCCCCATTCTGTATGCACGTTGTGCACGTACTTGGTTAGCGTTTCGAGACTTGACGTGTATATAGTTCCTCCTACATCGATGTGTACTGGAGCCGTATAACGGGATGCTGCTGCTACGCATGGAATTCCCGAAATTTTCGGTGGCTGAGCTGCGGCAAACAATTCGGTAGGTGAAGCCCCGGCTCCCAATGACGTCGCGTTTAACGATGCACTCAATGACGCGGTTACACTACCAGCGGCCTGGGCGTTTGCGTGAGCTGCGGCCGCGGCCGCCATATGAAGAATCTTCGAGTCCATCCACGGATTCCTGTGAACAAAAAAAAAAGCAAAAACAATTAAGGAAAACTATATAGGACGTAAAGGATATAGTCATGTCGGTTTGAATAACTGATACCGTTGCGATGAAGACATTAAAGAATCCGGGCTGTAGTACATAGTATAGCAAGCTTACATGGACTATATATATATATATATATATATACATGAAAAGCTTGTTCGTACTATGTAAATTATTTTTGCTGTTTAATCCTGGAATCTACTATCATCTGCTCTGAAATTCGTGATAGTAAATGTTAGATCCGTACGGCCTATTTCAACGCACATAGCTATAGTTTACTACTAAAGCTGGCAAGCGAGGAATTATCCGAAGACATATATTAACTCAGCATGTTAATAATACATTTGAATAGTATCAAACGTAAAAGAAGATTTGTTTAAAACAACTTCAGATGGTTGATGAGTGAACCGGTGCGGGGGTTTCAGCGGCTACGATCACGAGCTATACTTAATACACCTCCAGATATGGACGCTGTATCTTTCAAGAAAATTCATTGTTAATCGCGTTTGTCAGTTTGACCATTTATTCTGTTAGATTCAATACAAGAACGATCCATATAAGTTGGTCGAAGGCGCATATGCAGAAAATTTTCTGCAGGAGACCAAATGAAGCCTGCGTTTATTAAAAATATACATAGGCTTCATTTAGATTTACTAAATAGGACATTTTGTATAGGTTTAACTAGGGTTCCGAAAGTGATGAGATTGATCATTGATAATTTACTTGAGACTGTTTACGACCGCATGAAGAACCAGATACTCATTTATTAAGGACGACGGCAATCCAGTTTTGTGCAGCTTTGCGTTGACTAAAATTAGGGTCTGTTACGGTCTAGCTCATATTAAAAGTAGCAGAAGATATGAAATTAGGGGGATGGAATAATGAGTTTTTGTTGAAACTCAAGTATCTTATAGAGCCTGCAATTAAAAGTACATGGATCAAATAAATATTTTCTGTTTGTTCTATCCGTATTTCTACATACCTACTAAGAGGCTGTCGTCCATAAAACCGTTCTATAAATGCGATCTTCTTTCCCAGGATAATGAAAATTGGCCATGGCAGTTCTTCAAGCCTTGTTCATAGAGCGATAGAAAGTACAGCCCCCACTTTACTAGTGAAAATCGCAACATTGTTTATCAAATGCAGTTAGGATATAGGGCCTGTTAATAATTGTTCTCAGCCTCTCACCTAACGAGAGGTGAGACGAATAGAAGGAACTTTAAGCGT
Organism: Varroa destructor; assembly: GCF_002443255.2. Lineage (NCBI taxonomy): Eukaryota > Metazoa > Arthropoda > Arachnida > Mesostigmata > Varroidae > Varroa > Varroa destructor. The sequence goes on along the minus strand of NW_019211458.1, from coordinate 39,726,254 downwards.
ACGATCGGAGCACATATTTAGCTGACCATAGACACAACACCGCTATACTTACGATAAAAAAGTCTATCATCTAATCCGTACCGTGTTGCTGGAAAAAAAGCGTTCGGTCACCACCGTATCATATTGATATTCTCAATATTTGGTCATCTTCCAGGCCCCATCGTTGATGATTGACCACCGGTCGAAATGCTCGGCTGAGCGATGGCCTACCTTCTAATGGCATTGTTTAGACCTGTGTCGGTTCAGTAAGGTGATTAAGGTAAGTGTTGAAGGGGAAGCGAAGCATAGCACCAGTTCAAACAGCCTCTCTTTATTGTGGCGAGCTACTGATTTCTATTGAACCATCGACGGTATCTGCAAGCTACGTAATCAGATGGAAATCAATGAACAGAATGGTCAACAAAAGCAAAAATGATCCAGGAAAGCATTTAGCGACTCATTGTATATACATATTATGTTTTTCAACGATATAGCCTAGGTAAAAATGTCCAGCTGTGGCTTATCGGTATAAAAAAGAAGACTAAAGCCCAGAAAATAAATCGATCAAAATGACCGAACGGCTATGCAGCATAGATACCTAGATTCAGTCGTGTTCGATTGATGGCTGTGCGAATATAAGCGACCTTTGCTAATTGCAAGAGATCCTAATGGGTTCTTCGATACGCCCCTGGACCTCCCTGATACTTTTTAGCTGTCGTTCACAGCTAACGTTAATGTTAGGTCATCTTGAACGTAGCTAGGCCCGATTAATTTCGGCCCACCGGTCTCGGTAATCCCGTCCACAATTCTCTACCCCAGGGGAATTTTGGCTAAACGTGTTTCTGTTCGACCATTAAATAAAATCTATATTCAATACAGCAGGCTTATTTCTCCCGTTAAACTAAAACAAAACTTCCCTGTTACAGTATATGATCTCATCGTTGTCAAAAACAAATGTTTATGCTGTAAATAGTTCTGCTATACGTCGACTTGTAAACAGTGTGTAGTGGTAGTTTGTGTATCATATTTTATGTGCATGCCGCTTGCGGTGCTCATCGGTAGATGTGTGCCATTGATGAACTAATACCGGAGTCGGAACAAACAAATTACATTGACGTTGCGGTATACCCACAATTATTTACGCTGGAAGCGTTGTTTGTTGCTTAGCACTCTTCTGCGGCATGCAGGTTACAAATGGTCTTCAGTTCGATCGTTTGTAATGTACCCGTAATCGTACGTGCTCTCGACATCGTAAGTTATTCTAATGCCGACATTTACCAGATCTGTCAAGAGGCCTCCTCCCTATGACCGAATGCTACAGCAGCAGAATTTAGAATTATTTTCGCATCATTCTAGCTTTCTGTTCGCTGTTTGAATTCGGTGGCTCGAGTTACCTTATAGTATTGAACCCGAAGCCCCTTGTTTTGGCTAGCGATCGTTTACGGATCACTGATTTGCCTCGGTGTTATGAGCTCAGCTCACCGCCGGTAAGGGCTATGGCTGCCTGTTGTTCGTTTGGATCGAACGAAACGTACGCGTCGCCCTGGCATACGTAAAGCCGCTTGGCATGTTCAAGCGACCGACCAAAACCTATCGGGACTGGCAGCTTTTGCTTAGAGTATTTGTATATTTTACGTACGAAGAGCAGCAACGGCGCGACGTTTGCTCGTGCTTCGCAGTTGTTGTCCGTTACAGCGTACGGCGCTTATCATCGTTATTACCAACGTGCTAATAGGCGCTTCAAACTATGTCATATCTCGAGCATTTCTCCCTTTTGTATCTTTAGGGAATTTTGACATATCATAATTGATGCAAGATTGTGGTCGAATCCACTTTAACAATTTGATCCTTTTAGCACTTCAAACGTTATCGGCACCGCCCAAAAAAAAAAAATTCACAAAACATCCAAAAAAATATCGGCGTTAAAATGCTGTTGTTCGACGTTGGGTTAGGCGACCGATGCGTCCAGTTTTACGAACGACTGTCAAAACGTTAGAAACGCCTAGTTATTTAATAGGCCTCGACATTGCAGAAGTGCTGCTGTTATAAATATGTTTTCCCTCTTTTTTTTTTTTTTGTTTTTTTACATATGTTTTATCTAGCATTTGGTGTATGGAGCAAACGTTAATTGTAGACTGTGAAAAATCCACTTTGGGATGTAACAGATCGAAACGAAAACAAACCAACCCTTTGCTTCATCGTCATCATTCTATAAGTAACAATAAAAGACGACGAATTTTAATTGCGTAAATATATGCAAAGTATAAATGCTGGCATCGGAAATATTGTGATTTTTGTATTTTCAGGCGGTTTTTACGTTGAATAATGTTATTAGACCCTACATATTTTCTCATTTGTCCATATTAAGGATGGTCGGCGTGATGGCTTGAACGGTTCAAGCCCAGCCACCGACAAAAAAACTACGATTTCCTATTTTTTTTTCAAAAAGAAAAAAACAAATATAGGAAAACATATTTTAGTCCATAATCTATACTTTTCGGAATATGTAATATATCGTACCTATAGAAAAAGTATAAATAAATCCAGTTTTCAAAATTCGCTGTCCGCTATCAAGTGCAGGAAATTTCTGCTCGCCATATAGCTTCTACGACAGTTCTCTCGTTCTGGCACACGGCAGGGGCTTTTATAGGACACGACATCATCGCAAGCGTTCAATTGGATGAGTCCAGGTTCATTAATAAGTGTGGGTACATAAATGTTTATCCATAGATAAAACGTTATTTTTTGTTATGTTCGACTCTAGCTTTCGTTGAGTCTTACAGCGACCCTTTTCCTAGCTGTCGCGCTATGCCAACGGGTTTCCCAGCATGGGCTTCCGCTGCCCGCATACATGCAGCCTATGGAAGGATAGTGTTTGTTAAATAAAGAAGAGCAAAAAAAATGGAGTGTGAACATTTCGGTAAGGTGTGTCTCAGCACTAGTGATAGAATAATTATGTAAATTGTGAAATCTATTAAAACTGCGTCTCCATGTAATGGGTGGTCCCGTAACATGTATTTGTCGTTCTTGTCGCCATGGTCGTTTTCACCTAAACGTATCTGCACGGATATATAAACGACGATTGCGTTTTTTTTTTTGCCTGTTAACATTATTTAGCATAAACTATCCACAACTGGAGATGCCCGTAATCGAAATCGTTTCAATGTCTGTGGACTGTGGAAACGAATACCATGACGTCAAATACAACGATTGCTATATCGGGGATTGGTCTAGGCCAATTCTGGCGAAACAAATCAAGCTTTCCAAATCTCTGCGTACGATGTCGGGTTACGGATGGGAAAATATCGATAATAATAGTAATAACACGGCAGCTAAATCGTACGTAGTGAACTCGAAATAAGTTATTTAATTTCTATATATAAATCTTGTTGTTAAGATTTCACAGCCTATTAGCAGTATACAGATTACAGAGTTGCAAACCATGTTGAGATCTTTATTTCCTTAACGTTCACGAATTCCATAGGTTTAGGCCAGTACTCTACCCTTCGATCAGGCGGCCATCACGTGCGGATTCGTCGCCCACGTTTACGATTTGCATCGTTCGGGCTCTTTCCTCTGATGCATATTTTATTCTCATGGAACAGCATCAGGCGAATGCATCAAAAATAACGCTAGCTACACTGAAATAGAGTGAAAGCTTTTGTGCCCCTCTTCCAGGTGGCGGCGGGCGACAAATTTTTAAGCTGCGAATCCTGTCAGTCAACAAAAGAGTCGATGGTAAATTGCATGCTTGTAAGCATCTGCAGGGCTCTATGAGTGGGCGTCATGTCGTCATCAAAAGAAGCGACAGCAAATGCCAACGATGTTTTCGGCCCTCGATCACTGATCGTCAGCACCGCGGCCGAAACGACCAGAAGGGTAAATATAAACCGATATAGTGTAGGGTGAACAGGCCAGAGTGCATCAGAAAGGCAGAGGTGTCCCCTTTACGAATCCGTCCGTTCCCGTGGGCTTACCTTTAAGCGACACCGCGTCGAAGATCGTTCTGCGCCACAGCTATTGGCTCTGCGCCTCGTGTCGGCCGTTCGCTGATTCGCCGCTGGGTTTGTCGCTCATCGCTCTCTCATTGCTTTCGAAACCGGTGGCTTGCGAGCTAGTTGACCGACTGTGTGCGTCTCCGGGTGCAGCGCCATGCGGCTGATTGCACCATCACGGTATTACCGTACACTCACTGTGTAAGACACTGAATCAGCCTCCGTATTTAATTTAAACGGTACTCTTCATTCGTTTCCCTTCTTCCTTTCTAGCCTCTCTCTTTCTCTCTCTCTCCCTCCGTTGAGCCTCGTGCTGGATACTGGCGCCGGGAGCGCAACCTGGCTTCTTCCTTCTCCTCACTTCTCTTCATGGGATGCCCCCACTCACGCGAGCTGCTGCCGATGCAACACGCCCTGTTTGATCCCCAGCAAGAAGCTGGAGGCTAGCATAGCCGCGCCTACGATCCCTTCGTTTCCTTCTAGTCATCGGTGGCATCTAGATAGGCTGCTTCCAAAGCTGTTTGGTTTGCTTGGGGACATCCAGTTCCAGCTCCCGGGTGTACGTGAATATTGTATTTGTCGAGGGCGCGCCTCCGGGCAGCTGGCGACGTTATCTACGAGGTACAGACGGGTAGTGAAGATGCACAAGGGGCCACAAACGGGTATAGGCAGAACTTAAAGCCATAACAAGGATTCGAGGTGGGGCGCAGCGTTGTCGGACTTGCGTCCTTAAAGGGCGTCGATAAAGAGTCTTTAAGAGCCTCAGGGCTTCGAACTGCTGTGGCTGCAGCTACGTCGGCCCCGAACCACGTTGGACGCTAGAAGCTGGCGGGGCCCCAGTACCGGCAGCTGACTGTCGGTACGATTCCCTATAAGCTCTTGTGAGGGCTAGGGGGCAAAGGGAAGGAATTGGAAGATGCGCGCGTGGAGATTGCCTTCGGCGACACGCCCCTTCCCCTCGGGCGCCGGCTGGGTTCCCGTCGCTCACCGCTCGCCGTCGGAACCTGAGCGCATGAGAGCGAACTGACGGGGATGGGAAATGGGAAGGGAGACCGAACGCTATTGGGATGCTGCAGAAGCAGCCGCCGCAACGCCAAAGTAGAGGATAGGTGGAGGAACGTCGCAGACACACAGCGGAAATTGAAGGTGTTGCTCGAAGGAAAGCCTTGAGGTGGTCGCCATGAAATGGGGCTAGCTCCGAAGACCGAGCAGCGGTAGTGCACTAGCCGTGCAGCAGTTGCCTACATGGTAGACCGGCGTAGTTGTAGGCAGGTAGGCGTGTAGGACTACAGGGACGCAGCGGGAGGAGGAACCCTGGTATAGATTCGGGTATAGCGACTAAGATATGGCCCGAAAAGTGCTCGCAAGATCCGTTACCATAGCACGCTTCCTTCAACACTGTCTGAGCTAAGCTACTCTTCGAACTGCAGTGCCTCACGGCAAGTAAGTGGATTTAGACGCAACCGAGTCCGAGACCGGCCAATAAGAAGATGCCTTCGAAGCCAGCCAGACCAGAGTAGAGAATAACAACAACAGCATCGCCATATTTCGAAAGGGCCTCACATACAGAGGCACGCACAGACACAACGTATGTGGAAATGGGGAGCCGTGCGATCTGTCCACGAGAACGGATAGAGGAGGAAAGACAGCGGGATAGAAAGAAGCGTTATAGCAGGCCCCGTGGAACTATTGAATGCATGCCAGTGGGCGAAGCGTACCGGCAGTATATTTGTGTCGAGCACGTTATCGGCTACGGAAGTCTAGAGGTATAGAACTGGCTTGGCCCATGTAACGCCATTCAGACTGACTGTTATCTCCGCCCTTCTATCCGTAGAGCTTGAATTTGATTTGCTATGATTGTTCATATACAGCAAGGCAGAAAGCTATTGAGCTTAGCAATGTGTATAAAGAGAAAATTGCATCCTTATACAGCGCTTGGTTTGCATGATGACGCTCTTCAGACACCGTTATCGCAAAGTCACTGCAGTAAGTCAACGTTATCTAAATAGCTGTGCGTGTTTCGCGCCTTATTTCTAAGTTATCAATAACTTAGAATATGTTTGGACCCTGGCTCACAAGTGTTGCTACTTCGGGGCGTCAGAAGCACGAGAACGCTAGTGTATGTTCGGCAAATATTCCCTTCATGCGGACTCGCACGCCGATCTTTTAGATTTTTACTTGTAGTTATAACATTTTCGTAAAAATACACCTTAACAGATATGCTACCTACTGAACACAGTTTGCTATCGCTTATAATGCTGGGCCATGCTCTGTTTGCGCAAGATAACATCTGTTGTCGAAAATATGGCAGCTATACGTATTTAATTGTATCTAAAACGTTTCTAACGGATCGTATTTGTTATAGCACACATATACAATGTGTCGAAACAAACCGTTTGTTAGATATATCCATTCTTAATTGAGTATAAAAGTAGCGATAATATTAACTGTTACATATAAGTCTAGGGCTCGCAAAAATTATGCTTCATAGAGCTTAGTGCTTACGGGCTCGTCAGGATGCTTACACCGTTTTCTACGATTTTTATCTTTTCGCTGCGTGCGAAACAAAGCTTTGTAGTTTCGCGTTTAAAACTATTTCCCAGATGTCGTCTATTTGACTCGATGCCGCATTATTGCTGGTGCGCCCGCCACAATCGCCGTCGTTGTCAGTCAATTTCACGGGCGTCGTTTGTCACGGCGTTCCGTTCGCCATTGCGTTACCTGGAGCGGCGGAAAATCCACCGTAGATTCATATCTAGCTGAGAGTTAACCAGAATTTAGCGTTCAATACTCCGGAGACAACGTCCGATAAATATGATTGTAAATTTATAAGGTTTTTCCTCGTTACGGGGCGCGAAAACGTTCTTAGCGCTTCCACCGCTGGAAGAAGGTTAGCAATGCTGCGGTTCCGTCCCGTCAAATAAACATTTTAAAGAAGAGTACCATGGGATCACTACGCAAGGCAAGTCAGAAGTACATATGTGCACATTCAAGTAAGGACAGGCCTACTGTGACTGACATGTTACACATATAACAGAGCACACAGGACGGGACTAAGCAAATGAAGACTGACCGATAAAAGGGAAGACGTTGACACATACGAATTAAGTCGAAACTAAATGAGATATTTCAGTATTCAGAACTATAAACCATCTTCGACTGAGATCAGCGCCGTGAGCGAACGAATGAGGCTTGGTAAAAAGTCGAGGAAAGCGTACTAGAAAGTATTTGCTAGCATGTGTACTTGGGCAGAAAAACGAACTAGGAACTGCACTACGAAGACAGGCCTAATTATGGTGCATAAAAAGGTTGCGCAGCTACGAGACCCAGTGCGCGTACTTAACAGCTTTCGTAGTGGTGTCCAGAGGGACTCCATTAAACAGTCTAGGCCGTGGGTCAGCCTAGAAAACTATTTTGACTACCGCTCCGAACCACTGAACATTTGTTGACGTGTTAAAAAAGTCCGAGGCCCATTTGTTTTCAAACCATCTCTAACATTGATTAGAAAAGTTCACAGTCAACGAATACGAAAATATGAATCTGACTAAGAGCTATGAGCAGTCAGTCGTGTCGAGCTATTTTTATTTATATAATCAAAGCTTGATATGTCTAGAACACATACACACAACTATAGGACGGCATTGTACTTTCGATGTGCATTTTATTCGATTATTCGAATACAAATGCCGTTTATTCTTGTAGACGTCGGGATCTGCTGTTGTGAACGGTGTCCCGTAAGACCATATTGAACAAATGCTAATTAGGCACATATTAGTCGATGTTTCCATATCTACTCTTACCGCATTGCGCCATATCGACAGCATCGTCCCATACCGTAGCAGCAGTACTGTTGTTACATGCACAATGATCTTCTGTGGGTCAATAATAGTTTTGTTACAAAATCGGTGACAGCCGTAGTCAGTGCAGCGATGGCATCGTTTCATACCCCATGGGGATGTCTTCTGGGGGTTTCCATAGGAGTTGTTGATGGCAGTCACGGAGCCACACCAACGCTACGCCCGGACACACCGGAACAGTCTTTACCGCTGTACGTTGAGCGTATCAGCGAGAGTCACCAATATGAGTAACAACTGCGACAGAAAACTACTGAATTTACCAGCTAGGCTATGACGTAACTCGTTGTTTCTATGACTACAATATATTTATTGGCTGTCAACAAAGCGCCGTAGTTACGTAACATTCGTTACCGCTCGGGGCTATATAGCATGACTATGTAACGGTGGGGCGTCGACGACAGGAGCCACGGAGGTTTTTCGTGTTGCTTCTGCTTTTCGTGTAGTTGTTGTTGTTGTTGTTGTACATGATACCAGAATTATAGGCCAATATATAGCTGTTTCGTTAATTTTGGGCTGCCGCCGCCACCGGATACAACGACCAGTTCAAACATGGCCCTTTCCTTATACACACACACACGCAAACAGATAGACAGAAACGTTCTTCTCCACAGCAAAGCAATGCATTGCCACACGTTCTCACAAATAGATTCGCCAGCGTTGTTTCATGCCGTTTACAAATTAAAGAAAAAAAAAACACCTAGATTAACACAGGTGGCAGACGCACAGACGCAGTAGTGGCAGCAGCTGCTGTAGCCACGTTGGCTCCCTAAGTTTTGACGAACGCTGGATATCACTGACGCCAGCGCAGGAATCACTTACCAATTACAAATCGACGCGATCACGTAAGCGGCGCAAACGCTGATGTTGGCTTGTTGCAAGGCCGATCCTACCAGATTGAGGAGGCCTCGGGGGGACATAGCCGTACGGATCCACTATGACATAATGATCGTGTAACAGGATCGGGTCGTTGATTGTGCGTTCTGGACGTCTCTTCTTGTTGCAGATGCTTCCGTCGCGGCCGTCATTATCGCTACCCCCGTAACGATTGACGTACCTATGCTACGTGGACGTCGCTGATCTTGCGCGTAAATAAAATCTCAAACTGATTGGTCACAATGAAGCTAATCAAACTATGGGTCCAATCCAAGAGGACGACAATGGGGTCATCGATGACGGCAGCATTAGTAGACTGTGTAAATGGCCAAAAACTATTCTGACTAATTGTAAACGAAGTGGAGAGAGAGAATCGTATCTATTTTTGTCACGTATGCTTAAGAGTATGGCAGAAATTACTCTATAAATGGTTGATAATATGCTACAATGATACAAGTCAACAAAGATTCGCTCACAAAATGCAGAACACGCAGATCGCTCATTGGCAGCACGCTAATTAGACGTGAAAAACCATTCGTATCAGGCTAGAAGATTAAGGATGATAATAATAATTAGTTGCCAAAAGCTTTCTTTAGTCTCATCTCCAAAGACGATCCAATAGACTATGAGCGTCCCTTGCAGATGCCCTGAAAGTGTATGCACCGCGTACCAAGTAGCGAGATATGCGGATGATCCTTTTAGAGAAATCCTTGGCCCAAGGGGCTGGCGAGTGTAAATATCCAGAGGCAGGCATAAAAACTACGCACAGCAAAAGGCTAAGTCAAATTTAACAATGACTGTTTGGTTGGTGTAGCATCTTCGACGACCTAACTTTCTCTTTCTGACCTAACCTCCTGATGTCCCTTCGACGGGGAACCGAAGGCGCATTAGGTCAGCGGCAATTCGATTTTATTCAAATGCTTCCGCTTCCCAAATGGCACCATTTCTAACTATATCTATAAGAACCCCCTGAGTTCTAGTAGAATAGGTATATAGGGTTAATATTTTTTTCTTAATGGGAGGTTTTTTAATGCTTACGCTCGGCATTCGGGTACCACTGTTCTTGAAGTGCATAATTACCATACGGCGTCCATTATAGCCACCATTGACATGCTGCGCCGTAACGTATCAGGGAATTGTAAAATCCTCGAATATTTCTAACGACTCGAGAGACCTTTAGTTGTTTTTCTTCAATTGGAGAAACTTTACAAACATCACTATAGTATAACCTTTTCTCAAACACAACTTGATTCATTGATACTGCAATCTGATAAAGCATGATGAGAGCCATCAGACTAGCTAGAGGCAGCTATGGTCAAACAGCGGCCAAAAGTACCGAAAAAACAAAATATTAGTAAAAATATATGAATCTAACAGAGTTGTTTCCAGTTAAAATTGAATACTAGGACTAATTCACGGTTCAGTTGCAAAGCACTAGTGGAAGCCGGCGGTTTTAAGCCGGACGATCTACGTCTTCATTTGTACCACCTCGTTAAATGGTAAGCTCCTGAAAATAATAAATTTATTATCGGAAGGAATTAACAATTGATTTGAACGGCTATTTGTTTGGATCGGTGTGACTTGCCAGACAGAACCCAGTTCAATGTCATGTAGAGTGCGCCACATACAGCCCAGTCAGAACAGCGAGTCCTAAATACGGCGCCGGATATCTGGCTATCAGCTGTGACAAAGCTGCCGACAATTTAAATGGTGTGACATAGTATAGTTCGTCAGTGTCAATCACTATTGACTCAAGTGCGTAAGGTTATAGCAGTGAGGCTGCATCCCTGTAGCAGGTCATCTCTGCGCTCTTCAGTGGTGCATTTCTTCTTGAAATCTTTTCAAACACTTGGTTACCAGAAGCTCTTGTCTACAACTGCCTTTGTACTTTCACGAGTAGATATACCGGAAGGCCTACGTCTGGATGGCTGAAACCTAAGTTCTGCAGACGAAACAATAAAGGCGGCATGGTCTCTTATAAGACTATCCGAACGATATAATTTGTCGACAGAACCAGGGACAAACGAAGATGGCGAACGCTGAATCGAACAGTTCAGGGAGGCAAACAACGCAGCCCGGAAATACGGCGCGGGGAATCTGTGGCGAGATGAAGGTCAGACAAAGGGAGCCGGTGGGGAGAGAAAAGCAGCTCCCGGTCAAAAAAAGCTGCTAAATGACACTATCGCTACACATTTTCCCTATGGATGTAGACTATACTTGTCATTGCGTTGTTGTTGTTGTTGTTACTGTTATCATCCATGTGTTTCTGCGCGCGCGCGCGGTCAGTGTTTGTTGTTGTTGGTGTCACGGCGGCCAGGTACCATGGATTGATTTGCAAATCAGCTTGCCCTAACTATGGCATCGGCGACGCGGATACGCTCACTCGTTCACTCTAGCGGACGTGATTTGCTAGCGCTGCTTGTCGATTGGTGATTGCCAGTTACCGATTTTGGCGACTTCACATCGTAGACGACGAACGCCGCGGACTTCTTGCCGCCGCCGCCGCCGCCGCCGCCGCCGTCGATAAATCGGCAACTGCCACAAAGGGGACGCTAGAACAACATTCAGGGGGTAATACAACGATACCGATTACACGGACGGTGTGTTCTGTAGAATTTGGTATATTTTTTTATTTGTTTATCATGCCTATAATGTTTCTTCTCGTTTTTGTCATCGTCTTTTTTGTTTTTATTATCCCATCAGAAGACAGTCAGTTGATATACACGAAACACACGGACAGATAATACACCGAGGTACACATAACGCAATTATTGAGATAAGAAAAGACAAAACAGGAGTTTACTGCCAACCGCCATGAACGTGTATCCGGATGAACAGCTGTACGAGATATGATCGTGGCTAGTAATGTATGTTTTCGTACTTGCAGTAAATGTTGAAAAATGTAATATGGCGGATCTGGCTAGCTAAAAAGGAACATTTTGAAGTCAAGTAGACTACTGGTTAGCATCTTTGCACTATTCAATCTAGTTTGCATCGACGATGTGTTTTAAGTTGCTAAGCATTGGCTAAACAGTAACCACGGTAAGGTGCTTCTGCAACTTACTTGAAATTAATAGTGTTTTCTATGTAATGGACAACGCTATACAGCCGGTGAGCGTAGATCGAGTATCATCGGTACATGACTAGTATGATATCGTGTCTAGCTTTACCGATATTGTTAAGAGGAGGCGGCGGCGGCGGCGCCATTAAATAACGATAACGGTAAGTAGAAAAAAAAGCCACGAGCTGCCAGACAGAAGCCAGCCCACGGGGCAATAAGCGCAGAGTTAGGTTTAGCGGAACCGAACGCTAGGGTTTCTTTCAGGTTTAAAAGATGCATTCTTCGGATAAGTCGACAAACTGTTGTCCAGCGGAACTGTAATTGTTTAGTAATACGCGTCAAATGTTTGTCTTGAACAAAAAAGAAAAACGTTAACATTACGGAAGACTCCTCAGAAGGAAATGGCGCTCTACGAGCCGAGACAGTTAGGCGTAAGACTATGAACCTATTTAGGCAAAATTTACAAGGCTCAGCTAGACTCGGAGTTTTTTATAGAGACCAGTATTCTAAATAGGAAACAGTTCTACACAGTACTTTGTGGTATCTTAAAAACGCTGCATTTAGTACATTGACTGCGGTGCGTAGAACCCACACGAATGAAGACAATTATCTAGAATAATGGGGCACACAATAGAACCCGTCAAACGGATTTATTTCGGCGTCTTCTTACAAACTACAGTCATTCACACTTAGTGTCCATGTTAGTTGGAATACGGAAAATTCCAGCTAGCGTACTTGCTGATTATGTTTGTTTAGTTTTTCTGCCTTATCTGCTCACTAACCCTTGTTTGCTGCATGTCCGCCTATAAAAGTCGACATATTTCAATACGCCAGGTAAGTTAAACTGCGATTACATCCGATATTGGTTGTGACTTGTATGAAAAATGAGCTACATTATTAAAATTTGCTAAGTTAGAGGGCGCGTCATAGATAAGTGATTGCAATCATTTTTGCCTAAATAAAAATACGAATGAAACTGACGCCGCTTCCTGGCTTTTATATAACATATAGCCTTTGATAACGGACACTTTAATCATTTCCATTATTGCAACAACTTCAGGAGAAGTTTTTATTAAAAGGGAAGCAGCTCTGATATTCTGCTTTAGACGTAGGCGTGTGTTTATTCATATGTTTTTATTATAATACACAGTGGTATACTTTCGTCCTGTAGTTACGATCTTCTAGTACCCAGGACGCTTAATTTCATATTCCGCTGTGTGGATCGTTTCACGATCCCTAGCGGCGCATGTTGGTTGGGATTCCACTATCTCCGAAGCCGACTGCTAATGGCATCAGCAGCGGCCTTTGAGGCAGTGGAAGGCCTGCCTTTTATGAGTCTGCAGTATCAGGTCAGTGCAACAAAATCGGCCGTTACTCTGGTGTGCATCCTTGTCGTGGGGTGCTTGTAGTGATGGGGTTGCTCGCTCTGCCTAGTAAAGTTGGTTCCGCTCTCCTTCTCCCACTGCCAATTTACTAAACTCATTGTCAACGGAGTACAAGGAGACGTACTTCTGCGGTCGTCTTCCTCAAGCTGGCACACGTTGCAGCCGTGCTTGTAAGCCTGCGCCCTAGCCCGAATCCCTCTGTGCAGAAAATGGCATGCCGTCAGGTGCCAAATAATCTTCTGTGCCCTGGCATAACTCTGGTGAGACACACCAAGGCTTCGGATGTTCACGTAAATACGCGTTCCAACTTTTTGAAACGCGACGGTACAGTGCGTCTTGCTCGATTAAGAATCTATTCATCTTTTTACCCTTCTCGTGATATAGTGATTAGTTATGACTCAATGTTTCGAGTTTTACGTCCGGTATCGCCGTCAGGCATTCCATCAGACGACTGGCTCCCAGCACGAAGCGAAGTCTGTCTATGCCCGGGCTCGAAGCTAGGCCACAACGTGTCCCTAGGATTAGCAGGCTAATACGCTGTTTACTAAGTTATCACGGATGCCTACCGGTAGCTTACCAGAAGGTTGGCATCATTGTAAAGATCTAGTGGTGGACTCTGATGATCGAGCTGGTATGCTGACCAACGGTTCAAGTTGCACTCCTGTGGTCGAGCTGAACGATACCCACATAATGCAGAGCGAGCACAATTCACTCAGGACCTTCCGGCCAGCAAGAACTAGACCCCTCTAGTATGTTTTGCACCACTCAGATGAACTCAGGCATAGGAGCCTACCTACAGCGCGGTAAGAACACTTCCAGGAAGTGCTAATCTCACGGTTTTCCGAATACGTCCCAAGAACACTCTGATCTGTAATTTCACACGCAGCACCTCCGTCAGAGACCGTTTATACTCACGAGCTCATTAAGTACCTTGCCAGCTTCAAGGAAATGATTCAAATAAGCCAATCTCCTCTAGAGAAAAGCGTTCACAAGTTTTATCTTGAAGCGTCTCCCGTGCACTGACCTCGAAATCGAACCAAACCTAGGTCACAAGCTAGCCCCACGACCTAGTCTGATGAACATTCTCGTGCCTTCATACCCTTCAAACCTCCATGGGGGTGACCTCAGATCAGCCAAGCGTTTAGGGAGCTCTTTCACGTTTTCGGCCGTGTGGCCAGCCATTCCGCCGGTGCCACCAAAATAGGACAGACCACCACCACCACCACCACCTTTGCTGTGTCGTTCACTGCCAGGAGCAGACGCTTCATAGCTATTCACTGTGAGTTATACGAATGTAAACGTGCATTTATCAAAACAGCTTATTTTTTTTATTACAATTATATACATAGTCGGTCGACCGATAAACTTATTGCCTACACGGATAGAAAGAGGCGAGACGAAAAAAAAGTATTCGCGATAAAAAGACAAAGGATATAAGTAACGAGTTACTGGGGTCTATAATTGTAGTTATTTGCCATTGGGAGTTAACATCTTCCAACGCCAATGCCCTCACATCAGATGGGTGAAACCAATTTCAAGTATGTCACGCGTAGCTGTTGTCATGATTTACATCCTGATGAAACGAAGAGTTCAATCGACTATAATTAATGTACTGATTTTGATTTGGAAATTCAGTATCTGACGGGCGTGGCGTCTCTTCTACCGCGCCACGACTACTGGGAAATTATACTGATTAGTTTTTGTAAATACCGTATCGTTTTTAATCATTATTACTTTATTACAGTATTACAACGAACTAAACCGCAGCCCGAAATATCGATTTAGAGCACTTATCACGTTAAGCTCTCTTAACGGAGTAGCGGGTTTGCATGGGGTTACAATGTACGCGTCTCCTTTAGCAGTTGGTGGCTTTCAATAAGCCTTCGTATTCTAATTTCAAGCAGATCTCTTCAGGTGTTAATGAATATAGATCTGTATTCAGGTCCAGTTTATGCGAATAAGATCAGTTATTTATATTTGAAATAAAGTGAGAAGGTGCGGAGATTTAGAGGTATTTATCTATAACAGACATCTAGATTTATTTCGTAACCCGTATACATCTATAGTGGGAGTGCATTGACAAGAGCCTTAAGGCCATTCGGACCTGTGGTCTCGAGCTGCGGAAGGTTTCGGTTGTCAAAGATAATGGACTCTAGCATCTTTAGCACAAAAGGGGCGAGGCGCCAAACTCATTTTTTGATTTTCAGTTAATGCTCAGTTATATCGCTTGAATTTTTCATTTCAGCTGTTGGCTTTCGTCGTGCCGCCAGCTTTATCAACCATTCCAAGGGTATCGGGGCTGAACGGGTTCAGCCCTCACAAAAAACCTGTCGGCTTTATTTATTTTCTGTTTGCTGTACTTCGCTATTGATTTCTTGAGCCTCATTTGTGACGACACCTGCTTCGCGCGTGTCCAGAACTAACTGCCACCAGCACCCCAACGGCAGACCTCAATCTGAATGAATATCTGTGTTCTGACACGGGTGGGTCTAAGGCCGCAGTTCATGGCCTTCTTGAGCTAGAGTCTAAATCATACGAGTCACCGTGCCACTACACTGAACTATGCAACCCTCTACACATGTACATATCTGAATATTAAATTTATAATCACACACATCTTTCTATGGAAGAGTCTTGTAAAATATATAGAGGAATTTCGAGTGTAGCAATGGATCTGATATGACTAAACCCTACGGGAATGAGAGCAAGGGTCCAACTAGTTAATAATGACAACGGCTGAATCAATAGACAGAAATCTTTTTTACCTAGAACGTTCTCTCACCTTTTGCCTATGCTTCTAATATGATATTAGGAGCAATTAATCACGATTATTTAATTACTGTAGCCAAAAAACTGCCATGATACCACCACGTCAATAATCCCTAGCGATCACTCGGTTTGACGGATTACGGTCGCCCCCGATCAGTTCGCTCAGCTGCTCTGTTGTTGTCCTAGCAGAGGGGATCGCCGTTGCTGTCGCTGTCGCGTCTGTTGCTGATTTCCGCCAAAGCTAACGTCGCTTTGCCTCCTCCCACTCCTGATTTACCCTACGCAGATCCTTTTTTTGTGCCTTTTCCTTTGGCTCGTATAATGAACCCACTGCTATTCGATCGGCCTTGTCTTCGATTTTCGTTGTCATCAGCTCGCCGAAAACATATTTCGTAACTGATTAGCAAAGAAAAAGATGCTAAAAAAAAAAAAGCATACCAATACGAAAATACGTATGTTGCTTCGTATCACACACTTACAAGCTCTCTTCGAGATGAGCGTGTACCGTGCGGTGCGGCTGTATTAGGTTCTGCTAGCCCATTTGGCTCAGCTCTGTGACCGTTGCAACGGTTACTCCCTTCGCGGTCGTCCTTTTGTATACTTTGCCCTTGTCGACCCGGCAAGCTCAAATAATACAGCTACGTGCAACCTTCTAGATAATGAAAGAGATAACAGAATAGAATAAAGTCGAAAAGGAAGAAAATCGAGATCGAGAGAAGCCGCATCGAATGAAAAAGAAGAAACTCAAGCGAAAAATGAAAGACGATAAGCTGGACAAGCAGTTGGATGAATTCGCGCATCCGTAGCGTTGGCAACACGAGCCGCCACCGAGTCTATGATTCGCTGTCGGCTATCAGTCGACGCAGGATCGTGGAAATCAGGATGAGCTTTGATGATTGTGACGCTAGCGGCAAAGATGGTGTACTATTGTGCGTTTCGTTCAGGTGTCCTTCCTATTTCTAAACTGCTTGTCAGGTTAGACACCGTTCAGCTGTCACGGCTGAATTCAGATCTTCTTCGACAGTCACTTCGGAAACATGAATTCGTCTTATTCTAGCAACCATCGTTCTCGGTTTGTTTGTTTCAAAGGAAGCTAGAATCGTGGTTGCAAAGGCGACTGGCATCATCGAAGTGGCATCGTTTTGACAAATCCATCGTAAACGTCGTAACTGTCTTTAAATAATTTCTTGTAACTTTTTCTTTCACCGTCCTCTTTCCTTTGCTCGCGCCCACTTGTATTTACGGTTTTTATACAACTAGGTTCTTCTGGCTTTTATCTCTGAATCTATTTCCCTTCCCTTTTTTGTTTTGATAGCAAATGTCAATGATTTGATTTTTGGTCGTCTTTGTTGCTGTCACGCAGCTTGTGGTCGTCTTATATAGTATAATAAATAGGGCAGACACGGGTAGCGCGTGTGGATAAGCGAGTCCATCGGTCTATTCTCTCAAGTGGCCGACTACTGGCCGCTCCGATTCGGAGTACGAGTCGATGCCAATTACTTCGGGCCGCACACCATAAAGAAGAAGACAACTTTGAACGTTGTCAGCGTTAGATGCGTCTGTCCTAATCTTGCGCAGTCGACCTTAGCGGCGACTGTAACGGAGCGTAAAGCTACTGGATTGGCGGGCACTATCAGCTGACAACGAAAGGCCGACTGGTGGGTTTCGTCTCGTCTATATTTCGCCATGACGCTCCAGCCGCTTCGTAAGAGCATCGTGCGCATGCAGTGGGGGCGGACCCATAGGATTAGCTTTGGGACACATGCTCCTGCGTAACAAAAAAATAACCGCTAGGAGGGTCTGACCACAGGACATCCGATAGCAATAAGTAATAGAAGAAAAACTGAATCGAACAAATGTAAATCATAGGCGAAAGGAAGATGCTGACAAAACCTTTACGCTGAGGAAAAGCCGTTTAAGATGCAGATACATTACTTATCCCAATACTGGGCCAAGTATATTTGACAAATTCTACAATTTGAGACCAAGGTTTACGACCAACGCGCAAGGACGGCATTGTTCTTTATATATATATATATATGTGTGTTAGATTGGATAGCATCTACGATGCGCCCTTCTGACTTCCAAACCTTTTTGGTGTCGATAATCTGTGAATTTTTTGAGTGCGCCGCAGATTTTCCGTAAGGAAACACAATCTTAGTATATTAATCAGCACTATCATGGCTGAAATGATTATTCGGTCTAGTAAATAAAAAATTAATTTGCAGACAGGAGTTCATCGCAGGATAAGTTTTTCAAGTCTATTTATATATAAAAATAATATTTTGAGTGAGCTTACGGCTCTTATAATAAATTGACGTAGTTCTCCTTGCTACAGGTACAGCATAAATATGCACCGATCATCAGACGCTTCGAAGATAGAATCTATTGGACCAAATAAAAAACAAAACTCTAAAAAGTCAGCATTTGAATACGCGTTCTTTCAACTGTGCCGTTATTTTATGGAAGTTTCCATTAAGACCACGGCTTGCATGTCTCAGCTTCATTGAAAGTAGGTTGGCAAAGATATTAACTGTCAGTGTTCTATAGAGACACTCTAAAAACAGCAAATGCTACCATCGAGGTCAGCAGATGTAGAACCGTGAAAAACCGGTTTCTTGTGTTACCTGGAAGGGTCAGGAGGCGAAGCCGTTGCGGCGGCAGCCATGGCCGCCGTTACAGCTGCTGCCGAGGCCGTGGCGGATCTTCGGAGCGCTTTCCGCGCAGGAAAATCTCCTGAGGTCTCCTTGGACAGATCGTGCGTAGATGAGCTGCAAACAAAAAGAACGTGCGACATATCACACAATCATTATACGCAAACATCAATAGTATCTCTTATAGGATTATTATCGTTGCAAAAATCCGCACTATTTATGATCAAATCCAGCGTCTCCCTAACTTAACCAGGTAAAACTTGTAGATGGTTGGCTATGGCGGAGAACAAAACCTCACTCAGTTTTCATTAATCTTTGCGTGACACGCCGATCGGAAAGCCTTTGCGAGACAAACATTCATTATACAACAATCCGATCCAATCGAGACTTCTGTTAGAACGATAGGAGATTCGTATTTAAACTATTAAGTGTTGTTTGTTACTGCACTTTGTCGTGGACGACGGCCACCTAGACTGTCACTCAAGCCCATAAAATTATGTCCATAAAAATAAACGGTATAACAATGACAATAACCACATACGCTAATTTATGTATTGGGCTTTAGCCCATTTACGGGATTCTTGTAGTACTAACATGGCCATTTTATGTGCGAATACTGTGGCGGCAGTTAATGTCAATTATATATTGCGGTAAAGATAAACGACGGCGCAATTTTTCTTGCAGGGACTATCCTCATTGTCACTCATTGTGATTCTGAACCCCCGAATTACCGATTGATCTTTTGAATCAGTTAAGCGGCTCACGACTCGGATCTTTGGTTGCCGGCCATTTCGTTACCCTCGGCGCTGAATATTATCATTTCGTTCGATTTCAATTATAGCAAGCTGTGTGGCGCAACTGGTCTTACAAACAAAAAAAATCTCTATATTCAGCTGAGTGATCATATCCTAGCTCTCATTTTCCGTACCTCCTAGATGCTACACGAGAAACCATTCCTCTGCATCACCCCGTTAACCCGTTCGTCGAAAGACGATCCCAACTTGATGCCAAGATAGCTAGCGGTAGTTAATTATTTTGATCGGCTACAAACGTCTTATCGAAACAATAGGACAAGTTGACCTGATACCTATAGGTTAATCAGACTTCTACTTCTTGTTGTTTTTGCCATCCCTTGGCCCTGTGCATTTACTTCTTCGCGCTAACAAAAACGTCGCACGAGTTCGTCGACTCGGACTGCGCACCTATAAAATACTACAAATGATTTTGAAGACAGATCTAATTCATACTTTTCCCAGGTCTAATTGACATCCTTTCTCTCCTGAAATGATATCTTCTTGGGTAACATAAGGTGTCCAAGTTTTATGATCAAATAGCGATGAAATTTCGATCCGACTGCTTCGCTCAGCGTACTCAGATCCACCTCCACTGACGACGGTTGTAATCGTTTCGGCTATATAATACTCGCTCATTTAACTTCGATTTTGTCAAGCCGTCATCTAATTAGCGAAGTACTTCTAGGCAACTGCTTCTATTTGTGGGGAGTTCCGAGTGTTTCTGTCCTCTGTTCAGAGGTTGCTGGCTCTGCTTGTCCACTCTTATGCCGCTGCTAATGTCGGCTGCCAGAAAAAACAAGCGAAATACTGTCTTTCATCTGCTTTGCTCTTTCAGACCAACTGCTCGTCATTGCATTCGTTAGGGGCGTAGGCTAAACCCCCTGAAGTTAATCTTCATTTACTTTTTAGCAATTCCTTTTTCGTTCGGCAAAGGGTATTCAGCCGGGAACCATTACCAGCACCGTATAAATAATCGCCATTATTTGTAGCCTCACAGCTTACCCCCTCTGTTTCGTGGTTTTTGCATCCTTTCTGCTGCTACATGTGCAATCATAATAATAATGAAGCAACAGTCCGCTGTAGTTTTTTTTTATTCCACTCTACGCTACTCGACCAGTTTCACCCCTATTCGAAATT
Source organism: Varroa destructor (assembly GCF_002443255.2). NCBI lineage: Eukaryota > Metazoa > Arthropoda > Arachnida > Mesostigmata > Varroidae > Varroa > Varroa destructor. Next base: position 39,705,750 of record NW_019211458.1, on the reverse strand, counting down.
TGTGATGTTGCTGTCTATCAAAATCATCATGCGTTGATTACCTTCGTTGTCTGTTGCGGCAGGGTCTGCATCTTCAGCAATGTCGTCAATGGCGCCACCGGCAGCATCAGCACCATCAAAACCACAATCATCATTGCAATCATTATCAGCATCGTCGGCCCTGTCCCCCCAAAAAAACAATGATATTTGCAACAGCAGCGGCGTCACTGTGTATTTGTATGTGCAGTTGTGGTGTTTCGGGCAGACGCAGCCTCAGGCGATGTACGCGAACGACCGCCAGACAGGCACGCATCTAATGTTGCACTCCACGAGTGAATTAACGAGGGAAGGATGGACAGATGAACACACAAGAAATGAAGCTGGCCAAATCAAGCCAGGCCGCGCGACGATGACGCTATGTTACAGGCGCGAAACATTTGAATCTTTCGCCCTATTAATCAACTCCTCAACTCAATTTGGCTCTTCGAGGGTCTCTCGGCGCTAAATACACATTCGTTACTGTTACACGAGGTGGCGTAGCAGTAGAAGTCAAAACCTGGCATAGCATTAAAGTCCCGTTTCTTTTACAGGTGATGAATAGGTCACGACAAGATAATTGTTGACGTCGATCAGTAGTCGCTCATCTTTCCGTCGTTTTCCGCGTCTGTGCGCTGAAGCATTACTCACGCGTTGTAGGTGTTCTGAATCTCGGGCAAAATAACTAGTGGCGTTCGCCGATAGAAAACCGCAATGAGGATCGGTGAATAAGTGTCGCCCCATAGAGTCCGGAAATATTTCGTCTAAAAAGAAAAACAGATCCTGTTTGATTTTCCGCCGCCTTCGATAAAATTGCATTAGAAATCAACTCATCCACATCCTGTAACGTTCGATCTGTAGAAAAAATAGGACTCTACTTTTGTCTATCTGCCTACTTTTTTATCATGTGTTTCACTTGCATTATTGGGGTGTTTACTATAAACAACAATGAATGAATACGACTACATATTGAACGTTTAACAGCGACCACATTTGAGTGTCTCAAATTGTAACTTCTCTAAGTTTCCCTTGCGTGTCTTTAGAGACTGTTAGTTGATTCGTAGTTGGCTGCATAAGAATCCACATCTGTGGGCGACACGTTGAACCGAACGCCTCTGTCCTGTTCACTTGTCCTTCTATAATTTTATCATTGGCAAGACAAGCACTCAACAATCAGCTAATTAACTGTAATTAACAGTATTATCTACATCTATCGTCTCACTCCCAGGACGAGCAAAGGCTCTGTTCATCAACCATCGTCCAGTAAAAACAAATGCTACTCCTGGCAATGTTATACAATGAAAAAAAAAAAACTTTCGATTAGTTTTAATAATGATTCAATTCATTGTTGTTGTTTATTGTTGTTGTCGCTATTATTGTTTCTGCTTTTGCTGTCGCCTATTGTATTATTATATATTGTATCATTAAATTTCGATAAAAGCAGTCCTACAGCTCGCTATACATTGGCCTTTTTTCGGGTACGGCTTGTTTCGTTTATCTGGAAATGCTGTTCTACCGGATCTGAATTTTATTGATCCCAATCGGCTTTGCCTCTTTCTAGAGATACGTTATGCTGCCGTCGTTGTTGTGTCACCAGTTGAGTGACATTCGGAATGACGACTGAGCCATGTCAGAACGACATTAGTACCCCCCCCCATTTTATTTGCTCAAAGGACTTTATTAAACCTTGACAATGGCAGCCGGCAGTAACCACTATGGTTGTCTCGTAGTTACGCAACACCCACATCACGACATAGTGTTACGACAGCCAGAGAGAAGGCGGGGGGTGCAAAGTGCCCAAGGGCTTAAATGGTCGGCTTGAATTCACTGGTTTAACAGATGCTCCCATACTTGCCACACACATCACACATCGCCTATATATATATATATGATTCACACGTGGCAAGTACGCACATACATTTATAGCAGGGCTGTTACAATCCGTTTTTAGTCGGTTATCAATCATCAGCAGATTTTAAGCACATATTTGTTCGGTCAGATGGCAGATGCTGGTTACCGAGTGCGGAGGCGCAATTGCCAATTAAATCGTACAGACAGAGTCAGCATGGAACGAGGTGAAGGATGGCCATAACTAATCGAAGCGCTGGTTGAAAAGAGATCAGAACGAGACCATCAGAGGAACCGTTCACATATGAATATGGCGTTGACGGAATCAGAGTAATACAACAGCGACGGTGACACTCATCATTTCCGATCTGTTGATGTGTTGCGGCAATAGAAAGGCGTTCGTACAGACTGTTTCTGTATGGCACCAAAGTGTATAAGTAAAGGGGTCAAATTAATGATACGAGCGAAACACCTCAACAAACACTTTTCCATAGTTTCGTTTCTGTTAGCTGTTGCCGTGTCGGCGCTATGAAGACTTGTCTGTGCTGATTACCGAAACCCATGTGACAATTAGAATTATAGCTGCTATTATCATTGCCGGCATGTCAATGCCTGGCTGATTGTACGCGTAACGACTGCCTCGGGTATTCATCTGATTACTTAGAATAACGAAGCCTATAAGACAAACAAAAAAAAGACAAGCACCAAAATAGAAGTTGACAGCTTTATGCGTGGGTACATAGTATCACATACAAACTCTTGCCAGAGCGATCTGACAGAACGACTATCTGCTCGTCTGTCTGAATGACTATCTGCAATGTGGCAGGTGGTCCAATATCTATCGCTCAGAGCATGCCCTATGCGATCCGTAAAGGCTCTCGGGAAAGACGCAGTTTTCCTATCGTAGTCATCTTACTATCCTGATACTATTCTCAGCATACGTTTAGATTTCCGCTTGCGATCTTTCGGGAGCGCATACTACTGTATATAGATGTACGCAGAGAAGTCACCTATCCGGCGACTCTTTGTCGAATGGCTTTTAATACCAAACGTGCTTGTGTGTTAGGCTTTTGTTTGCAGAACATGCACGAAACTGATCAGAAGGCCGAAATATCCCAGTCATTCGCAGTCGACCTCAGTGTGTACTTTTTTTTTTGTGTCGTTTGGTCACTGTCACCAGAACCCTTATAGTGGGCTACGAACCAAATCTTTTTCCACCTGTCTCGATAGAAGCTCTAAGTTAGATATGACAAAACGTGCTGTTCGATGCACTTCGTTCGTTCACGTTTGGCGATCTCAACCTTCATTTCATAACGATAGCAGTGATAAGACAATCTTTTGTATAGATTTTATCGCAGATTCCTCTTGCGTATGAATTATCGCAAAAGTCCTATCTTGCTATCTGCCATTCTCTCTATAACTCTTATCCTTTTTCGGCAATCTATTGAGGAGATGGCGTTCGCTCTAGGCCCACTGGTGCAGTTACTCGATCAGATTCCCGTACTCTCTGTATGCATCTCGTTGCAATTTCGCTAGCGGATGGACGATCTGCGTTGCTATTTAAGCGTCGCTGATGCCCCGGGGTTTGCCCGCGGGTCAGATGCGGCGGTAGTAGCTGCTGGCCAAACGAAACTTGCTATGCAGTTCGTCGCCGCTGCCTCAAGCCGGAGCTGAAGCTGGCGGGCGCACAATTGGCCACTAGTACCGAGGAAACAAGTTACAAAACATCTAGTGCGCCGCTCCTATCGACTATTTCGCTTGAATGTTAGCTGGAGGCAATAGATTCATCGACAACGGCCTCGGCCCGATTTCGGAGCTCGCAGCAAAATACGATACCTTACTCAGAAAGTCTGAACGACTCGAGATCTCACCGACAAAGTCACCAGACGTTTCTGAATTTGATTACAAAAATCGGCGATATACATTGAGAGATAAAGTCGTGACCAGCCAGTTACATAGAATTGCCATTTAAGCACTTCACAGCAAAAAGGCGTATACAATGAGAATTATGTTAGTGATCTCTATAGTTGATTTTTTTTTTTGCGGAAATAATAGTTCGAACTTGGCATATATTTTTACGAGCTAATTACACGATTTGATAATTCTTACCAGTTGGAAATGAAGGCAACTATTATTAACAAGAACGAACGGAATGGGCATCTCACTTCTCTGGCTATAATTTCAAAAAGCGCCAAAGTAACTTATATTAATTTATTGAATTGATCGCGTTCCACTATCCAGTAATTATTCTCATAGCTAGTTCTAGCCTCACGTAAGTGACTTGTGTTTTATTTGATTAGGGAACAGTATTTGTAGTGGGCTCAAAGTTCAAAGTTAAAGTTAATGTGAACTATAAAAAAATGTACGCCATCCATGATAGTCTGATAATTTTAGGAATATATCCTCTTCGTATAGCGATAACGTTCACGCAATTAACACCCTTCAGGCCACATGGATCGTAGCTCGAATTAGTGGTCTGTGCCTCTTTCACATGCCTTCCACCAGTCCAGTTGATTAAGATTGAATGAACCGTTCAGTACCGCCTTAGGCCCTATGCTACGTTTCTGAGTTTCTCGCTTCGAACTCGTCGACGCGGACGGATGTCAGAGTTTGCATTCTGCGCTGATCTTTTGCCGGCAAAACGAGTAATTACGATCAATTGCCTATCAAACGGACACATACGCAGGCCAAAACGTCGCTTGATACCACGCAACAACTGTAACAGCAGGAACAATTACAGAGATAATAGTAATAATAACAACGCGGACAAACGGCAGGACTAACCGGCGATAGTCAGGGGTTCGAACACGCGTTCCCAAAAACGCGGACTAGGAGAGATCAGGCCGCATTACAAATTACATGCCCACAATTGCTATAACGAAGAAGTGAAAAATCTTAATTCTGTGTATGTTTTTGTACGTTTGTATGTGCGTCGGCACATAGAGTCTAGGTACTTTTGGAACACGAATTGCAAGACATACATAATGAACTTATAAATTAGCATCCTCCTAGAAGTATAACTTTCGACCAGTACTATCCATTAGTTGCTGCTAAGTTTACGTATTCAATAAACTGTTTTACCACTTAGGGTGTATAAAACTGCGAGTTAGCTCTAGCAGACTTGTTCAATTATACACATTCCGCAGGTCAGGTACCTATTTGGACGTTGTTTATATGTATATCTACTGATATCACTTGAACCGTCGCAAGGCTAAGTATACTGAAGTATCGAAGAAGAAGAAAAAAGGAAAGAAATAGCAATATATTCCGATCAGTCATTGTCAGATTCTTACGGCTTCTTCGAATCGTTGCTCACTTGAATTTCTCGAAGATTGTTCAGATAATTAATCACTGACAAATCGGAAAAGAAAGCAAACAGTTCAGGCCCCAGATACGAATACAGATGGCAAAAAATTATAGATGAACGACCATTGCAGAGCTAGAGCAAATTTAGCTCCTGAACAGGTCCTTTCATCGACCATTATTACTGCGACAACTGCTGGCCTTAATTAGAGTAACAAAACAGCTTTCAGTTGGTAGACGACGAAGGAATTTTTGGATACAATAAGCGTTGTAGCATATCGGAGGTTTAATGAAAATGACGAAAGTAGCGGATAACAAAAGACGCAGCGTTCTTATAATAATGGGGGTTGATCATGGCCGCCAATAAGTCGCAGTCCGTCAGCTGTCAAGTGCACAAGTGACCCAATTAAATAAACGGACGTTTGGGAGGACCTCACCCAGAACCTGAACCCACTCGTACACGGGCACTTACGTTAAGACCGATCGCTAAGCACATCGGCAGGATGTCGGGTCGACATCAAAACAAATACGATTTTGCTACTGTTGGACTTATTATTTGTACCTGATGAGGATACCTCGACGGCGCCGGCTATCTAATTCGTCATATCATTTAACACCAATATCAATAGCAAATAATAATAGAACTTATAAAAAGTTGCCGTTACATTAAGGCTTGACTTCAGTGTTTTTCGGACACATCTCGAAATACATGGTGCTGATTCGATGACGTCCTGGGCGACAGCATCGATATTGGAGACCTCTATGTTTCGAGCTTCATGTCCGGTGTCGCCGTTAAGCATAATATCAGAAGGCTGCTCCCAGCACGAACAAGGCGTGCCTACGGCTTGGTTCGAACCTCGACGACAACGTGACTCTAAGATTAGGACGTAAGTAAGTTACCCACTAAAGTGTTGCGGGGACATTACTACTGAAAGCTGCAGCAAAGCAAAAACAACGTCTGCCATTGCGGTCTAAGGGAAGGGGGTAATCTGGATTCTGCGTGTCGCTCTTGTCAGCGGGTAATTTTAAGATAATTATTGTTAACATGAGTAGATTAGATAAAGGATTCCATTTTGTATTCCTATCCAACAGATTTATGCGGTTTATTCAAATAAACTTTTGAAAAGAAAAAAAATGAGACTACTGATCTGCTCTCCCATTTGTAAAGGCTTTTTTTTTGGAATAGAAAATTGTGGCATTTCTGTTATCTAGAGAAGATAAAGTAGTTTCAGCTATTAGATGTGGTCCACTGTTGTCCTTCAAAGGCCGTCATGTTACAAAGTATCTTTTAACATTTCTTCCTGACACGCTTACTTATCATTGTTTCAAAAGGTGAAGACCCGAGAGACTAAATCAATATCTCCATGTATATGAGATGCTTGCTACAAAGTAGAAATTCTTTTTATGACGTTGCCGTTAAAACAACGAACTATTTATTATATAAACCGATCAGTTAGTGGATTGTCACAGCCAGAGATCTATACTGGGTAGACGTTGCTACGTCTGCTAGTTACAGACAATTACGTCGGTCACAAACAGTAACATAGATGAATTGAAGTCAATCTTTTCGCGCTTGTATCGATCCTACTGGAAAAATACTTGCGGCCAATGAGAGACGACCTGAGATCAGCAAGAGCAGTTGATACACAGTTTTGAAAGTAAAAAAAAAGGCTGATTCGTTTGAAAAGGCCGGTGAGGTGAAATGTGTCTACGATCAGCAAATTAAATGTGGCGGGCTGGATGCCAGCTATTGCCTACGCGGAGCGAACGCCACACTCAGGTGGACGTTTGGCGATTCTGCATCGTCGTCCACTGGATCATCCGATGGCAACAGTCGCCGTTTCTTCATATCCGCTCCCTGTCAAGGCGACATATCTGGTAAAAGATTCTATTTCATCACTGTGTTACCCACAAGGAAAAAGGTGTGGCCGCATTCACTAGCAAGCGGATATAGCTACGACTTTAAATGTGAGGTAAACGTTACCGCATCGTCGCATAAACTTCGTACTATCATCGATCGAACGCTGATCACACACTTGAAGGTAAACATGGCCGCTCGTTTCGAGCGGTACGCCTAGAATCTATTACCGTATCAAACTGTGCGTGGTAAAGCAAGCGATTACAGCCTCATCGCAGAAACAACGGCGGCCTAACAGCAATACGAACAGTAACTTCGGTGAAGATTTTCAATCTCGATAACAGACCACTCTTTGGCAGAATGCAAATGAAGCACGGAGACGCGAGGTTAGACTATCCCAGACTATTCAATATTCTACAACCAATATCTTCTAAATAGTGGAGCATCGAGCCACTGAGAGACGAGCTTTAGGCCACGTACCACATCGTTTATCGAGATGACAATACCCAAAAACAAATACTACATTAAAACGAGCATCGAACAGCGGATACAACAAGTTAATTTCGGTACCCGTGAGTAAACATCTGCCTGTAATGTCTAAATAAAACACCAAATATTTTGCTAAGAATAAAACTGAAACGAAAAAAAAAGGGGGCTTGCAGCTAGGATAATGGCTTTGATGGGGGCAGTCGTCGCAATCGTTATATAATTATTTCTAATGATTTTCCTTATCTAGAACAAAAAGTCGTACACGGTGTAACACTCGAGTACAACTAACGTAACTAGAAATTCACATTAACTAGTAAAAACTCAAGTGATGACTAATCCAGAGAAAGAGTTTATCTATTCAGATTTATAATAATTAAGGAAACAACAATCTAACTACTGTCATTCCGATAAAAAAAAACAACGTCTTGTGAATTAGGGCACAACACATAAGTTTAATGGCAATTAAATTGTATGTTGCAGGAATTAAATATTGGCCCTATATGTGTGGGAAGGGTAGCTGAAAAATGCGCTTGAACACAAAGGGAAGACAGGACCGGGTCCGGGTAGCGGGACTGGAGTTAAAATGTTTTGAGGCATTCTTGCCAATTAAGAACTAAGAAAAGTTTAGTTAAAAGGGAAAGAGAACTTTGGCAACTTGTTTGACCCTAGTTACACACGCGGTGGCTCCGGCGAGTTTCGGTCGAAATCGCGTGATGTTTGTGCCCGCATTTAGGCAAGGGTTTTATCAAACGTTTTAGACACAAGTCTTGGCCAGTTTAGTGACAGGCTCATTATAAATATAAGAATCATACAAGCAGGATATGTAATGGGACAAAAATACAACTATGCTTTACTTTTTTAGAGTATTTGGTAAACAATTAGTGTCTAGCGACGACGACAACAACAAAATTAAGTCCAGCCGATCACCATGAGGAACTTCGTACTTCATTCACGGAACATCTAGGTATCCACCCGTAAAGTTCGCTCAGCTATAAAACGGTAGGTAACGTCGTTCCGGCAGTCACTTGATGTAAAACTCAAAGCGTATTTATATATATCTAAATAAAAGTTTCGGAAAATTTGCGGGCGCTACGTTTTGGTGAAATATCTATGAGCGGATAAAGTCGAAAGATTTACACAAGTCCGCCATAATTTTAGTAGAATTCTTGCTCGTATTTATAGCTTTACGTAGCGCATCAGGGTATTGCATCATAGGCAGCATCACATCATACTGCTTACCGAAGCCATATTGATTCTGCCCAAATATACAAGATTCGGCCAGGAATGAGAGAAGAACCCGTTCGAGTACTTCACAAAGTGGCTGGGAGATCGCTATAGAGCGCCCGGTACTATAGGCCTGCTCGCTAGCTACACCTTAAGTGGACAGATACTATACAATACTCTTAACAGGGATCAAAAAATATGCTTTTTTTTTAATACAAAAGTTGATCAAAGCATTTGGCGAAATAGAACAAGCGGAACTTTACGGTATATAGGCAGATAGGCTTCTGATCATGGGAAAAACAATTGGCCTCCTCTATCTAGATAGAATATTTCCACTTGTCTAAAGATGCAGTATGCGATCAAGGACCTAGAAACGATGGCGTATGAACATTTTATACGCGCTTTCACTAATTAAGCCGACGTAAATAACAACGTCAATGGAAAAGTAACCACCAAATGCTTGCGAGCGCATTGCAGGTATTACCCACAAGGGAAGCAATGGAACAGAGAAGAGGCGTGTCTACTGAATCTGTCGTTAACCACAGATTATGGGTATTACCATTTAGCCAATATATCTGATGGCATTTGTCTGAAATGGGTACGTGGACGATCTCTATTGAGCGCAATCGTTTTTAATGTTTTATATACGTCAATGTGTGTCCGTTCGCGCTAATCCATAAACAGCATTTTTCATAATATATTCCAGTATCTCAAGTTGCACACAGCTGAACTGAAATATTTCTGGTTCAGCAGATGAGTAAAAGTTAAGTTTATTGGATTAAACAGGTTTTTCTTTTTTTTTTTTTAATAACATCTCTCCTACAAACGCGGTAAGTACCATAAATGATTGTTGTGATCCCTATTGCATCTAGCCGATGCGCCAACCGTTTTCGTAAACTCGACGAAACACTATTCAACTTACCACAATGGGAATCGTTTGGGAAAAATACGCAAATTCCCACAACAAACATTAGACTGGCATTAAGTCTTTAACCGTAGTAGTGGTGGACATCCGCAGCGTGACAATTTTGGTTAGAATGATTCATCCGTGGACGAAGCCTATTATCGACTCTGTAACAGGCCAAGTGTACGGGTACAACGTTTCACAGGGTAAACTTATTTTCGGATGTTCTAAAATTAGTTATTTGGTAAAAAAAAAAAAGACGCAGGTTTGAGATAACGGAACCTTCAATTGAACTTTCATGTTATGAACAAAGCTCGCCGCTAGTTGTCGCTAACCCGTTGAAATAAGATCATCTTGCCTTCCGCATCATTTTCTCTTTCTATCTGATGATTTAAAATGAATCCAGGAGATCGTCAAATATCGAAATGGCTAAAAATGTTGCTACCTTACGCCCGTCTCATAATTGTGCAAAATACTACCTGTCAAGTCTAGCTAGATGTACAAGGAGTGCAGCGCTAGTGGTGATGAGTGATGGGCTCCTGTAATACATAGACAGACGAATACAATAAACAAAATCAGCATCTGGACACAGAAAGAGAGATAAATTGCAGAAACAATCTATTCTTTTTCTGCTAATTTCATGATGAGTGCCTACTTCAAAGGCGACCTACTCAATCAGTAATAGCAGCACCAACAGAGCTAGCAAAAGAACAGGCCATGGTAGCTGAGACGGGCTGGTATCAGTCAGTTGTTAATACTTCGCTATTAAACCTAGAGGTAGTGATGGCGTCGGCAAACGTCATAGATTCGTTTCTAGAGTTGTCGCGTTCAACAGCCGTTCGCCGGTCTTCAGTCTCGTTGCTTGACTTGCCGAATTCTTTGATACCCGAACCCTCATGGCGATAACACTAGCAAACCGTTACTTCCTTCTGGCCAGGGTCTCGTGCGTAGAATGCGACGTACACTTTGTTAAAGGGTGCGTCATTGAGATGAATATCGCAAACGTGCAGGCCCGCTCCAGCCTCGTGACTCTACCATTTCACTGTCCAATTGCCAAAGCGTTGACTCTGTGAGTTTCGTGATTGTTTCCCTTGTGGAATGGCTGCTTACTAACGTTGCAACTCGAAGCGTGGTGCTCGTGAAGACCTTTGGCAAACGCTCAATGGCAATTGCCGTCCAGTTGTACGACGCAAGCAATATAAATCGAGCCATATACTTGTTGTTGCTGCTGCTGTTGTTTTGAAGCAGCGACAACCTTTCACAGGTAATTTATTACGTCATTGTGTAGTTCTTCAGCGAGCGTGCCTTCCGGAACAATCAATGTGCTTACGTCTCCGATCAGGACACTAATATATTGTAAAACAGTAGCACAATAACGCCAGTCAGATCGTTCTCAGCTCGCTGCATGCAGCCTATTCAATAGCATGGCGTAATCATATGAAGAACGCCAATACATATATATATATATATATATCTGTAGCTATTTAGATTTTGTTGATGGCAGCATGTCACATGAAAGGTCTTTGTTCACGTTTGTATGGTGTACATATACTGTCTGGAGAGCATCGTACTGCTTTTCGAGTATCCAACTAGATTTCCTTTGAAAATAACTGACAAAACGATATTAGCTAGGTTACCTGACAGGACATCTATGAACGGCGATAAATACGAACGTTCTGGCATAGCTAGTAGAGAAATGAGATGGACTCACTGGATACACAAACGGACCGGTGTCCGTAAGGACGACCCGCATATAGGCCGAAATATTGCACACGTTCGTATAAACTCGATCTGTTGTTGTGTGTGTGTCCGACACTAGCGTTCCCCTTAATCCCCCCCTTTCGCGCTCTTTTCACACTTGGACACAAGCATTATATCGAAAGGAAAAGCAAGCTACTTTAACCGCCACTTTGCAGGGATGGAGGTCGTCTTTAGCCTCTGTTAGACCGGTAACAAAAACACGGGGCAAGCAGCGAAAAAAATGGCCGCAGTCAATTCAACCTGAAGCTTTTTGTTTGTTTTTTTCAGACTATTCTATCTTATGTGGACTGTTGTTTGTATCGTCTGTTGTGTTTTTTTGGAGATGAACTCAAGTCAAGTGTTTTGGTTAGTTCTGCTTCGTTTAGTTCAATAGAAGCAGCTAGAAGTGACGCTGTATGACAGGGAAGAAGGCCAAATTAATAGTTACCTCCTGACGCCTTCTGGTTTCCGTCGATTCGTTTTCTCTTCGTTTATACTTTGCTCGCTCATGGTGAGCGATCATTTGAACGTGGCCTTGCGACAAAGGTGTACTCGCTTAGCGTAAACGTCAATTCCGTCACGCTAAGGTGACGCAAACGTTGCCTAGACAACGAGTCGGTCCAAGCGTCGCTTCTATGTATATTTGTAATTCTCTATTCCTATGCGCGGTGATTCTGTGCTACTACCTAAACTAGCACTAAGTAAACGAATCTCCAACGGGATGAATTATCATTTTTTCACGTGAAGCTGTCGCCTTCCTGATACGAGCCTTCAGTGATATGATAAACATGCAACCTTCTAGTTATCATGGGCCAACTACGCGTGTACTGATTAACTCTCACTGTTTTTCCAAAGGATCCAGCATATGGACTTTTAGCTAAATCTATGTTGGTAAGATAGGTTTCATGAAGCCAAAAATTAGCCGCATTGTACGCTCTCGAGTAATTACAATTTCCTAATGAAGAAGAACGGATGAACTTCAAAGGCGTAACGATGACGTAAACGCCAATTGGCACACTACTGCTGTTACGCAGTGCATCAAAAACATCTTCACACGCAACAAACGTTAATGGAAAAGGTCCTCCATCTTAAGTTGTGATCAGCCGACGACTCTCGGAGAATATTTGCCCTGCGGTTATAACGCGTCTCAGTCTTGATCGCGAAGTCGCGCTCAATCTAAAGCCAATATTAAATTCAAAAGCCTAAGGGCAACGTGGTACATACATTGTTCTTGTAGGTTATGGAATATATACTGAACAGACATTCATATTTTTATATTGTTTTTATCTAATTGGTCTCGTTAAACTAGCGAATGTACTATGGCGAGAGTTTGAAGGTTTGTGTGTAGACTATTAACGTCAGCCATTGTTACAGTGCCTTCGCAAGGGACGAACCCCGGTTAACCGATGATATATGTTGTCGCAAGCTTCTGGAAAAGATTTCTCTAAACTAAAGCGCAAAACAACAATAGAGAAGACTTAAAGACCATGTAAATGGTACAAGGCACGATTTCTGATGATCGTGCTATTTCGATGAAGAAATTGGCGGTCGTTGCAAAAATAGGCCTGTATCTCGAATTGAATCGTCAAAGTATGGCCAAACGTCTCGCCTTTTTTGTGCCTTTTGAAGTCTTGTGGGTCTATAAATATCTGGGACGTTCGGTTTGGCGCATCAGCTTAAAATTTAAATCTACTAGATTTTTCGTATCTGACGTGTCCGTCTATTTCGGTTACTACAAAGAGTTACTCGATGTAGTTTTTACATCACTTGGAAGAAGTTTAGATTCAGTAGTTAAATCATAATAAAAATAAGTAATTTTTACTTTTGAAATGTACATATCTCTTGGCGCCTGGAAAGCATTTTGTGGGTGCACCCACCTGAAAATGGGTATCCATTTTCAGGTGGGTGCAGCTTACAATCAAGCGGCCTCAATTTGTTCCGGATGCTTTATGGATTGATTCCGATTAGATACGAACAGCGATCATTACGAAAAAAAAAAAATCTGTATAACAATGTCTCTATTATTTATTATTGCATAAATGTGTGTATACTAGGACAGAGACTGATAGATATTCGATAAATTTGGCACCATATATATATACATGTGTCTATTATGTTACTTATTTAGATTATCGACCAAAGTATCGCCGGTTGATAAGAGAGCAATTAGCTGATTGTTCAGAGCAATAGGTGTTTTGGTTTCTGTAACAGTGTCGTGATATCTACCAACTGCAAATCTTGCACGGGATGAATAAATGATGAACGAGCCGTTACATTGTTAGCTGCTGTATACGACACGTAAAAGTCTAGAACCTTTATCGGCCGATGACGGCTGCGTCGTATAGAGACGGCCAAGTAAAAAAAAAATATCGTATGTACTATCTGATTCCAGGTTAAAAGCGCGCGTGAGTTACTAAATCACATGATCAAGATATTCATGCAAATCTACAAGCATTTGCACGTATATGTACTTATAATGAATATGCAAAGGACTAGTTGAAGGCGAACTGTCAAAATTCTACTCGTTAGACGTGGGCTATTTCGTGGTAGCATTGAAGTTGGAAAGAAGTAATAACGAATGCAGCAGAGGCCTACACCCAACTTTCAGGCCCAAGTCGATGTCTTTCTGTAAGGTAGTTTCAACCTGGGCACATTAAAAAAAAACCTATAGTGTTTCTTACTACTTAAAACCCCATTAACTTGTTAGCGATTGCTTGTCCCTCAGTAATTATCTATGTATACAAATATATCGGGTGTTCGAAAACTAACCACGAACCAAATGAAGGAGATGAAGCAACCTATTCCTTTGATTGTAACTCTTTTAAGGTACCAAATCTATGCTCTTTTTAAGCTCATCAGGATCACACGGGACCACCGAGTCTGGACAAAGTAAAAACACCTATCTCATATAACATCAGGTGTTATTTTGTGCTAGCTTACACAAACGTATATTTTTACTAACAGGATGCTTATTCCTAAACACAAAATTCATCGTTTATTCTACATGTGTGTTTAACAAGCTCTATTGATAATTGGATAATAATAATAATAATAATAAAATTCTCTCTATGCATTCAGGTTATGATATATATTCGTTTTGCCATTACGGGTAAGCCTGCGGGATTGTACATATTTTCGCCCTTATGCTTTGCTCCTATAATATCCCACCTTTAAATGTTCGGGTTTCTTTCCCGTTTGTTCTTATCATGGTATTGTTGTATCTGCGTCGAAATTTTATCCTAAGCCTCCTGAGCAACAGAAGGAGTATACCGTCGCCAGCCAAACTGTTAGCTATGAACCAACGCGATATCTCTTTGTCCATTCCGTTCCCAAAATATCGACGTCCAGCTTTTTTCTTCTGCTTTTTCTTCGTTTATCGAAATGCTTTTGACTAGAAATATTTGGCGCCTGCGCTCTCCTTGAGGCCTGCCAGTGTATGTCGGCTACTATTTCTTCATACTTTTCGTTTTACCAGTTCTCATTTTCGTACGACTTCTCTCAAAGGACTAGCCGACCTACATGGCCTATAACGTGGTTTGTATTTTATGCAGCCAGTCAAGGTCTCACCTGAAGTTCAAGTCGCGCTTATTTGTACTTCACAGATAGCGAAAAACAGGTTCCGTTTTGTTACTAATAGAGAGAATACGGCTGCGGTGCGACCGTTTGCCATCAGGTTCATGTCATCGTATTGGGCATTTCTTTTGTTAATGTTGCTTTCGTGTAATGACACAATGACTTGGTCGATGTTCATTGATTTGTACGCACACTGTAAGTGAACTTAGCTTGTAAACGTGATGGCGGTGAGGGGCCGACTTGTTTGCCTATCATTTAACTAGTTGTATATACATGTATATAAAAGCGTCGAAGAAAGATGACGGTGAAGTGTTTTCAACGTATCGGTTAATTCAACCGTTTCGTCGTTTCAGCGTCGACTACTACTGCTTGTGTTAAATCTGGCGGTAGTAACGTAAACAGAAAATAGTTTTTGGCTTCGCTTGAATTTTGGTCATAGGCCGCTGCACGATTTCGCGATGATTTTCTGTCGCGATCATCAGCGTTGTCGTCGCCATAATCATCAGCAAGCGCCATCTTCATCGAAACGACCGCCCTGATGACTGGAACGTTGCCGCTCAACTGACGGCGTTTCAATTTAATCCACGTTCAAGCGACAGACATGCAGCACTCCTAAGCGGGAACAGATAACCGCAGAGATAGTTTATTTATTTGGCCGCCCCTCCTTATCTATACGTTTATAATACGGAGAAACTGCATGCGCTCATGCATATGTATAGCTAGCTAGGATCGCGTTGTTATACACAAGTATATAACATGGCAATCAATGTATGTTATGGAAATCGAGATATAGAATAATGTAACTCATCAACTACAATATCGTCGTAAGGTTATGATTATCCTCTACATATGTGTAGATCCTATGTGCGGCGGGTGGGGTGTTTATTGTTAAAATGTTACTTTTATTTTGGATAATGATAGATGGTAAGTTTTGAACCAACGTTCAGAAAAAATTAGCGCATCTATAGTCAGCTTTCGATCGGCAGAGCATTCAAGTCAGCTAAATATAATAATCAGAAAATACTGACCGTTGACGTAATGCGTTGTTTCGACACTCTCCGTTAATAGTGTTCGGCTCCTGCCGCTAGCGTGGTGTGACGCTTTTCGAAGTTCTTGTCAGATTTGACAGTAATATCCCATCAGTTAATGATGATCTTTTGATATCTACCGTATGGACCGAATGGAAAACCCCCTTTTCGTCAATTTGATGATGGTGCTGCGGTCACCGAATGTTGGTCACAAACTTTTCTCTGCTATTTACACCTTTGCACCATAACAGTCGATTCATCGTTGCTAGACGCGAGAACGGGCAGGCCATCGTAGAGCTGTTTGCTATACGATGACGTCGAAAGCACGCTAGCTAATCGGCAAACATAGTCTACGTGACCTAATCATCATTGTGAAACAGGGCTGGATGACCAAGACTTCAGAACGGGGTCTCACAAAATCCATGACAGATCTGGATGCTCCAGCACTTTTGGCAGGTAACTCCGAGCAGTTTTTGTTTACAAAGGAAGCTTTACGTCTGTAAAGCAGCATGTGAGGATCAGCCTACTAGCGAATCTAACCTTTCACCTGTATCGCCAGAATATGCTAAAGTGTCTATTTCATTGGTAAAAACTCATGGATCTATGTGCCGCGTAATTGTTCTTCGTAGTTTTTGATAAACTCACACTGCACCGATAAGGAAATGCATCGGTAAGGCATGATCAAAGGACTATATTAGGCAAACCTTGTGATTTAAAGTACCCGTTGGATATATATATAACAAACATGCACTGCTCGTTATACATTTGATTTGCTTTCAGATCACACGATAGCTATCTGAAATTCACTCGTCTTCTAGATCGGCTGAATGGAACGGTTTATCACTGTAGCCTAGTACTGGAACCGAGTTCGATCACAAGTACTTCGACAGACAGAAAAAAGAATGGTAAATGCACCGGCACCAGAAAAAAAAACAACAAATCTTGCTATTTTCGTCATTTTTTTCAATATTTCAATATATTCTGTTGGCAATCCGAGCCCGGATGCCGGGTTATTTCGGTGGCCACTACGAGGCATCTAGTAAAAACGTTTTCGACAGCGAAAACTGCTAATGAAGGCTTTACAAATATACGGCTGCCAGCAAGATTGTACATGTCGCCTGATTTTAACCAATCATCAGCCTCTGTAGACCAAAGTGTTTTTTCTGGGACTGAAACCTTGCGTATGCAGACAGGATGAAACGGCGCTATGTTGAAACAGCACCTTCAGCACCTGTTGAGCCTATGAAGAACACACTGTAACCAAGTGCAACATCTGCTCCCCTTTTGTGTTATTAAAGTTTCATCTACTCTTAGCTCATCTAACTGTACGTCATTGCAATTGGCGCTAATTTAACGTTTGCGTAAACAGAGTGCGATAGTCTTATGAAAATACGCACTCACTACTAATTATATTCGGAAATGTTAGGCTAACGCATCAACACGCTCATTGACCTAACAAAGGACACAGATATTTCGCCGATATCCTTTACGGCACTCAATCTCGGGCTAATGCAAGCCCGCGTCGTCGATTGTTGTTATTCGAAATGTCAGCCTCGACGTCTGCTTGTACAATGTGCGCACTTCGAGCCGGTTCTAGCGTGAACTGGAGTGTGGGCAAACACGAGAGGAGTCGAATTTGGCCATGATTATATTTCGAATGTTCGTCTATAGGGGGTGGACGAATAAATGATAGCTAGTAATATACAAGCTACTTACGCACATTGAGGTGAACAGGATCGCCAGCGCGCACTAGAGATTCAGGAGTGGGCACGGAGCTCTTCCTTGTGAGGTCCGCAAAACTATTCCTTCTTTCCCCTCTTGGCTCCTAAGCTTCTCCACTAGCCTTCCTTCATGGCTTCTAGTAGCACTCCCTTTCTCTCGCTAGCCGCTTCTCCGGTATATCCCTTTCGTTTCAGCAGGCGCAGACGGCCCCGTAGCTTTGCAGATCAGCGGCGCCTCGGGCGGGTGGCGCCATATCTAAGATAAACACGCCCCCTGGCCTTGCCCTCCCCTTACCTTGTCCCCGTTTTCCCTCTTCTTGAGCGGAGAAGAAACCCGGACGAGGGGGAATGCGTCAAGCCCGTCATCTCCCTGCTGAAATCCTCTGCTTACTGCCATGCCCCCGTCAAGTTGAACCCCCAGGCTTGCGTCTGTGTACGTATGTGTGCGCGTTTGTGTGCTGCCTCATGCCACATTCGAAGCAGCTCCTACCGAGGTCCGTCAGCAGCCAACTCGCGCACCGCCTCAGGCAGGTCGTGACGCCTTGCCACTATCGACAGCACCATCACCACCGGCACCCTCTGCTCCCTTCGCCACCCTTACGTGCGCCTCTTTTCTCCTGTCGCCGTACCGCCGCGCGTGGCCCCGCGTTCATCCGAGAAACACACACCTACCCCATTCTTTCAGCCCGACACGGATGGTTTCACTGACTACCTACTGTTCGCGCTTGCCACCTAAATTCTCTACCTTCGGCATTACCGCCACCAGCGCCACTGAAACTCGTACCCCAGCCTCCACCCTGAAGTCTATACGCGGTTGAGGACGGAAGTGAACGCTACTAAAACGGAGAAATAGGAATAGAGAGAATGGGAGCCGGACGCTCAGGAGGGACTAAGACGGGGGCGCCCGCTATACTCATGATTCTGTCGCTCGGTGCCGCCAGCCTTCCTTGCCACGTAGTTAGTCTCGTTTTGGCAGCAGCAGCGGCAATAGCAAAATCCAAAGCAGGCCAATGTTGGGAGGGATCCATCGCATATGAACTCCCACTGTAGTCAAATTAGCGGTATCACACACAATGACAATATAGCACCTATAATAAGTGTTACAACTATGATAATGAACTGTTCCTTGATTGTTGTATTGGCAGCAGTAGCAGTTCGAGCATGCGACGGCGGCTGCTGACGGTTACCAGCGATCAGTGTAAGCGGGACGACGTTACGTCGTATCAAAAGACATTAGGGAGAGATTATTTGTTTTATACTCCGATTTATTAACGCTATGGACAATATTATACGAATATGGCTTACGCCAAGTATTGGGTTGATAGCACTATGAATTGGCCCAGCTGGCTACATATACTTACCTTCGTACTCAGCTGCGGCAATTGTACTCATATTGGGCGTGGGGACGCTTTCCAGTCTAGCGAGGAATATGCGCTGACACCTTTGAAGCCAAGGCAAACAGTAATAATGGAGGCAATCTCGGCCAGTGAATTTCGATACAACTGTCCCAATAATGTAAAAATCATTAGAATTTTTTTTACCTCGTTTATCTTTAAATTGCACAAATCACTTTGTAAAACCATTATTTTACTATAGCCAATGTACTAATTTCGATTACGATTTCGATATGCCCCTTCTAAAGGTATGCCGACTCGATCATCATGCCTTTATATCTTGTTATATTGACGACACTTAATAACATAGACGAGATCTTCCTGAATGACACATTTACGCATAGAAACATTCTAGCTATTTAAAAATCTTTTAGTTTTTTGAAAAGTCGCCAAAATTTGTCTACTGCTTTCCAAAGATGCCTTTTATAACCAACTTATTTTTTTTTCTCATTTTTAAAATATGCAGGGGAAAACTTTTGCAATGTAAAAAACTTAGATTAACTCGAAAAATGTTTTATGTCAGCAAGTTTACCGCTCGAGTCACCTTGCTCTAAAAATCTGGTTTATTCTGAAGTTTACTAGGAAGATTAACTAGTGAAATCATCAACGCCACAGGCGATGGCCCGCATGAGTAATGGTGTACTGCACCAGCGTAGCCTACCATACTTAGTCCTTTTCTCACGCTTTGTCTTGCGAAAATTAGTTAAATCCTTAAAAATTGTTTTCTACATTTGCCTTCTGCATTGCTCATATCTAACCGGCTTCTATTTGTCTTTTAAATAACATAGCAACAACAATAACAACAGCATTTTGTTATGCGATCCTGCCGTATAGCACTGCCAATGGGTTAGAATTATGTACGGCCCACATTCCACGCTGTATACTGCTGTTTTACGTGCGCTTTACGTTAACGGTATTAGTAAATTGTTGCACCGTATGTGTTCACTAATCAGCATCATTTATCTATCGACCATCTGCCGTACCCTCTCGGTAGCCTGAGAGTGAGGTTGGGTGCGTCGGGCTTGCTTCAGGATAGTCGGCTCTGGAAAGAGCCTCCTTTGCCCCTAAGGCGGCCTTAGCAAGTCGAAAAAAGGGGGCCGACGGGGGCGGCTTCAAATGGGGCGTAGGGGGCACAATTGGAAGCGGGTGCTGAGCATGGCCGCAGGCATCCGCCATCTATCCCTTCGAAGCAACCCCGTTTTCGAGAACTGCTGGCCAGCCGGCGGTTGACTGGCTGCCTCGGGGGCGGGATGGTAGTACTGCCACAGCCTCCGCGCCACCCTTGCTACCGCTGCCTGCTGCTGCCATCTAATGCTCTCATCTCTAGCACCAAATATTCCAGCAAACTCTATATAGTTGTATTATTTGCCCCGCGGCAAACCCCGGCAAGGCGTCGGTGGCTGCACCGGCTACTGCCGCCGCCACTGAAGCCGCTACCAGCTTGCTGGGAAGGCAAAGGCCGACATCTCTAACAAGGTTTTTATCCGATATGCCCCCGGGCGGGTGCGACTCCACCAGCGAGCCGGCTGACGGACAGACTCACGGACGTACAGAAAAGCGGACGCCTAGTCGGATCTCCTTGCACTAGGCGCTGCTGCTAACGCTCCACCGTGGGCAGCAACGGATAAGGGGTAACGGGAACCAGCCGGAGGCTTGCCGCGAACCATCGTCATCCGGAACGGACACCACAGCGGTGGTCACTATCCATGGATAGGGAAAAATGGGAAAATGCGGTGAATGGACGACAAACAGAGGGGACTTGACGCCAGCTATGGCTTTTGCAGCCGCCAGCAGCAGCAGCAGTAACACACCGCTACAGTCAGTCCCCGCCTTTGACTGCCATGTGACTGCAAGGCAGG
Organism: Varroa destructor; assembly: GCF_002443255.2. Classification (NCBI taxonomy): domain Eukaryota; kingdom Metazoa; phylum Arthropoda; class Arachnida; order Mesostigmata; family Varroidae; genus Varroa; species Varroa destructor. The sequence continues at coordinate 39,684,794 of NW_019211458.1, read as the reverse complement.
GGCCAACAGACGGGGCCTTCCCAGTTCTGCCTTGGGGGATACTCGTGATCTTACAGTGCCCTCAGCCAGTTGTCGGATGACTAAGCCGACTGGACTGGCCGTCCTGGTCAGCGTTGATTGGAGCCGACATCGCATATGAATGATCAACACGTTTCAATAGCAGCGGATTCTGGGCGATTACATACGTGGTGCACGAACGTCCGTCGGCGTGTTTCGATGCGTATACATGCATGTTGAATCAGTCTCCTATTGTCGTTGCCAGTCAAAAATCGCAAAGAACCCTGGAACACTTCGTAAATTAGTGAATCTAGGACAAAGGAAGAGGGTAGTAGAACGTGTTGAAGTTGGCCAATTTGGCAAAGCCAATGTTTTATTATATTTTGTTTCTAAAACACTTCCAAAAAGCGAAATTTAAATAAACTGTGATTGCATTTAAGTAATTATCGGCTGAGGTTAGTGTCTCCACATTATAGTAGTACACCTGTGCACATCCAATATTATATAGTCATAGGCTAATTGGTCAAACACCTCATATCTATTACAAATGAACAAAATAATATCGGGGGCGCAAGTGGCGCTCATTACGGCACCTGCAGCCTCCGATATTTTGGGGATATTGAAGTCCGCATAGATGTGAACACGTTCAGGTACTTCATTCGAACGTGCTTAAGTAGTCCGAATTTAAACCAATGGCTAATAAAAAATAATAAAGTATGCCAGCCCAAGTGAGTGGTAGTGCCTTAAAGTAAATGTGTCATGCCTCAAGCGCCGACGGTTCTGTGCAGCTTTCGACTATTGGCAGCTGCAAATATGCCGACAGTCAAACTAGTCGTAGATTCAGACCAGATACCTATCAACCAGAATCATTATAATCGTATGGTTTCTACTTACTGCAAGATCATACACATGACAGGACCTAACCATCAGATACTCACATGAGCTTGCGCACGGGCGGGCAAAAGAGACATGACAACCATGAGAAGGAAGAGGGACAATAGATGTTCCTTCCGTCTCGCTTTCTAATATACGCGGGTATACAAATCGCAGCAGCCACCCACCGGCGCAACTCTCGCCGACGGCTACGGCGGCAGCGGCAGTGGTGAACGACGAGCGCGCAGGCAAGCAGACAGGCGAAATCGGTCACTCTTCGTTGGTCGCTCCTCGCTAGACGTCCTCGCTAGGGATCTTCAAAGCGATGAGACCCTAGACTACACTGGCTCATAGAGCCTCCAAGGACTTCGGAGTTCCTTGAGGCGACGCCTGAGGCCAAACTGTTCTCACTTGCTCGCTCGTTTGCTCCTCTTTCAGAGTGAGGAATGAGAACTGGGGGACTATACCTCATCTCTCTCATCGCGGGCCTCTGTCCTTCCAATTCCTGCTCGTTACCTCGCATGGCCTCTCTCGCTTTGGCAGGCGCCCGGAACAGCGGAGCGTCGGTCTGTACATGTCCCCTTAGACTCCTGCTTTGCGCTCTGCACGCGGTAAGCGCCAGGGCCGCAACGGCCGGCAGCTAGATCCTGGAGCTTCAGGCGAGCTTCGTGTCAGTGTACTAGTTGTAGCAGTAGTAGTATTCGGGTGGTATGGGCTCCTGCTGCTCTCGGCCAAATCGTCGTGCGTGGTGAAAAACAACTCGAGAACGAAAAGTGTCGGAAGGGCCCCACTAGTAGTCCTTCGTCCCTGCTGATACAATGTTGCTGTCTCTTCCCATGGGGACGGCAGCGGGCACGCGAGTGGAGAACGACTGAGAGAGGCCGGTTGCTGTGAGCGCAATGGGGGGCTGGCATAGGCGGTTCGCTTCTTCAGGGATCAAAAGTGGATGTGGCTGCAGGAGGGGGCCACTGCTGCCAGTATGGAGTGGCGCTTCGGGCTGTGACGTTGTTGGTGGATCTTGGCTTAGGCGCTGTAAAAGGAGGGGGCGGACTTGGCCCGCGGCAGAATTCCGCCAATGAAGGCTCGTGCCCCAGGGCGCACATCCTCTGTGGACATTTTGGTACAGCGGCGCTTCCATACACATGGAAAGACAGACACAGGCATCTGGAACAGCTATGGCTCCCGTCGCCTTCATCACCACGACGACGACCACCAGCGGCATTGCGACTGCTACTGGCTGTTGGGCTGCCAGCTTTCATGTCTGTTTTGCCTGCCTCGTCAGTCAGCTGCCGAAGGCCGAATACTTTAGAGTCCAGAAGCCGGTAGCGACTTGTAGCGGGTGGGTGGCCTTGACAAATGCGCAGACAGAGTGGGCCCATAGACGTGGGTTACCAATATGAATCTCTCAAGATTAGGTACCTGATAAAATGAATGATAAGGTGAATGATATTAGGGCTATACGCATATGAAGCGATAGATAGTGTTTGAAAAAAAAAAAGGTCCATTGATAAGCCTTTTAAGTATAGGAATCCTCTGTTGTCTTCTTTATTAGAAATCCACCATAAAGTGTAATAGCTCTGTGGTAGCGATGCCTTCAATTAGCCAAATGCACTGTGTTACCCATTATAGTGATAATAATGTTAGATTTTAGTACCTAGGTTCCTATCCAGGCCAGTTATCTGTCAGATAAAAGGCACTACACCGCCATTTATAGCTGTAAAGGAACCCACTTGCAGTATACCCATGCTTACTCATGTGTGCTTGCGCTCTCGTCTTGATACCTCAGCTGCACCCACTTGGCCGTGGTGGTCAACCGATGGACGCGCTGGGCTCTGCTCCGGGGTATGCTTCGTATAGTGTGTACCTTTATTAACCCAACAGCTAGGCAAGCAGAACGCTCTCGACGCACCGCTGGACCGCTCCTGCTTCTGCCGCCGCTGCTGCTGGCTAAAACAGGATGAGGGTGGATCTGAGAGACCAGGGCTGCTGTGTAGAGAAGGCGCATTTGGGGTCCATGAGCCGAAATCGAGAGAACGGTGGCGGGATTGGCTAGTTGAGGAGCGCCTGTCGTCAGCCCATTCCACCACGGGAACACGACCACCGCCGACTGTGAGATTGAGATCAAAGCTGGCGCCCCTGCCGAAACATCGAAACAAACTCGTCGCCCGAGGGCTCCAATATGGAACTGAAGCTGCTATCTTCTTGCTGGAATTCGGCGCTCAGTCGGCGCTCTATGCGGCGGTAGCGGAATCGAATGAATGAGCGGTACGCCGAGGAGCTGCAGCGGCTAGCACACAACGATGACAGGAAAGTCAGAAGCAAGCAAAAGAGAACGACGAAGTCATGTCGTCGACTTACTACTCGACGATGGCTGGCTGACTATGGGGTAGCGTATGATTGAGCGGCAGTGGCTGGCTGTAAGTGTTTGATCGTGCGGGGAAAAGTGAGCGCGTTTGCGTCTGCCAGCACTCTCACCGAGCGGAGGACCATCGTATCCATTCTTTGTCCGTGCTTGCCTGTCTGCCCGCTATCTTCCAAACCCATCCTGTCGCCCTTTAGGCCGTTGTCCCTAGAAGTCAGTGATGCAGAACGGGCTTCGGCAGCTGCTGGGATGCACAGAAGACGCAGACTAATCGGAGTACGCTTCCGTCGGCAAGCGTATACAAAACCAACGAACGAAGATTCTCGTCGCGTGTTATTTTCGGTTGTGGAGAACGTCGGATCGGATTGACGAGAAGTATGGTCGAACACGAAACGGGAGCGTGGCGGTGTCAAAGGATCAGAAGCAAAGGTCGTGGGGTAGAGTAATAACGGATAGCGTTTGAGTGAAAATAGCATCCGCTTTTCGAGAAATCGAGAAAAGAGGCAACCTTATCCCTCAGCAAGACGAACAAACGTTGCGCAGCCAATCTAAGTGCGATAGAGAGAGAGAGAGAGAGAGAGAGAGTGTGAGAGAGAGAGAGAGACCGTTTCCGGGAGATAGAGACAGATAGATCGATAGATGGACAAAGAGGGAGAGAGAGGGAGGGAGGGAGAAGGAAACTAGCTTGGGTGGTAAGGATAGATATGCGTTGGGACATGGATGCGCACCTCCATAGCAGTAAGCCGATGGATAAGGTTGCAACATTTTGAAAATACGTACCAGTACATATATATATATATATATGCGAACACATACACACACATATAGTTATCGCCTCATACGTTGTACTTTGCGTACGAAAGGATACTCGTATTCTGGATTGACAGAAAAGGGAAGCGTCAACAGAAAATCACTCTTGGGAACAGAGGTGCCACGTGCAAACGCACATATGCAGCTTTCACGTATCGAATCGGAAGCAACTGCTTTTGCCGTTGCCGTTGCCGTTGCAACTGCGCTCGGGATCAAGGCAGGGAACGGAACCAGCGAAGCTGTAGCTCGAGGCATCGAGACTTCCTCGTTCACATCGTCATCATCAGCGTCGTCTTCGTCGCTAGCGTGCTGTTGACGCGCTGCAATTTCGACATCACCTTCCTTTTGCCTCCAGCTCCTTCTTATCGTTCTTGTCCAAAGGGTCCAAAATGCGCGCAACCACGGTCAGTCACTGAACAGCGCAGAGTAACCGACGAAACGAACAGGGAACCGGGTCAATAGCTGGCGAAAATGGGGAAAGAGTACGATAATACCACATTGTAGAGAGCCCAGATTCTGAGACGCTCCACTGGATAGCCAGTTGCAATACACCACTCATGATTTAGATCTTTTGGCCTTTGACAGCGCACCGATTTTTGGAACGAGTTTACTTACGAGACCGTTGAAAGTACAATACTTCGGAAAAGGAACCGCTGAGCAATCTTCCGTTCGTCTTAAAGGTCCATCTATTCATGCACCATATGCACGTCATCTATTTAAGTTGTTGTTTTGCATGATCAATAAACTTTGAGTTTGACCTCGTACCATTGTTGCCGCTACAATTTTTCTACTGTTGGTTAACTCAACGTTGTTCTTCAGTTGCTCTCGTATGATATGCCGATGGCATCATCAAACATCTCTGTCAAATTAACGGGCCGCCGATTCGTTAGATAACGATGTCGACCTAAATTACACTAATCAACCCATCTCCATATAAACAGTTTCAATTCCGCCAGCGAAGGTAAATTTCAGCAGTGACAAACGGCCACAGAAGAACAAGTCCCTGTACGGCCTGATCGCGCCCCGAGCTGTGTGCTTTGTGCATTCGCAGGCTCTCTAAAAGAGAAAGCTTTATGGGGAACTCGTGAAGCGATCGGCCAAACTTCAGTAGTGAGGTTCCGTTCCTTGGCCACAGCCAGTATGCTGCCGGTCATGCTGATTGAGATACACCTTTAAATAAACAGCTACTGCATGCTACATGGTGAAGTGTACTCGCCAGCCCGAGCATTAGCATGGCTGTTCGCCGTTCAGGCTTACTCATCATGGAGACTTTTCGGCATCGACTCCTTCATCTGAGGCGTCGCAATGTTTTCCTATTGCTTCTCTCAACCGAATCCCTCACGAAAGCGTTCATCTTTCTGTGTAGTTCGATATCACCTCTGGCGGTGGAGATGTTGGGGTTCTACTACTGCTAAATACGAGCACATGAATAAGAGCAAAAGTAAAGCTCCGATCGGAGGGGCGGTGATGGCAGAGAGGGGTGAAGTGTGCAGAACGAATTGGGATCTGCCGATCGAATATGAGTTAGTGTAGGGTTGAGAGGGAAGTGTGGACGCAAAAGCGCGAGAAACACGAATGAGGAAGCCTGAATGGGTGATATGCCGCCGGCGGCAAGATGAAAGGCCACCGAAAGACACCGTCGACGAGTTGGTGCCCCAGTCATCTCTATTGATATCCTTTAACTTTTGGCAAATACATCATGCGTCTCACACCCTGCGCATATGCTTTGCGGAGAGTCGGCTTGAGCTGCCCGGCCTCGTCATCCTCGCTTTTCATGCTAACTCAGTACCCAAGTCTCGTGTACCGGCCTTAGAGCAAGTATATCTCTGAAAACTCATCTGGCTACTACTTTCATTGGTAACCTTTCAGCCTGGTCATGCGGCTCTAAAGGCTTTCGCCTGCACGTCCGCTAGCAAGCAAAGCGTGATCATCGCATACCCCCTCAGAACCCCAAACCCCATACAAAGCGTCTGTGCTCACCCAACTTCACGCAACTGTGCAAATTTACACGCGAAACTGGTATGAGCTTAGCGAAACTATCACGTAGAAAAAGCATTTGTTAGGTGCTGTATGGAATCGAAATAAATCCGAGTTGCTTATTTGCATGAAAACGAACGTCTGTTCAGTGCACCCGTATCATCACTGTTCACTTTGACACAGTGGCATCCAAAAATGTTAGGAAAATGGCGTGAAGATAATGTGATTTCCCAGCCAACACTTCACTGATTGAATAAGCGTAAGTTTACAGCAATATGATATATATTCAACGAGGAACATATATTATCTTCCCGGTGACCCGTAGAGGTCACCTTCGCCTTTGCCGTAATGGGCATAGTGACGCTAACCATAACTGCGACTGAATTCGCGGTGAAGTGTATTTATTAAAGTAAAACCACGCCTGTCTATGAATGGCTCATCATGACTGCCTTCAACATATCTCCTCTTTATGTTCATGAAAATGAAACCTTTCTCTTCCATATTGAAAAGCGTAATGTGCGTATGTTGTAACGCTCAAGTTGCCCTTTCCATGTGTTTGCTTAGTTGTCTCCATGTTCGCTCATAATTATGTATCCTCAATAACATACATTATACAATAGAATCGCTCATCGTTAAAGGTAGCTGCATAGGCGCATTGAACGCTGCGGATTCGGCCGCTACCCTTCAACTGCGCGAAATATGAATATTTCTGCCAGTCGCTGTTCAGCAAGCTATGCTAGACAACTTACTTGCGTATATAACGTATCAGGAATTTTTGCGTATACCGATTTTTGTTTTTAATAATTCATCAAAGTGGCACCCAATGACTTTGAATGATCGGCACTGTGCCTTGTCACAATTGCACTTGTCTCATCGATCTAATCAACAATAAAGTACTCAGCTGCGACAAATAACTACTACTGCGTCTGGCTCGTACACTACTGGTCTGCAATGCGCGTTTTGTCGCGTACGCCCCTATTCAAGGGGCATTCTTCCTCTAACTCTCAATTCTTCCCCTTGCAGCTTGCTCTCCCGACCACCATAAACGAAGAACCCTTTAGGACCTGCCTTTGATTCCCTCTGTAGAGACAGGCACAGGGGGCATCGGTTGGAAGTAGGCTCTCCCTGTCACTGCACTAGCAGCCCCGGGCTATTTATGTGAAATATCAAACAGACGAAGGCCGACCAACCGACACCCGGGCTGGTTGAGCACACAGAAGCAAGATGAAAGGCCGTCGCATAGCGTTCAACGCCCTAGGCAGGCGCGCGGGGATGACGCGTCTAAAATGGGACACCCGGGGCCCTACATAGGGCATCGCCGGCGGACAGGGACGATGCTGGAAGGGCGCATTGGCACCAAAGACGAAAACGGGGGCGCTCCAAGCGCCTTTCTGTCTTCTGCTTCAAGGTACCAATCAACACGTAGCGGCAACGAAAGCCACTCTAACAGCAACAGCAAGGTTAAAATGTACACTAACTGCGTTCTAGCATAGTATATGTGTGTATCTGTGACGAGATGCTGTGCAGCGCGACCTCGGCCAGACGGTCCTGAGTCAGCCTGACTGAGCGGACGATGTGCAAGTAACTGTAGTACTACTAGCCACGAAAGTCACGAAAGGTGTCACGGGGGGCAGCAGCAGCAACAAAACCATTAGCTTTGTATTACTCGTCTTCTGATATCGTCAAGTTTTTTTGTATTGATGATGTGTCGAATAGTACATACGTAGCTAATATTACACAGTACTTAATTCCTCTACCACCATCTTGATGTACACCTAGTGACATGAGTTTACGGTAATCAATACATCGGATAATACAAGCAGCGGCACATCGAAATACTTTTAGTCCTTGTGTAGTCGACGTACTTCTGATGCCTGTAATAGCCACCCGTATCATGTTCATATGGGGCATGTATGAATTAAGCGTATATCGATTACATATATAAGTCCTATATGAACATTAGATCATGTCGATGATGTGTCGCCGTGCCGGGATGAATAAAGCCCCGGAGCTATTACTACGAAGTCTCAGGTTCGATGCCTACCTGAGACCACTCATTTTTTTTCCCTAAATCATTTTCATTCTTCCTTCTGCGTGCAGTTATTGTTGACCAGCGTATATATATCATGGCATTGCCTCTATTGTGGCACAGCCGTTATTGCTCACTGAGGGGTGATCACCCACTGAAGTAGCACGTTGGAGATCATATACTGCAATTGATATTTCACAGGGCCGATTAGGTGAGGCGTTACGATACACACGAGGCAAAGATTTGTATGGACAAATAGAAAACTAGGGAGTACATGCGTCACCCCTGCTGTGATTGACACTAAGTACGAAACGCCGCATCACAATACACTATGTATAGGCAATTATGCGTAATAAAGGTACCGACACTGTACGTTGTCGGAACAATAAGACCACTTCGGGTCGATTGTATGCCGAAAACTTGGGTTACAGAGGGTCAGTCAAAGAGACGTTTCGAAGTATTCTGCCTGACGTCGTTTTTACTTCAGCTCCATTGCTTCGTATATCATACGATCGTATTGTATCATAATCGCTACCGTTGCACTTATATATAATGTATCGATCCGGCGGCGCCGACTGAAAATCCCTTCGGTTTGTCCTGTATAAAACAACGATCGACCCGCCCCAGCGGTGATTTGCTATTCGTCCTACATGACAGGAGGTCAAATAGCTAATTTTTAATTTTAGTACAAAGATCTGCTGTAGGTCTATGTTATTTGATTGCATCGATTTATGATATTGACGGCAGACAAATACGCCACGACCGTTGCGCGATGATGGTTCAGGATGAAGTTTGACCCTTTCTCCGGTCAAAGATGCTCACTGCCCGTTAGAGTCTATAGACGTCTGCGGAACAATCATTGTTCGTGCTGCTGCCGCCGCCGCCGCGCGCCGATATTCTTGCTGGTTAGCCGTTTCATTCGTATACGACTAGCATCTCGCGAGCCCCATAAACATGCCTAGCGTTCTGCACAGCAGGAACAGGTAGGCCAAATTTGAAAACTTCAACGTATGTTAGAGTTACTCTAGATAAATATTAAACATGTATATATAATGTGGATCTGTGAGTGATACGAATAAAATTGAAGCTATTTAACCATACGATAAGACCAGATGAAGATACTGAAGCGCTATCACGGGTTTCGTGCAAAACACATACGTATTTTGCTGAATGGACAAAAGAATAAAAAAAAAACCGCGCGACATTAGACCTGACGCATGATTAATTATCATGCTTATTACTATGCTTAAACGTTATATCGAATTAGGTAATTGGGTCGTGGGCAGACAACAGCGTCTATTGTTTGAAAAAGATGGTACTTTTTTTGAACATGGTCGTTTTGTGGAACGGCACAATTGTCATGGTAACGTGCGTCATTCTGTTGGCTTGTCGCCGTCCATAGCTTAAGTCAATTATCAACAGAAGCAAGGTAGCAACGAAAGCGATCTGATGATGTTATCTCTTTTGTTGCTGTTGTTGTTTTTTTGATCATACGGGCACGAGATGATTCGACGTAAAAAATATCGTATCTTTTCGGCCGTTAACACATACTTAGCCATGACAATTGACGATATTAATTTAATGGGATAATATAACTATATATAGGTATTTACCGTTCATGGTAACTGTCTAGATAGCAATTGACGCTAACTAACGATCAAAGCCGGTTTGAGCCTATTCTGTGTGTTTAATCATACTAGTAGAATGGTAAAAATGCGAGTCACGGACAGCTATGCCACCTCACTGATATCCTATATTTTGATGTTCGATAGTTACCAATCTGCATTGTTGCCTTTGAGCATATGGCACTTCCCATTGCAGCGAAACAATGTTACTACGTCGGGCTTGTCGTTTACGTTACACTGTGTTTGTTATGTCCTCCATAAGACGATTCTGTGGGAACCAACGAACTGTGCAGCCATGATCTTATACCCCGTTCCTCTGTTTCCGAACTGTTGTAAACACCTATCTTCAAAGCCAGGTCTGAAAACCGGTGTGATTCGATACCGGTTCAAAAGGACCGTCGCTTTTCCTACGGGCTAATAGTGCAGCCGCTAACTGGCGACTACCGAGAAATAATTCCAGCAAACAAAAAAAACGGAGAAAAAGAAGATTCTATAAAAAACAATCTTCCTGAACATAAAAAAAATAGTACGCGCGCCGTCTGCTAAATTGCAGCCATGACTTGACTTGCCTATGTCTCACGATGGATCCAGGATCAACCCCCAAGCAATCCACATCGGGGATCGAAATAGAAGGTGGATTATCGGCCTCCTCCTCCACCTCACGAAGAAGAAGAAAGGGATCTAACTGTGTGTGTAAAGCACATAAGACTTCCTGATCCGATTGGACTAATACGATTCGACGACAATATTGCTCCGCGGATCGAGTGCGCTGAATAACGGTAGCGCACGACTGGGGCACGACTGCTATTTCGAGTGGAGCCTCTCGCCGTACGGGCCACACCGTCTCTTATATAATGAAGAAAAAGGGAGGGACTGTAGCAGGTGCAGAAAAACCGCCAACATTCAATAACATTTTTCCACTTGTGACCTGAGCGGTCATATAAATTAGTATCCGTTGTCCGCGTTGCAACCACGAAATGAAATGAGAGCGGGAGCGACCGACACACAGAGATGAGACAGCGAACGATGAAATCAGGAAAGATCTCTTTCGTTATATCAAGCATTGACGCCGCAGCACCCGTCCAATAGCTACTGCCGAGTCAGTTAGCGAGACTTTGGTTCTGTTGCGGAAAATCTTTCATCGCATCTGTATACGTACATTCGTGTTTTGTAGCAATGAAAGCTAGGAAGCGACGCGGCTAGACAATGCTTTAATTATTCCTTCAAATTCGTTTCGTACGTTATGTATACCAATTGAATAATAACTCGAAAACCTTGAGGAATATGTCTATAACAACTAGTTATGCGTCAACAATTATTGTTTCCGTATGAATGGCGCTTTATACAAGTAGAAAAAAATTGGGGTTCCCAGGGTTTAAGGTACATACACAATATGTGCCTTAAACCCTGTCACTTTTTATTGTAAATTCGATACAGCCAAATGTTGAAAAAGGAAGCAAAAAGAAAAGTCGATTCTGCCTTTTTTCTCCAAGTTCACAGTTCCCCACAGCTGCAACACGTTCTACGACGATGGTCACGTCCCACTTCTGCCTGTTGCTCAAATTCCTCCGAAGACGGCCAATTGGTCTCGTGTCGTTCTTGCTGACTTCGAATCTTATTATTTTTTTTGCAAGCCGCTTTGCGTAGGGCGTCTCCTCGACGAAAAATACGCCATACCTGTCCCCAGTTGTTTCTCAGATATCGCGATTTCAGCTATCTATCTTGCTGTTGGCTGATTTCACAACCATGATCGTTTGTTGAAGCCACTCCAGTATTTCCTAGTCGATGTTAGCGGTCTGCTGTCGCCGATCGATTCTAATCGAAGATCTTCGTACCGATATCCTTTTTTCCTGTACTTCCTTCAGCTGTTCGTCTGTCTTCCCATCCTTTTGCAACGATCTCCAATTAGTGTAGCGTTTCCCAACACCGCCGCTTCATTTATCTATCTTTTTTACGCATGTATTTAAACTATTGCGGGCCTTTGCCGTAACTTGATTTAACTCGATTCTTGCTGTTTGATCTGTGAACTGCCGTTTTATGAGCGTCGACTATTGGCGTGAAGTTCGTACACTCTATTATTCGCTAGCAATGGTCATAGCGGCGAGGAGACGGCACTGCCGCATGGATGATGTCGGTAGCGTGGAATTTCATTATACGGCTTCATTATGAATAGCGTCGACTAGCAAACCTCGACAGGAAATATTTACGAATTTCGGCTGTGGTTCCGTCAGAGAGGTCAACTTCAAAGAGGCGCCAAATAGATAATCAATATCAATGCGCCTGCGAACATATGTACGCAATACGACAGAGACCGGTTGGAACAAAGGCAAGGAATACAGCCGCCGTCGTAACGGCAGCGATAACAGCAATAAAAAGCGGATAGTAAGATAAAAATGAATGCATAAGGCTGAAGTGGACATGCACAGAAGCACATATACTTATAGAAATATACCCAAAAAAAAAATAGAAACATAAACGCGCAGCGAACCTGATCATAGAATAGCTGATGCGATGTCGCGTACAGAATAACGTCGCGTCAGACGGGTCAATGCGAGGAAAAATGAAAAAAACTGTGCGCTCGTTCGTTCAAACCGCACCGAATGCCGTCACGAGACACATTTTTTTGTAAATACTCATTTGATTCGCACCTTCGATAGGCCATAACTTTTTAGGTAGACGAACGTACGAACGACACGCTGGTGGGGTACATACGGAGGGGGGTGATAGGTTGACAGCGTATTTCCGATCGCGTTGTTTAACATTCGCCATTCTGCAAAAGACTAAAAAATGGTAACAGCAACGATGATGATGATGACGTCAACAGAAACAACGGTACCCAGAAATTGAGACAAATAAACTCAGGTTTTTAAGTATTCATAACAAACGGATATACGATGGGAACGGAATGCAGAAATCGCCGTATCTTGGTCGCGCGCCTCGTGCGTCATAACATAAACATTCGTCCGCGTCCGCGTCCGCATAACTAAAGGGAGAATGGTCGGTGGAACGAGGAAACGGCAATTTTATGGTCTTTTATGGTCATCGTCCAGCAACAAAACTTACTTGTTGAAACGTCTGTAGACATATCTGATTGAAGGACAACAACAGCCGCAATGATAGCAGCAGCAGCAGCAAAATGGCCAAGCGTCCGAAAAAGGGAAGAGGGTGATGATAACACGACGAAACGTTGCTTGGATCAGCCAGAAGGAAAGGCAGATGACAAAAGTGTCGAGAACGAAAAAAAGTTCTTTTACACCAGACTTGTCGAAGCAGCGAAAAAAGGGAAAAGGGGGGTCGGGGGTGGCAGGTGGCAAAAGATTCACATGGAGTAACCGGTATGGGGCCCGATGCAGAGCACATTGTAAAATGAATTGACGTTAGAATGTTCTCGGGTTGAACTGTTCGCCGTTGTCATTATCACCGTTGAAGTAAACAATGATGCAGTTGATCTTCGCTTTGAGCGGAGAACAATTACTAAGCCCATAGGCTCTTACGTGCACAGCTAGTGCACGCACTGGTGCGTCGAGAAGCTTCGTTCTCAGTGTTAGTTACAACAGCATCATAACATCAAGTATCAGTAACGTTTGAAACGAAACTTCGTTTATTCGAAAGCGATATTACTCTATTGTAGAAGAAAAGATAACAGACAAGATAAACGATATAAGATTTTGAAGAACATGAATATAATATCAGTAACACAATAATATCTCACAAGATGCTCTTCGCAGCGGTAGCCAAAAAAACGTCGACACTTATCATAGTCTATGAAAATTATTTATAACATATAGGATAACGATATCACCGTAGACGCGTATATAGCTATATCCGAACGTCGATGATGTTATAATGTAAATGGTCCTCTCATGACCTGAGCCCCTGACGAGTTGGGCCCAACGGAGCCTGTGATGATCGCATATTACTATTATTATTATCATTATTTCTGCTACCGATTCGTCAGATAGAAATTTGGGACTAGCATAATGCTAGATAACCAGCATAAAAAGCAACTAATAGCTTAGAGGCGCGCTGAGATAATACATAAGTGTATTATAATAGATACATCCCTGGAAGAATGAAGCTGATGTCTAAAATGTTAACGCAAACAACATTTAATACTGCCACCAGTCGTCTATGGTAGTCTCCGCATTTACCTTCTAAACCTAGGCATAGGTCAGACGGCCTAGATTCGAAGTAAGTATATATAAACTTAGGGGACTTAAACGGCCGCAAAAAACGCACGTATTTTGCTTTTTGGAGCGTAAACTATCCAAGTGACTTGGCTTTTGTCTCGTATGTCCTGTGAGACGTAATATATGTATTATATAGCATGACACGAGCAGCCATGCAGTATACTTAGTACATATGTAGATTTCATCCTTCCTTGCATTAGGAGACGTTGGATGGAAATCGAAGCAAAACTTAAGATTATGCAAAAACAGAAAAAAATAGTTATTTATTTCTGCCGTTTTCGATCTCTCATAGCGACTCCCATTTCGGCAATTCACGCAATGTGTATCAGCCATGTGTGGTTCCTTCGTATAAATCTTATGCGCATCCTTTGTGTTGTCCGGTACAGCCACTAAACATTCTATCCATAAAACGAAATGTGTATATGCCCGGGTTCGAACCTAGACCACAACGTCTTTCCAGCTTTCTATACATTTACGGTAGCTCCGAAGCCGTAATGTTTAGCCTACGATGGCGGCTTAAATACCGTGCCAGTCGACATATTGTTTACGTAAGCAAATAATGCAAGCAACGCCGGCTCCAGAGCACCTATACCCATTTTGCGATCATCGGCGTCTGGAACAAGCAACTCACATTTTGCCCGTTTTTCTGTTAATCTCTCTCTCCTTGTGCCCCTCTCGTCGTCCTATCGTTGCCTTCTTTGCTAAAAACTATCTAATACATGTATTCAAGCATATTGATTCTGCTGGTGATGCTAACAATAATATTTGTATGAGTTAATTACACAGCAGATCGTCCCAATGATGGATGAGTGTCGAGCCACGCCTGCATTTGCCTCTACATATGGCCTATAGCAACGCAGTGACTCCAGCATGCTACCGCCACTATAACAAGAAATAGCCCTTTCGTCTTGTGCCTTCGAACTCCGGGCGGTTCGTACCTCCGCAAAAATTTTTTCGTCTTCTCGATTTACCCAATCTCATTATTGGGACCATCATCAGATATTGAAATCGGTGGACTGTTTGAAAAAATGCGCTGATATAGAAGCGCTGCTTGAACCGGCGCAATCAGCCATGACTAAGGAGCCGATCGACAACAGCAACGATGAACCTTATCAGCAAGTCAAAGTAACGCACAAAGCTCTGCGATAGAGGGCATGCACACACGATCGTATCTCAACGGAGCGCGAATCATAAAATGCTCAGTGATAGAGCCAAAATGAAAAATGGCCTCGTGTCGTACGACCAAACAATCAAAAATCCATTGGAATCTTTAGCGCATGTAATGTCACGAGAATTAACTAACGATAAGATTGTATCTAAAGAGATAGAAAGCTAACCTTGCGATACTATTGACCACTTCAATATGAACCTTATTTTATTGTATTTCTCTATGTATCCAACGGAAGCGCTACATTGGTGTGCGTCAGACTTGAAGAGGTCGAATCGTTGTACGAACTTTTGACAGTGACAAAAAACTGACTGTCTCATAAATGCGAATCGTGTACCGTGTTTTTTTGTTAAGTCAGTCACATAACAGTATAGTATTATTATCTGCTTGTTTGTCTATTTAGCTTAGCTAAGCTCAGCTTCTTAGATGCACGTGCACGACCGGTGTATACTGCAGCAATGGGGTCGTCTCTACAGAGAAACGGACGGGACGTAGACGAGGTGTTCTGTATTTAAATATTCATGTTTATAATTCACACATTTCCTTAGAGCAGCATTCGACGGCTGTGAAACGATTGATTCGTATTTGCTCAACCCAGCGACAGCGTTAAAATGGCGTCCCCAGAAGCGAAAAGCGAGAACTTGTCTTGGGGCTCTTACTGATTAGAATTAATTCAATTGGTATACGGGCAATTTGGCTGCCAGGACGTATCTAACCATCGCAACATATGCGGACACGAAATCTTTTGCTTTTCAATAGTGAATAGCAAACGTACAGCATTAAAGTAGACAAAAAGTATATGTCAGGTAACCTGTTTTGGCTGTAACACTGTATAAGGTGGTACTATGCCAAAATCCACATGACCCCTTCTACGGTGTCGATAATGTCAGATCGTCAAAATTATGCTTTAACTAAACAACTTGGGTACTTGTGCTATAATTGGTTGGTACAACGAAACTTTGGACGCTTATATCCACCGTGATTCAGCTATTTTAACTTTAATTTTACTTAGTTTCTGCTTTGATTTAGTATGTTTTTCTAGGTTCTCGTAAACTGTTAGAGTACGTTTTTTGTTTGTCCAACAAGCGGAATGAATTTGTGGTAGAATGTTTTTTTTGCCCTAATCTTAATTTCACATGCCTAGATCTAAAACAGAATTCTACCTTTTAATGAAATGTGTAAACAATAAGAAGGGTGATGCATTTTATAAGTTCTGCTTCTGGGTGGCTTTCCCGAATTGCGGGACTCGAACTCCGTACCTTAACAGGTCCTCGAAACAATGCCATACGACAGGTACCAAAGATTGTCACAGAAGAGGCCGGTGAGAGTCAACCATAGAGACAAATATTTGCTGTGATAGAGCAAATGTGCAAGCTTTCGCTTCATTCGCTCTCATTATTATTGCGACGGAGAACGTAATTAATATCACTCAACTAACAACAACCCCTCAAGGTGTTCAGTCAAAATGGTTTACATCCTGTCACGCGAACGGCATCAGTTAATCACAAGAAAAAGATACTTCGTCAGACCTGACACGCTAAAATACTTACACTCATTCATTTTAAGCTATTGCAAGAACTCTATTTATAGAACAAAATTCAGGCTAGTTTAGTAACTGTGGAATACTGTCCGACAACGAATTTCACTATTAACTAGCCATGACCATTTTTAATATTGTGATACATAGGTCACAGCAGTACTCATAAAATGCCAGGGTACGTACTGCATCGTACTTAAGCCAAGATACTGAGGTAGCAAGACACCTCGTTTCGAACCAGGACAAAGCATAATTATTGGCATAAACTTTATTACGACGCTACTCTACGAACTTCCATTGAATCGCAACTTCCCTTTGCCTTTTTCGCTCAACCTTCTCTTACCGACGCTACTCTCGTCCAGTGAATCCGATGTCTCACGTATCAAACAACTGTAACATGGATGATCTGCTCCTCAAATACGGTAAACAAAACAAATCTCTAGGTACATAGTAAACCGAACAAGAAACTCCTCTTGAGTCGCACCGGACCCATTCAAAATTTCCCGCCCTCACGACGAATCGATAACACACCTACCTGTTCGTCACTGTAGAGGCTGTGGTGTTCCTCGATGAACTGTTATGGCCGTTTAATAACAATGCCGAATGTGATAATGGGATCGGATGCGGGCTAGGTGCTGGTGAGTGACCTGGACTGTGATGTCCTCCAACACCCCGACTTTCGCATGATGACGCCCGGGACATTACTTGACTACAACTACGTGTTATTTCAATTGTCCGACGGGTTAACTTAATACTAATTATCACAGATATGCGCCCAGACACTCAGCATAGCAAATCTCAGTCAACAACACATTTACAACGGATAATAATTATGATGGTGGTTACTGGAAAACCCACACTGATAATGCTAGTTTGTCACGTTATATTGTTTGTGCAGTCCCGTCTGCGTAGCACTCCGTTAAGGCCAATGCATAGGAAAGCGTATGATGTCGCTGGAACAGTCGATTCTTTCGTTCGCACTAAACCGTTTGTTTCATAACAGAATTTCAAACCAAACTAACGTTTCGCTACCAAGTGTCACGATCCTTCTGTTAATTAACGATAATTAGTAGTACTGTTGAGGCTAATTAGCGTCCGCCACGGCAGCTAATAACAAGCGTTAGATGGAACAAGTACAATCACCATGAAGATACTGCGAGCAAGGTAGCTGTCGCCTGTTGTTTCCGTATATTTGCACACTGCTGCTATAGTGGCGTATTGCAACACTCCTTCCTATAAGCTATTTCTGTGACGTTTATCGGCCTTTACAAACATGTCACGCCGATTCTTGTGCGGTGCTAAATGTACCGATCCGACAACTGTACAGTCAGGAAAAGTCACGTGTTACGCATCGTTTTACGCCGAAGCGACGAGAAACAGCTCGCGTTTCAGAGATGACTGAACAGTCGGTCAAAATCTAAAGCGCTCGCTCAGCCATATCTTCAGCGATTGGGAAAGGGTAACAGATGGGCATGCCACTCTGCGAGGGATCGGCTTGCACAGGAAAGGAAAAACAGACGCTACTAAGCAGTAAGGTAGCATCCATCGGTAACTGGCAGGGTAAGTGAGTTGCCGGAGGTACACCAACCCCACAAGCGAGCTGTAGCAGAAGGGGACAAGAAGTGAAAAAAAAAAGGCGGACGGAATAGAGGTGTGTGCCTATCGAACAGGGTAAAGCAGATGATATCTAGTTCAGAACGAGTCTTCTTGTTTGCGCACCCCCACAAGCGACCAATATAGAACCGACTCAGTATGACCGAATGTGATCTGGTCGTTTATATGTATCCATTTAGTTTGAGCAGTTTGTGAGAAGACTGGCCCGAAACATCATCGCGTGAGCAAGTAATAAAAAAAAAATGTAGATTCAACACTGCATTAATCTAATTAGCCAGGCACAAGGGAATCGGATGTATTTCGTCAAACAACGCAATAGGTTGATATCGTAGGGTACATAGATGGTCACGCTCACGCATTCCTCTATGTTGTCCTTTGGCTTCGGCGTCTTTGAAAGACCAATGGTTAAAACCCATATATGGCTTTTTAGAACAATGAAAGTCACAGGTCGACATTGATGACTCTTAACGGTATTGATCACGTATGCTCAATCAGCTTGTTCATAGTACCTATATGCTTATATTAGCTTGATGTTGCGTAGAACATAGGAGATTAATTATATAATTATAGAATATTCGACTATATCTATGCCACCGATGTTGCAAACTCGAATTTCTTATATGAACACGTTTAAAAGTATTTTTATTGAGAGTAAACTGTTGTCATAGGCATAGCGGACAACCTCTGTGTTTACAAGGGGCCATGTGTACGGCGGATTAAACGCTAAGGTTTCTGCAAATCTACAATCTCTGCTTCACATTCTATATATATATATATATATACTTTCGAAAAATTTTAAAGCTATCATTACGATCTCGCTTTCTCAGAAACTAAGTGCATCTATACAGGCAATTCTTCAGCGTCAATTCCTATTTTGATAACTACAACCCGCATCATTAAGCCTAAAACTAAAATCCACAATCGGTGTGATTTCCAAGACAAAGGTAGTGTTTGAGAGGTCTGAATAATGTACACCGACTAAAAGGCAGATTTTTCAAATGCGGTAGGGCCTAAGAGTTTACTTCATAAAATCGCGACCATATTTTTTGCTTTACCTCTCGTTTTCTTTGAGTGAAGCTCAGGGAAAAGTGGCTTTTTCGAATGAGCACTTGGCGTTGATGTCAAACATTGAGATATAGCACATTTGTAAATATAAATGCATATATAGTTTTCTCATATGTCTACATGATTATTGATAATCGGCGTGGCCGTGTGCATCCATGGAGCATTTGGTTCCATGTGTCGTCGGCACTTGTAGACATGGTTGTATATCTGTTAGCTGTCGGACGGTTCAGAAAAAACGACTGCTCTAACCGAAAAAATAAAAAAAGTGCAAGGTCATCTTTTTCCTGTGTTCTTCGTGTACCATCTCGTCTGTTGATAATGGCTAACTTTAAAGGCATACCCTACAAACGTAATAACATCACAACGTACCGCCCCACGCATTCTAGGAGAAACAGTCCCACAGTTCATCGAGGCGAAATCCCAGATGCCAGTATCCAATGGACAAGCAAAAAATTTTAAGAGTATTGAATTCGCTTGTCACATATCACCATTGACGGGTAAAAATCATCGATCACGGGCAACATGTACTATAATAGACACCCGTTGTTCGAGACAGGCCGTTTTACTAGACGCTTAGAATGGTAATAGTTCAGGCATAGTAGCTGGTAACGCTAAAGGAAGACAGTTGTGAGAATGGAAGCCCATATTACGCTACAGTGAGGAATGGGACACGGAGGGGCAAGGAAGGAGCCTTCGACGAGGATACGGAGCCGTCTGCAGCTGAAGCAGCCAGTATCCTTTGAAGACACGGCTTCTGGCTATCCGAACACTTCGCCCTTGCAGCTCCGGTCGGCCCCATTTCTGCCCTCCTCGTTTCCCTGTTTTCACCGCAAACCAATAGGGCCAACCTATCCAGCTTCGATTCCTACACACCTACAACGTTCTCTGTCTGCCTGTTCCTGTCTCTTCGCCCCCAGCCCATTTACCCTGCCCTTAGAAAGCGCTATGCCAGCTAACGGCTGCTGCCGGCGGCCAACGCCCGCGGCATCAAGGCAAGGGCAATAAGACTATTCGTTCGTCTTGTTACCCGTTGGCTGGTTGAAGCAGTTCTTTGTTTCGACAGCGATGCTGCCTGTTCTACAACTGCCAGCGCTATCGCTGGCACGATTACGTCGGGGGGACTCAAAAGTAGCCCACCTGATCTGTATGGGGAAGTCAGTGCCTGCGGCACAGTGAAATGGGCAAAGGCACCACTGCTCAGTGGCGGGAACCCAGGTGGACCAGCTGGACCTGCCGAACATTTTGCTTCCCTGTCGTCACAGAGACTATTGCAGCTTTAGTTCCTCATTTGCCAACAGTGCTCAGAGATGCGATATGGCTCCAGAAGGAAGAACTGCACTAAAAATGGGCGCAGCGTGTGGAGAATTGGCGGAACGGATGCAAGCGGTACTCTTATATCGGAAGGTGAATATTACAAAGCAATAACAGTGTGAATGAATTGATTCTGTTCGCAGAATCGATATTCTTGACTGTTTTATACCTAACGAGCATGTTAAAATAGGTGCTCTGAAAGGCAAAGGGGTTTAACGCGTTGACCTAAAATCTGTTTCAAATTTATAAGCAACTTTTATTATTTTTAACTGGATGTGTGTAGTACTCATCAGGCTCTTCATTTAACGTGTCTTAGGTATCCATGAACTAACCTGGCTTGCTGATTTTAAAGACAACATGTGGAAATTAACTAATCGGAGTAAAATGCATAAAAAAATGGTCCCAACTTTTTCCTTTTTTATTATTTTCTTTTTATTTTTAAGAATTTTATTCTTAAAACAACGTCTTTTATATTGAAACGTGCTTCAACAGTGGACTCTTGATAAGCACTTTAGTATACCCGCTGAACGTGTATCTTCTTATATTTTTCTTTTGAAATTATAATTCTAGATCTAAACCTATTTCTTTAGAAATAAGCTTTGTCCGGTTACATTCTAAATATTCTAATATTGTGAATTATTATTGATGCTTTTTCGTTCCATACTGAATCTATATTGGAAATTAGAGAGAGGACGCTTGTTTTGGGGATGCGATTGCTTAAAAATGGGTTCAATCGTTTCAAAAACAGCCTCGTTTTGATAATAAGAAAAATATAACAATAAGACCATTGACGTTCTTCATTGAATCATCACCAAGCTTGCAATTAAGCCCTTATACTATAAATGGTTGTAGAGATATAGTATCCATTTTAGCAAAAACTCCTTTATCAGAGATTCGTAATGTCGAGTTCCGAGGAGGGCTGTATTAGCGTCACCTAATTGACTCCCAAAAGGCAATTCACATCTTGCCATATGCTACACATAAAGTGTTATCAAAAAACCTAACGCTATATTTTTAAAATGACTATAGCGATGTATATGTCGCAAACGTTATTGGGATACGTTATTTAACGTATTTAAAACTTACAAACAGAATCTTATATAGATTTTACGTTGTTTTATGTAACTGATGTAAGTATCCTGTAACAATATATCTGTCCGACGATTCGAACATTGTTCTTAAGTATTCCATAAACAGTATCAGAATATCTAACATAAGACTGTAGCAGTAGCAAGCCCTTTAGCAATAAGTAATAAGGTTGTCCGTTAGTAACCTATAAAAGTTGCCACTGAGAGGGCTTGTAATCAAACTAACTGGGTTTGTTCTTGAATGCAAGTGCTAAATACAAGCAAGCAGACATATCATATATCCATAAATATATGTATATATTAGAAATTACCGAGTACGATGTTTCGCACGAAACAACTTTAAACTCGGACGTCGATTCTAGTCGAATCTAATGGTGGTCAGCACGATGAGAAAGAATATATACGACATGGAAAATGGAATTCTTGACAAAAACCTCCTTAAGAGCTTACCTTCATTGACTGCATTGGCTTATGTGTTTGATTGAAAACAGCGTTTCTCCATAGATACGTTATTATGTGCCTTCGTTCGCAGTTCGAACTTGTACGAGTCCGCATATTTTGTCACTAGATATGACATTGTCAAATATTAAAAGTTTGTTACAAATACGGAGCATATGCCCGTGTCCAATGTACCTAGGTAGAGCGCTTCAAGCTTATCAGTACTTTTGATTGGAACACTTCTTGGACTCATGAAAAAACAGGCAAACCCGCTTGGTATAAACAGCTGCTGGTGGTCGTTGACGCAGGTATAACAGACCTTGCGTATAAATTCACAGAATTCAGGCCAACGTAAATATTTTAAGATATAAATGTCCTCGTGTTCAAATTCAACGAGAGAACCAAATCGACTTCCGCGTAAAAGAGCTCGGGAAAGACAAATCCTTGTTAGCGCCATGACATGATACACGATTTCTAATATAGTCAATGTTCAATAGACATTCTATAACACAAATATTGTAGCACGATATCAGCCACTATTAGGCCCTAACTATTAGATGTTGGTTGAACTGATCATTCCTTTTCCACCTTCGATCTTGTATATATGCGTCATATATCATTATCTTATTATATATAGGCATAAAATATCATTGTTCGTACACATACCGTCTGGTCGGTCTCATTAGAACATGGTCTGGGTTCACTTGGAACTTAACGCGATTTTGACGAGCCGATCTAATACTAAGCATTGTCAACACATTTCCGTGCTAGCGCAGTGGGTAATTTAATAGTAACAAGCCTGTTGAACTTTGAAGCTGGACGTAAACGTACTCCGTTCCGTGATTCAAGCCAACCGTTTGGTGTTTCCTTAAGGTCAAGTATTAAATCTATAGCACGAAAAACGTCGTTGTCTACGATGCGCGGCCCATGACAATTACTTTTTTCTTTTCTTTTTTGCTTTTATCTTTAATCGAGGTATCAGCGGGTTCAATATTGGTCTCTTAGCCATGGTGATACGGCCCTCATGTCGCTATACAATTAACGCTGAACACCTGATAACCTACTGGTAACGGTAAGAACATCTCAATAATATCTCAAATTGACATACAGCTATAGTGGTTAATCAGCATAACTAACTCTTTTCGATTCCAATGTTCACCACCATTTACGGTCCACCTCGACCAGTAGTGCGCGATGCGATTCATAGTATTTTACAGTTAAACCTTTGAGTTTAACTTCGCCATGGGGTACGAATCCATTGTCTTGTTACTAATGACAAAAGCGTTACTTTGTGCTGAAAAAACAACTATACAGAACAAGGAAAATGACAATATCATCATTATTTTAAAATCTCAAAATATGTTTTACTATAAATGGTACCAATCTGCTGATTAGTGCCGAAAAATTGTCGAGGACCAAAGTGTTTTGAACTTCATGTCCGGCACCCCCGTTAAAAGCATTCTCTCAAACGCCTACCTCCAACCCAGCACGAAATGAAGTGTGTTTATGTCCGGCCTCGATTCTCGATCTCTACAGAATGACCCCTTCATTTCATCATACACGAACAGTTGGAAACTGGGCTAATAAATCAGACACAACGGACTAAAAGACTACAGGTCATGTTGTACATAACTGCACGTCCTTTAGCGGCAATTCTCTAATCTTGACTACATTTTACGCCAGCCAATAAACCTTTTCTTTTTTCAAAAAAAAAAAAAGATAGGATTAACACAACCGGCACTGTCTCAGATTTTTTTGGAGGGTAAGTACCGAAATGAGTATTGATTTCCAGTGTAATTGGTTTTTGTTTCATCGGAAAAACAGTTCAACAGCGATACGACATTGAAACATCCCATTACGATTAAACATCTGCAAATAGAAAAAGGTCTTATGGATAAACCGGCATACACCGACGAATGCCCATGATAGAACACCAGTACTTACATTGACGAAACACAGATTGATAGCAAACATATAATCCCTTTCAATATAGATTAAATGATAAGCCATGACGTTTCTCATGATAATTTTTAAGACAATGTCAATAGCAGCTTGTTGCCGATATTCAGCATGCCTTCATATTATTCCATTCAATTTAGAATCGTAAACTGTCGCTTGTGATCTTTCTGAATCTGTATGAAAGTGATGTGAAAAAGGCGTATGTACGCGCTAGCTTTTACAATGTTAACCTATTATAGTATCTAGTTTCGAATAATCTTAACTACAAATAGTATTTCTGCAAATAGCAATAATCTTGTTCACCCCCCTTTGCGGCCCTCATCGCCAGCGCACCGCGTCACTAATATGGCAACCGCAGTGTAGAAAAAATGCAGGTAGAACGCTACTGACGCAATGCAGCATTGTACAGAGATTGTTAACAGAAAAAAAAAAAAAAATTTTTCGTTCGTCGTGAAAATTTGTCGTTGCACTCATTCAAATTTTATGCCGTAACTATTCACTGCCGACCTCTCTGGTAGGCTTGGGTCAGATAGACACCAGGGTCAACTCAGATGTAATAGCAACTCTATAGTCGGGAAGAATTTAAATTTAAGAGATCCAGCGCACAACGCCCCATGAGGTTGGCGCCAAACGAATCAATCCTTTAGCCAAAGTTAATGATACTTTCACCGTTATGTGTATAGTATTTTGTTGAAGACATGCCCGTTAAAAGCGCAATTAAGCCAGCCACTACAATTGCGCTATGTTGTCGGCCTTCACCTGAACACCGGTGGATGTTCTCACAACTAAACACCGACAAGTGGATTCCTACAAAGCTGAGTGTTCCAAGTTACGTTCGCTCTCTCAGCGCTACTTCTTACAAACAGTAAATTCAAGTTAATTTCTGTTAAATCATTAAAGATATCTTTGCTGAAAGGTTCTAGTTCTAGCAATATCATTGTCATGCTTACCCGAATCGAAATGATGGGAAGGCTAACAGACGTTCCCCATGTCCAGCTCCCTAAGCTGTCCTTTAAAACGAACTCCGTCATCCGTAGTGTCTGCGCAAGCCCTCGCATTTATCGAATACCTCTGCGTATCTCTTCAGTAACACAGGCATAGGCGCTGCGGTATACTGACAGCGAAGTCGAAGAACCATCTTGACATACGAATAATTACTTTCTAACCCTCACGAGACGTTAACATAACAAAAGAACACAATTGAACAACCATCAAAACTATTGGTTACGTCTTTGGTTAACGTTTCAGCATCAAATTCTGGCTGATTTTGGCAAAATGTCGCATTTCGATGGATTTCAATCAGGTTTCCAGAATAATGGATGAACTCGTTTAACAACGGTGACCATGTGTTGCTATTTTCGCTGGATAACAATTCTGAATCTATTTTTTCCGCCTTTTGTCCGTTCATTATTTAGCCGCTGTGTGTATGTGCGCGTGTCGTCTGGGTGCCAATGATCAACTTATCATATACGCAGCTCCGCTGCCATGATTACGACCTGACTTTTGGCGCCCTCTGTCGCTGTGTTCGTTTCGGCCAGTGTATGCTGGTACGCATTTGACTGGCTGGTCATTTTTGAGCCTCTCGTAAGCTTTCGATTTGACTATTACTGCTGCTGCCGCCAGCTTCGACCAGCCAACCGACGCAATACCGCTACGTAACGGCCTGTCCGCCCGATCTGGTCGCCGGTGCGAGGATAGATATTTTTGTTCTGTTGTCGAGGAGTGATTGGTTCGGTAGTAGCGGGTCGGGAGAGCATACGTTTCGAGCGGCGATTCAGTCTAACAGATGTCGGTGTCTGGCGTCCCACTAAACATCTGTGCAATCGCAATAGAAATCGTAGAACCAGCAGCGAAACCAACAACAAGCCAGGGCGGCGGCTTCCTTGTAGGAAGCTGTTTGTAGTTAAGCCTACCGCCTGCAACAGTCACAACAACGACAACATTGTTGTTGTAGTATGTTGACGTGCGGACTGCCCCAATGGACGCGGTAGCGACTGTGATTGCGCTACAGTCTGCCTCTTTCGGCGATGGCGAAGGCTGTCCAAGCTAACATAAAAGCTCAGCGAAGACAAAGGCGGGAATGATGGGATGTGGCGATGAACGAATGTATAGTGCAGATGATGACGGAGAACACTCACGATACTCATACGTTCACAGACACGGGAACACAGGCACAAAATGGAGAAAAGTCTAAAGAATGTTGATATACGCCACTAAATGAGATGCGGCTGGTTGAGCGATGCTGAGGTGTATGAAGTCCAATCAAACGGCGAACAGAAGGCCAGTCTCGATCAAGCGGATAAACCCTAATCAATCGAAGCGTCAAATAGCAGACAACATCATAGCAAAACGTCAACCACAACCTTGGTAACTTTTGCAATTCGTTGCCAATTCACTTGTCGCATTAGTTCCAGAGCACGTCCACCAGATGGAATATGAACAACCACAACAAAACAGCCGATAAGTTGAAGAGTCAAACGACAGGACTGACACACAGATCGGAATCCGCCCTGACGTGACAACGGTTCATCGCTAGGAAATGACTCCTCTGAGCGGGTAAGTCAGGTGCTGCCAATGCCCTACTTTTGTTCAGCAGTTAGACTCTAGCTAACCGAATAAATGTTGCAGCGTGGCAATTCTGCCAATCAAAGCTACCCTTGAAGACGAGAATCATAATGGAAATAGCAAAGGTACTCTTTGTTGTTACTGGCGGCGGTAGCGGCGTTCGTCAACAATTCCAAATGATCACTTCGTTCACCTTTTAGTCGAACCAATAACTCGTAGTCATGACAAATCTTTTGCTGATTCGTTCCATACAAATTATTGGAGTATGCAACATTGCAAGTAACAGGTAGGCTACGCAATAGCGAAATATTGGCATATCGATAGAAACCGTGTGTATTAAACAGCCTTAGATCTAAACACTTTGGGTTTGTTTGATAGGTTGTTTAGGCGTCGCTAATGACATCTTTGTAATCAACAAGAAAGATATTTGTTGGAAAAAGTTCAAGAAACTTTTTTCCTTCATTTAGAACTTTTTTATTTTAGTGTTCTAAAAGTTTATAATTGTCAGATGTAAACATGCGCAGTAAAGTGACCCCCAATGTGTTTTCTGGGATAGAAAATTTGCTACAACGTAAAGCATCTAACTCTCGAATTCCCAGTGTGTTTTTTCAGGTTTGTTGGAAATTGTCTGCGGAAGGTTCGTAATCCTGCACCCTGGTACTTTCAATGTCTTGAATCTCTCTGGTAGGAAAACCCTTGATAGTTCTCCGAAGGTCTTTGAATGGATACAGATTTTTCTTATCTTTACCGATAGGTACGATAAAAAAAGATCATGAAAATCGGATCCATTTTACTATTCCTATGCATCATAAAGTTGTCCAAATTGAAAAACCCTGGTACTATCCTTATACTAATCAGCAATACGTACTGTCTCGCATCCAATCCTGTTGAAAGACAACATTTCCCCCTTCGCGTAGTGAGCATTTGGAAGCTTCTTACGAGCCTTGGAAGTTGTCATAGCGATAATCGAACCCTACAAACACTAGTACAAACATTATGTGTACCATCATCGAGTAATGGAAAATAATAATTCACATGGCTCATTAACAACCTACAATAGCCATGACAACGAGTTACTAGCGAGAAGGGCCTACTAACTCCAAAGAATCCAAAACTCTTCTCAAACTGATATTCGGCCATCATAGGGTTTCGTAGAAGCTTGGTACAAAGCATAATAGTTGTTTCGTAAGACTGAAATTTTATTCTGCTAAAGGACTGACGATTGATAAACTCTAGCGTGCAATTGGCTTAACTGATTTACAAGCTCATTCAGAAAAGCGACTCTCGCCTCAATTGCGTACAACGAAACAATGACGCACGGCAACAAAAAACGAAAAATATAAAGAAAGCAATGTGATCTTTCTCCTCTGGGATTCGTGCACACGGTAAATGTGTGCTCTATTAAAGGCACGCCAAACGTTGGCTTGTGGCTTCACCTCGAAGCCACGCTGTCTGCGAAGGAGAACGCATGAAAAAGCGGGCATCATGCTTAGGCACAATGGCGGCTTGTGGCCAGTAGTTGTGGTCGATCCCGCCGTAACTTTCAAAATGTTTTTGTTTTTCTATACAATCACGCTTATCAAATACGTAGATATCGCTGTTTTCTATTTGCGTAATGTGAATATTGTTAGAGGTCCCGAGTGGACGGATGTATAATACATAGACTTTACTGTACCAAACAAAGCTGTGCTAATAGTGTTCATAAACATTTGCTTTTTTTCAAAATTAACTTGAAAGTTTTTGCGAAACCTTCGGAAAGATTTCATTTGAAATGAGCAAAATCAAAGTGAAACATATTAAATCTCTAGTTCTACTGTAAAGTAGACTCCGTAATATGCAACATCTTTTACGCAGATGATAGTGGTCGAATGCCAGATCCGTTATCAAAGTCGATAACGGTACGAGTAGTGAGCTTCGAATCTGCAAAATTTGAGCGACGCTCAGAAATACTCTTTGTATTGGCTGCCCGACCTTCTGGGGACATGCTTCAAAGGCCTGCAAACGATTCGTTCAAAGGACCATAGGAAGTTCACGTCTATCGCTAACGTATTAATAGACATGTATTCAACATCATTATATTCGAGAAGACAGATGAAGCCATAGCAGTCGCCTCTACAAATGGTCATCAGTAACAATAACAGCAACACTAGGTAGCAGAACATAAAGGAAGCTTTACTATCCATTATTGGTCTTTACAGCTGTTGCCATTTCTACCGTTGTAAAACAGTACGATTTTCGAACTGCAGTCACTTTCTGATGTATTGCATATTTGGTATGGCGTTGGTTCGGGTGGTGTTCACTGAAGATCGTATCGATGACAGGCGACCGCAGCACTGAGGATAATGTTCACACCTCCGAACACGATCAGTTTAGCATCTAACGTCACGTATGACGCGACGGCTACAAAGTCATGTACCTACCATCGCATTACCGCTCACCGTAGGAAGTAATACGACCGCAATACGTAGTTTACGTTTTACACGAAATGTCCCTAGAAAAATTGTTGCTCCGAAAAAATATGACCGCAAACGGTTGCTCGGAATCTCACTATGATCAATTAGAATTCGCATTCATCGAACGGACTGTTACAAATAAGTATTCTATAAATGTTAACGTGCGACGCATATAACTTATTATTGTGCGTTAAAATTCGATGTTTATGTACCCCATTACCTATATAATGTTTATGTTTGCTGAGATACCAGAAAACTTAACAATTAATTGTCTATAGTGACTTCTGTCTGCCGGGAAACGAGTCAAATTGCCCCTATCTGTCAGCTAGCTTCACTTAATACGTGTTTCTTGCATAAAAATCAGGTAAAACGCATTTCGAGTCGTGGTAATTAAGCACTTATTTCTGTCGGAGCAAATCTATGCTAGTTAGATTTATCCACCGATATTAAGTTTATAAGACACCGTATTAGCATCAAGGATAAACCGATCGGACTCGCTACTAATTTTTGGATCTAGAAGAGGCTCATATGGCTCCGTTATGCGCGACGCTCCGACACCGAGTCGGATTGACTATCCTAGAATAAGAACAGCACAGTGGATCGTGTAGAAAAACGATCTTAGTGGTCCAAGTTAACTTTGCCTACCAATTTCACCCTACATCCGCCTTATTTTCCGGGTGTGACCATTAATAAATCACTTTCTGTGTGAAAACATCCATGAAAACAAGATCATCAGCTGATGTTCAAGGTAACTGTGTATGCCGAGCTAAAACGTATAACAGGTTTAAAAAAAGTTCTTGCGGACCCCAGAAGCGGAAACGGATTACTTTACTCGTATAGAATATGCATTTAATGACGATTTGTTCTTTAAGTCATAGCCATGACATTCTCAACGTGACTGTTTGTAAGAGAAGAAAATGCAAACATATACCAGTCTGAAATGCCTTACATAGATTCATCTTCGCCGTTACAGAATTGTAGAGCAGGCGACTGAGATGGTGTGGAATCTGATACCCCATACCTCAGGACAAGACTACTATAATCAGATTAATATAATTGGCGACGTATTAGCCCAAAACGCCTTTAGTCCTACAAATAAAAACGCCTGACGAAATTATGTAGAGGTATCACTTTCCATAATTTTGCCAATTTTATTCAGTGCTGCGCATACATGCTTAGACTTGTCATCGACAACCGTCATCACCGACAACAGAGGGCGAATTAGTCCAAAGACATAATTATTAATGATTCTATATCGTTAGACTTCTTTATTATCGTTACTACCATTATATTTAAGCCTTTTAGTTGAAGTCAACTTCAGTTTCAACTAACTTGAGTGCTAATCTACACTTAAAACCCTACGGTCTTGAACGTAAAGTCTAGGACTACAAGCTACAGATGCAATAAGTATTTACATTAAGCCCCCACAGTCCATCCAAGACAGTTATATGCTGCATGAAAGATCATTCGCTCTCTGTGTAGCAATTTCCATGATAAACTGCATACATTACATATAATCGTTCAATTCGAACTCCGCTTTGCACAGCTCATAGTATAATTTCGCTCACTCTTAACCGCAAAATAACCGCAAAGTGAACCCAGATCGATTCATTCGAAAACAATAGGAAGTGGCAGATCTCTAAATGAACCGAAAATCTTCTGCATAACGCCGTGGTCCTCTTTTCAGCCACGATCCCCGTCGCCGCCGCCGCCGCCGCCACCGCCGCCATTTCCTACAATCATGTCGAACAAAAGCGGTACGCATCGATTTCTGTCAGTTGCGACTTGTTGCGATGCTTATACAAGATAATGCATTCACCCAAGTATATATGTAGCCTCTCCAAGGGTCGTCGGCTGCGTCAGCGCGAAATGTCTAACTGCTTTGCCGTGATACCGCCATCTTGTTTCCATGCGTTGCTTTAACGTATGACGTTTCTCCTAGGGCAATCTCTTCTATTGGCGGCTTTTCTCCGCCGATACGAAAAAGTCGAAGCCTGCAGCTCGAAAGTCAAAGCTGTGGCAGTCAGAGCACTCGAATCTACCTATGATATCGTAGCTTTACGAGTGCATATGGGAGCGTAAATATGTGCGCGAAACAGGCAGACGCAGAAACAAAAGTCGAAAAATGACGACCAACGAATCAGATCGCTTGCTGTGCACAGAACCACTGCGGACGTACAGCAATTGCTATGAGTGCAAAAGTCAATCCCCCTAGTCGCGTGCGCCAAGATCGATAACAGCCGCGGCAACAGCAGCGCCACATTGAGCAACCGCTGCACTAGCGACAAGCACCGACTCTATAACAACAACAACAACAACAAGTATCGATCGATTACGGGAAATGCACATGCTCGGATACACGGACCACATAGAAGGTACGCGCGCCTCTATGCTAAATTCTCTTTACTTTGTTTGACGACGCTATTTTTTGTTGTTGTTTCACCGCTATATTATTATTATTGTGGATAGGCGGAGTGTGCTGTCTCCTCCCTGAAGCCGTCAGCTTTTACCACTATCAAGATCAGCGTTCTTTGCGGTTTTGATGACAGAGTGTTTTTTGTTTGATTGGATCGGTCTCAGCCGGCGTAAATTAAATGAAGGGAACGATACGAATCTTTACCCTGATCACAGCAACGACAGCAGTGACCCCAGGCACATAAAACTGGCTAAACGTCCAATAAAACATAATATAGCCTAGTTGGCAAACAACAATTTTAAGAAGAATGGATCGGTAATTTTTTACTGATGTCTGGTGCGTATCACGCAAAAGCTAGATTGATTCAGTAGCTAGAGTACAAAATGGATCACAAATAGCTGTGATAACAACAACAACAACAATAATGATAATATTAGGGCTGTTTGAAAAAAAAAATAAATACGTAACACTGTGGTGACTGATATCGCAACATCCAGTAGATTTTTTAAAAATCTTTTGTTCTAATTATTTATAGTAGTAGCAGCAGCTTGATAAAGTTCTGAAGTGGGAATATGGATCTACGTACTTTATGTATATACCGATCTGTATCGTTTCCGTGTCCTTTACATCGTTCCAAAAAGCACAGGGCGTTTAAGATCAAAAGATTGATTAGAACACTAGAAGACTACATAGCACTAGATAGCACAATGTCCCAAATAACTTCTGTCTATTAAGACAGCATATGGGAAAGTGGAACACAAAATTGCGTTAGGTACGACCGTTTCTATATAATCGTGGATCAGGCGGATTCGATAAAACGAAGGGGATTGCATTCAGTAAAATTCGCATGATGAAGCTGAGTTTTTTTTATTCTCTGGTCGATGCACCGACAAACATAAGAAAGAAAGGAACGTGGTTACAGTATTGGCTGTATTAAGGTTCCTTAAAACTCCCTGATACAATAATTGCCAACGATTACTGACAAACATCATTTCTAAGGACCTCATTGAAAAATATATTGAAATTTTCTGAAAAAGAGAGGTATATTTATGGTAAATACTTTAGAAAAGTTTTGCGATAGGTCTGATAGGATTGAGTCCTTAAGTCCGGCCTTTTCTTAATATAAGAAAGAACAAATGTTTGTTTGAAAAAATACATTCTCTTTCAAAAACTGTTTCACTGCTAATTATATGGATAAAAAACATTATAAACGGCTGTTGAACTCATCGTCGTAAAGGTCATCGAACTGACTTAGCAATCTATGGAAAATAGCGCAGAGTAGTTTCCCTAAGATTTAGCTTTAGATGAATGTTTTTAGCTAATGCAAAATCGTTTGGACAACTAATTTTTTTCTTTAATATTATGGTAAAACCACGAAGAGGTAAGATATATAGAACATTCCCTCGATCTTGTCTTCGTAAAGGCGAATCTGTGAACGAGTTTATGGCCGTACTGAAATACACCTCAAAATCTTGACCACCTTGGACAGACGACGTAAGGCTGCGCGAGTGTAATTCAAAACAACCTACCATAATGATCACCTGTTATAATTCAATCGCCGGCGAACTCGTTACCAGGGATCGGTCATTGCGCCTTTAACAATACAGGTGTCACTATCTCTTGCATCAACTTCTGAATCTTTTCAGTGTAACTGGCCGATGACTTGCCGCCTGCTATCCAGAAATAGTTTCCTATAATCGACTC
Organism: Varroa destructor; assembly: GCF_002443255.2. Taxonomy (NCBI): domain Eukaryota; kingdom Metazoa; phylum Arthropoda; class Arachnida; order Mesostigmata; family Varroidae; genus Varroa; species Varroa destructor. The sequence goes on along the minus strand of NW_019211458.1, from coordinate 39,651,613 downwards.
ACAAAATGATGAATGTAGCTTGCTTGGGCGGTCAGAAATTTACCCAAAAATTCGATCAGAAGCTCCCGTAAGAGGATCATATTTTTATCTAGACCCAGGTATGACTAAGTCTACGAGCCACTGTAAACAGCACCCTGTAGCAATTTTTCAAATACGAATAGTTATCAAGCACCTCGCTGCATGATGATCTTCAAGCCGTTCAACACTCACTACCCTTAATTCACCTGCTTATTGCAAGCTTTTTCGATGTATTTAGTATGTATCTTCTAGAATGACACTTGTTTATTGCAGTGCGCTAGCAACGTCTCTCTTGTGTTCGTTAATTTGGTTCAGGATCGCTCCGAAGACAACGCGTTCACTTTGAGTAATCCTACTATTTGCGTCCTGCATATGTGCTGATCGCTCCGCAGAAGGTGCTTATTTGGGGACCATATCGTCTTTCATTTTCATACATCGTAATTTCGAAAAAAATCGATACACATTGTAGTGTTCGTCCAAGTGTGACTTATTGGCACGACGTTGGTCTTACATAGAACTGCCGATGAAAATGTCCCACATTAATATCTTACATTCATAGGCGCCGCAATACTCAGCCACCCGACCCACGTATATCCCATCAGATGATTTGGCGCTCTCCCAGCCCCATTCTCTGTCATGTGATAATAGCCAACTTAGAGCTTGTTTTAACGAGATTTTTCGATTATACCCAACATGCTCACGCAGGCCCTAATATGTTACGGCGCCTGTTCTACTTGCTTCAGACCCTTCTTGGCTGCTGGGACTACACAATAAGAAATACCTATTCAGACCTACTTTAGACCTCTCTACAACCCATTACCTTTCCAATTGCCGGGTCTGGAATACACCAAAATACACGTGTTTCTCCCCGAAGTTTCAGACATCGGCTAACGTCCCACAAAGCAACAACCTGTCTCTTAATGTTTACATGCCCATCACCGACAGAAATTTTTCACTGCTTGCATATACCGGAACGTGTCCATTGCTCAAGCCCGGATCCGTACAACGAGTTCTGTGTTCGCTTTGATTCGAAACCAAAGCTTGCTGTGTATGCGCCCAGGAACATTTTATTAAACTAGAGTACTTGCACTGCATCTTTTTAGATATACACTGGTACGTCCAATACTTGCGCGCAAGATTTGAAAGGAACAGGAAGTCCGTCGGCGACACTGCAGTAAGATTTACAATACAGTAAATCACAAAGCCGTACTATCATGATTTTTTCTAGGAACGTTCCAAAACAAAATGCCAGCTTGGAGCTCTCTAATAATTAAATTGGCGTCTACCGCGTAAATGAGTATAGGTCCTCCATTCCATTTTCTTGCGCTGGCCCCAACCGATTCTAAGGTGTGTGGGGCTGAGTGTAGCAGAAACACACAGGCAAACCCTAGCAGATGCTTCTGAAACAAGCCTCGCGAAGAGTCGCGTCAGTGGCGACGTGTCTGTTTTTTAAATGTCAAACGCTCCCCTACGGAGTTGTCTCCTTCGTCCATTTTCGTACGAACTTGTCGCTGAAATTTCAGCTACGACTTTTCCCTTCCTGCCACCAATAGCATTAACGGCACTAGTACCATATATTGCCCCCTGATGGCGTACTGGATAACGTGCTCGCGTACTAGACTTTGCTAACACGTGGTAGCCTCTGTTTAAATGCGGCGTAGACACTTTCTTTCTAACTGGTAGCCCGCTATCTAATGAAATGCCTAACGGTAGTATCAGACGTTAAACCGAAACACTCGTTAACTTCAGTGCGGTAACTTACTCTCGGCTATGAAACTTTTTTTTTAACATTTTTTAGTACAAAAGTGGTAAAGCGCGCGCACTACGCTTCGTAGCCACGCCATCGCTATATATATCCCTAGGGCCTTTTCCCTTTTCCCCTTAATGTAGATACAGCCGTAGTGGATTATCACAATGATCGCGGGTGGGTCGAAGTCGAGAGCCCGACGCACCCCAATTACAGTAGAAATTCGGCATATTCACGCAGCACCTCGTTTTTTATATAGCGATGGCGACGGAAATGCTCACAACCTAATTGTTGGTGACCGCGTAACAATAAATGCACGTAGTAGAAAAATAAATACTATCAAATACTTAACGAAAACACAAACAGTAAACATGTTTTTTGTTTGTTAACTCAAACACGTGCTGGAGCAATGGGAACCAAGGCTGGAGTACGGTACCTGAAATGTATAGATTTTTTCAGGTCTACCATACGCCATTATTATCTACTAACTGATTACAAAATTTTGTGGGCATTTTGAATTCGCTACTGATATCGTTAGTACAGATTGCACAAATACACTAAACATATCAAGCAGCTTCTTTGTTTAAAACCTACTTTATTGAAAATGATAGACATTGATTAGAAGGTATACAACAGAACGCATTGTTTGCATTTTACATAGCTAATTTCGGAATACGACGTAAATAAACTGCCCATATGGTTGAATAATGTCTATAATTTTAACTGTCTGACTTATGGAAAGTCACAAAAGCTTAATAACTCTTTAGTTTATTTAGAAATTCGATTCGAAATATGAAGAGAATGATACATTACGTAATACTACTATAGAAATACCACAAACAATAGCGTTAAAGGAAGTAAGCTAATAGTATGTGGTAAAAGAATATAGAAATTGATATGTGGTCAATGAAGCCATAACACCAGGAAATGGTAACTTGCAGAAGCTAACCGATATGCGCATTAAACCGGTTCCAACATTAAATTAACTGTTCATGTTAATGTAGGGGATGCTAATTGGAAAGCACTACGGATATCTGGGCGTTTATATTACTAAGAGTACGTGTTTTCTTTAGAATTTTAGATTAGAAAATTAAAAAATTTACTAGAAAGACCAGCCAATATGAGGAACCTTTAACTGCAAGCTACGTGCTGTGCTGACCTGCACACTTTCAAACTATGCGTAAGGCCGTGCTACGTGTGACAATTAATTATTATTAATTATAATTGACTCAGATAACTTTGCTTGAACACTCGAAGTTGTCTCACTATATCAGCGGGTTCTTCCTCTTTTGAATTCAACCAACTACCACGCTTGTGATTACTCAAATAACACACACACCACGGAAACATTTAAACTTGATATTTCACTAGAATTTAGGACGCATCGCCTAGCTAATCTCTTATCACGTTAAAGGTACAGCACTTTTGTTCTCAAATTTACTTACAAGCCAAATAAAAGCTATTCGAAATTTCATGTACGTACGTTTCAAATTGATTATATCGTAATTTAAATATGTGACTTGGTTTTAAAACAATTCTCGCTAATTTAATTGTTTGCCTTTAAATATCATCTCATACGTCTGCCATGTCTGTGTCGAACTTGGCGCCACACTAATCTCAAATAAACTTTCCTGCGCTAAAGGCCATCCCGTGCGCGATCATTCAAATATTTTGATTTGGTCAGTGCATGTGCTGCTTGATCGGCATCAGCAGCTAGTTTCGCACGGGTATGTATTAGATTATTTTTTCGACTTAGTTTGCATGAAAACGAAACAAAGCAGGCCGTATAGGGCTTGCAAGGGTATCTGCACAACTAAATATAGAGTCCAACATGATAAATACTGCGCCCGTGCGATATGTTTCATCTTATATGTACAGTTTTAAAAAGAACATAGTCGTCCTCGAAACAAATTACTATTAAGCGGTGACTCCTTCAGTAACAAACTCTGTCGGGGAACTTAAAACTTCACAACCACGAAAGTTCGCTCTAAAGCCAACGCAATGTCGGACCTGCGTGCTTCATTTTGTTGGAACACTACGTCTTTATCCTGGGTATTCAAAACAACTCCTATAGTGAATACTTCAGGTGGTGCCCTAAACAGTAATGATTGGATTTTTCCTTGAACGAGCTATCCGATCTTCACATTATCTACTTATCAGTGTGATCATTATAAATATTGTACGATAGGAACGGAAAAGCCAACACTTGTTGGGAAATTTGGATTAATAGATCACATCTAGTGAAGTATGAGTGCCGAATTTGTTTTATGTCAAAGGTTTATGCATATTATAAACGAATTAGCCATAGAAGCAACCGATTATTTTAATACATGATCATTTGAATTAAACACTGAATATCTAATTAAGTTTACCGTCTTTCGTTCTGGATGCACATAAAGTATTGAAAAATCAACCTTCTTTGGACAGCATTTAACGATATAATTCGGGTATATACAGAAGAATTTATTTCTAAGCCTTTGGTCGCGTATAATTACTTTTCCGCCAATCATAGAATATCTAATATGGAAGAACGTCATTGTTTGCTGACGGTGAAAACGTGTGAAAATGCTGGAACTACAAAAAAAAAACAGTTCTGCCTCGAACTGATTTTCCACCTAAAAGTTAATCATGTAAACAGGTACTGGCTATAGCGTTTTATTCGCTTTTCATCAGACTTCTAAAAAATATTCTTTGGTAATTGTTTTACTGTCCATAAACGCTTGGCTATTCTCAAGGCATACGCTTTTATATTGACCGTTTTCTTACATCTTGACGCGTATGTATGCACTTTGCAGACAATGGCGTTCTTCCGTCGAATTCTCGCTCGCCCACTGGCAGCCGTGCCACGAATCACCACACAACAACGACAACAACAACAACAACAGAATCTATCCGATGGACTGAGTCGATCAGGGTGGCGGTCCACATTTGGTACAGTTTTCATTGTGTCACGACCATGCACAACAGAATCAACCAAACTTCCCCCACAACCTAAGAAGCGCGAATCGCCAGTAACCTGGAGGACCGTGGGCATCGGCTTGGGTCTAGGTGGCGCGCTTTTGACATTTATGCTATACGTTAAAAACGAGAAAAAGCAAAATATCGAAAAAGAGCGCAAACGTGTATTGGGCAAGGCTAAGATAGGCGGTGTTTTTGAACTCGTCGACTACAATGGGCTGCCACGCAAATCTGCAGACTTTCACGGCAAGTGGGTTCTGCTCTATTTTGGTTTCACCCATTGCCCAGATATCTGTCCCGATGAACTCGAGAAGATGGCAAAAATTGTCGACATCATTGAGAAGGAATACCCGCATATTGAGTTACAGCCGTTGTTTATTACCGTTGACCCAGAGCGAGATACAAAGGAAGCGATTAAATCTTATTTAGCAGAATTCTCGCCAAAAATTCTCGGTTTGACTGGTACGGTTGAGCAGTTAGCACGTGCAACGAAGGCATTTCGGGTGTACTTCAGCGTCGGCCCTCGAGATCAAGAAGATGATTATATCGTTGATCACACGGTTATCATGTATTTAATTGGACCAGAGGGAGATTTCATTGACTACTACGGACAAAATCGAACAGCAAAACAAATTGTTGACGCTATCGTCATGCAGAAGCTGAAGTTCGATAACCAAAAAAAGGGTGGCATATTTGGAATTTTCTAGGAATCAATGCTTATGTGCGAAAACTGGCGCATCTGAAGGTAAAGCGAGAGATAAGAGGTTTCGTTCGAATTTAGGAACACGCCTGTATTCCGCCGGTTTGTCGGTCTCTGAGGATCAAAACTACTTGAGCGGAGGAGCTGATCATATTACGAGGATAACAAAGACAAGTAAAAAATGGCTCACAGATGAGCTGATGGTTCAACGGCCAATTTATGTTATGGCAAGTGAGCTATTAAATGTTGCTGTAATCCTGCCAATACTCTGTGCATTTAACAGAAAGGTTAGCTCGCGCGTATAGATTATGCGCTTGGCGGGTTACGCTTGTATTGTCGTATCTGTTGACCATGTGGAGTTTTGCTCTCACAGACCGATCCATCGACCTTCAGATCAACCAGTGCGCAATAGAATAGAGCATGCATTTGTGTATCCATTTTACTTTGAAAAAAACTTCAGGGGCGCCGGCGAAGAAAAGGCGCCAGCCGAGTGCTAACGAGCCCTCATTAAAATATAAGAGTGTGTGGTCGAAATCCGTTCGGTACCGCACACAGGTGCGTTGCTAATAGTAGTTGCTGTAAATTACATAGTTTATTAATAAATAGATAATAAAACAAATTTTAGGTATGTATACGCATATATATATATACGAGTATATGGTTATCTTACATGCATTAGTGCATAGGTGGTATAAGAAGTCTTACACGCCTTCTTTCGTTCCTTTTAACCATAAACACATTTAAGCTGATCTGCAACAAAAGTCATCAAAAGCCTAGAAGGCGTTTATTTGATTTTCAAGGGATTGTCAGAAGGACAAATTGCTTGTGGCTGACTTACAAAGAAATATGTGATGTATCACTCATGTTTGAAAGTAAAAAAAAAATCCTAGTCCAAAGGTATCACTATGTAAGTGTTCTATGTTGAAATAAAAAGGGGTATACTGTATGATCAATATTGTCTTATTTAGAGTAAGCATATTTTCGTCCTAGTTAACGATGTCAACAATGTGTAAGAGATATTTTGCAAACACTTAAGGAGTACACTTATAGGTTGAGCCATAAAATGATAACCGATAATAATAACACAAAGACAATATTTAATCAGCAATCTGACAATTCTGATGCTGATGAAACCCATAAGTTTGTCTTCGCATCGTGAGCTCTAAAAAAACAATGATATAAACCTATTCGAAGACATAACTTTTGAGATTATTTCAGGCTGCAGTATCATTTCGTCAGATCATATAAAAGCAGCGTTAAAATGCCTTTGATTGAATTATGAGAAATATTATTTTGATGCTCCTAAAATAGATCAGACGATGTTGCCTTTGAGGGGCCTGAACAAATATCCAAACAATGTCTAAAAAAGAACATTTTGCGCTTTACGCCCGAAACTGCGTTAGCGTCGCGCGGCTGACCTATAGCAAGAAACAAGCGTATCTTTTCCGGAGTTGGAACTCGATATTCACGTGGTTCTAGGTTTAGTAGGCGTTAGCGGGGGTTAGGATAGTTTTGATTTTGAATACCTTCATTTGAAAATAAGGCGAATAAAAACCTTTACACACACCTTCTAATAAATCATTTTCCATTCGAATAGAATGTCTTGTAGTTGTAGTTGTAGTTCAAATACGGTAGCTAACGAAGGTTTGAAAGGAACCGCAAATACGGTGGATGAAGTCGCTCTCAGGAGATGATCAATAGCGTATAAAATTACCTAGTTATAATTGTAGCTAGGGCATATAGAATCATATGGCTTGTTATTTTTGTACACATTTGCGCTGATAATTACAGCAGAAATCTCCCTAGTATATATGAAAATATCAATTTCATAACTGAAAAAGATAGTGTGAAAATGATGTAATAAAATAATAATAACGTATAGTGGGAAAATATGAAAAGTGTAATATGAATTTTCCCTCGAATAGTTTATAGTTGATGACAATTGTTACTGTTTTTGTGACCTAGACGCCAACTTCCATGTCGGTCACCGCTGTCGACTCAATGATAACAGTGCCATAAATAAGGAACGTTCGATTTAAAATGAAACATGAATGAGACAGCTTTCTCTGCTTTAAAACGTGTTCTTAAAATTAGGTTTGATAAGACTAGACATCGGCTGATCGACCGGTACGCACCTTACGATGCATCAAAAGGATTTTTCTTTTATCAAGCTAGTAAATAGAGAGTCAACAAGATTACGCTGACCCGGTGTGACCGACTAGTTCATATAGTGAATTATAAACTCCTATCGTCGCTAAACAATCCCTTGTTAATGCTGCTCAATAAATTGAGTTTATTTGTTTGTTGTGACCGAGTTGGAATAATAGAATACAGATTTGCTCCTGTTTTGTTCGTTTAAAGGTGTTAGTTTGCGTGCAGATTATTGCCCATCTTCCAGTTCTGAACGCGTTCTTTGATGGAAAAATTTTCACTTTGTGTTTGATTCTAGCATTTCTTAAATTGATTTGTACATAACTTACTAGCTCATTTCGTGGTCTGTAGTTTATTTTAGCCAAGAAAAGGACTAGTTATCTGCGTGTTTAGCGCGTCTGCAAACGAGAAAAGGCAATGGCCTTTGACAGCGACTCTCCAAATGAAAATAGAAACAAGGCTCCAAAGACCCTAGATGACCTTCACGGCATTGCTCAGGGCCCGGGTTGTTCCGAGCTGATTAAAGTCTCCGAGTTTATCGACAGCTTCTCAGCAAATCACTTAGCTACGGGTGCCGCGTTTGTGTATCTGCGAGAGACAACGGTAAGAACAGTTATGTTGATAAGCAGTACGTATTGTACGCAACTTGCCAAAGTGATTATTTTAGTGGTCCCTTAAACTACGTAAGTGGTGGTAAGGCAGGAAACGTGCTAGCATTTTACATGCATTACAAACCAACATCAAGCAGAGAGTATGAAGTTAGTATCACTTCAGCATTTACAATTTATTTACTTTTCTGTCGCTGTAGGTCTAGTCTGGTTTACTATTAATATACTAGAACGCTTTGAATCTATAAATTATTCTCTTCTTGTTGTTATGTGATTTTCGTGATCTATGTACGTATGATTCGAATAAATACTATACATTATAACAGGTCTGACGCATGTGTGCATCTCTAGGAAGTGAACAAAGCTTTGACTATTCACCGGATGATGTCAGTTGACGACGAAACTTTTCGATCTCTAAGCGTCGCTATGGAGCATTCGCAACTAATGTGTGGGTGCGAAGAAGTTGACTGTACAGTTATTCCAGACAATGATGATGGCTGGATTTCGCTTCGAATACGCAAAAGGTTAGTCCACAGGTCATGTAATAACTAAGAGGATAAGGACCCCTTTGTTAAATATAAGGATCTTATTGGATGTACTGTTTGCATTATAGATTGTTTATATGACATTATAAACATTACTATGAACAATGCTTAGTCGAAGGCCATGATTAACATGCATATCTTTCTGTGTGGGGTAATTTCGCCCATCGCTGATTATAGTGATCTTCAGCGAAGTCGTCCTTGGCATGCCTCCTCGTCGTGCATGTTGCGTTTAGGTTCGCTCAAGACTGACTTACGGCTTCCAGCGTTTCCAGAGCCTCCAGGTCCACGAATAGTTGAAGGAGGACCCCGTGTAAGATGGCTCGAAGCTACTTTAACGGTTAGTTTATTCCGAACACCTCCTACTGGTACCCCGGCTTTTGTCGACCTAATTGGTCAGTTCGCAGTCTTGGGATCGACCGAACTCCAGAGTCTTGTAAACAGGTAAGCTTTGCCAATCGTAAACATATTACTTCATAAACTAACTAAAGTTACTAAAGCTAGACTAAAGTAACTAAAGCTAGACTACTAGATTTTAATAAAGCTTTTTGTAATTTTCTTTGCATCTAACAATCAATACGAACATAGACATTGGCTCAAACAATGAGAAAACGGTTCGCATGGATTGCAAATCTCAATGTAATAACCCACGATGTGCACGCTACGTATTGTTAACGGAGTTTACGTCACAGGTTTCTGATTTTTATAGCCCAAGACTTGTCCAAGCTTCTATACGGATCGCGTCATAGTGTAACCCGCACGTGTTTCTGTTAAAATCGTCATCTAAGCAAATGCTGAGGTGCTAATTTGTGTTGATCTGCTTTCTAGATTTAAATGCACGTCAGGCCATGCACGTCCTGGGGATTTTGCAGATCACCCAGAAGCGCTAAATATGGTCAAGCCTCTCTTAGATCGCATCAAAGGGTAAATAAAACAATCATTACATATTATGTTTTGGATAGATTTGCAAATAGAAAGCAATCACGCATACCTATATTTGATAGAATGGTGAACAGTTTCAGAACAAGTACTGAATATGGTGTTTTGAATTAAAAACGCCTACTACAAAAGTTGAAACGATTTCTAATAAAGAATAGGTTACCTTCTATCTAATCATGATTCCAGTTACTTCATATTCATTGAGGATACGTTCTACTGTTCTAATTGGGATTATCCCAATGTTATTGCCAAATGGATATCCGATAATAAACTGGGGGACTTTGAAGTTCGAGATATTGTTGGTGTCAAGTAAGTAATGGCAAATATACAAAAAATATTTTTATATGTAATGCGGCCCCATGGCTCATTATTTATTATAAACGTACATGCAGTCATACGAGTTACTGGTCACAATTAAATGGACATTAGTAATTATAAGATACTGTCTGAATCAATTCCATCATCTTAGACTATATTAGATGTTACTAGAACCTGTAGTCTTTGTGTCCTAACTTATGTGTCCTAACTAACGCGAGCATAACTTCAAAGCATGGCCAGAAAATTTTTTATGTATTTTCGTCCGATTTACGCATAGCTTTTGATATGTTAAGAGCATGTTTATCGCAGATCTTTAGCCGATACTATTTGTTATCGGTTGGGGATTTGCAGGAGGCAAATAACGAGTATGACGCAAGTAGCTGCATCTAGTTAATAGAAGTTGGACGTGAGCGCACATTTTAGCGATTCAGTTAAAAATTTATTGTTCGTGTTTTGTTCTCTTCCTCGCTATGGTTTGGGGCTTGTCCAACATGGGAGTATGAAAAATGGAACACTACATCGAATTTTGGGTCAGTAATATTCGTATTACAGGTTTCGAGATCTCAGCATCCGATTAGGGCGTCCTTACGTTTATATGCATAACGGAGACTGTCAACATCATGTCGTGTTCAACGATATTCGTCTTCTGAACGAACAACGCGATGATTCTGACATCAACAATTACCCCATGCTCTTGGGACAAAGGGTGCACCAACAGGTATAATATTTTAGGTTTTTTGATTATCATTCTTTATAATACTTTTCAACGAAAAGTATTATCACACTTTTACTACTTATTTTTAATCGACACCATAGCTAATAATTAATTATTGTTAAACAACACGAGAGGTGTTGTGACAAATTAGAATCTTCTCTAAAAAAAAAAAATTCGGCACAAATACGAATACAGTACTCATGCAATGGGCAATGATGCCTATGGCATGATAGGGACCAAAATCGTTAGTACATTGATTTCCACACTGTCCGGACATCGTTGCAGGAAGAATTAATCAGGAGTTATTTAAAAAGGCAAACGATTTGAAAGAATAATTGAAGTATAATTGGCGGTCGGACTTTAGACCTGATTATAGTAATCCTGACACCTCAATAAAAGCTTCTTGCAAATTCAAGAAAACGAGATTTTGAGGCATCAAATCGTGTAGACAAGTTGGGATATGGTGTTAATTCGAAGGGTATAATATCGAATTAACTAAACCATATCCCGATGGATAGAAGGCGTTTAGGTTTTTACTATCATAGTAATATTTCTTATCCTTTAATGTTATGTATGTTAAATTTATAAAATTTAACATTATTATAGGGTTACATTTAGTCTGCTCATAATATACAAAAAGTATAGCTAGAAATAACATGTTAAATTCATGTAATCTGAAAATTGTCACTATGACGTTTTGTGTTACAGTGATTTTGACTCTGAGGACAGTTTTCAGAGTTAGACTCATGAACGGTATACTTTTAACTATATACAGATTATGAAACTGGTCTAAATCTTCTATTAAATCTAAATGCTTATATCGAAGACGATGATAGCTGTTGCGCTTTTATCATCAGGGATTTGCAACTACCAAGAGTATCTGATGGTTTGGAAACTTTGCGCTGAAGCATCCCTTGAATTTATATGTTCTTCGTGATCATATGGCGACATGAAGTGTTCGATTCTCTTTCGATATGAGTTTCCCTTCTATAATAGGATGTTTTCTTCTCACAGGTGAACGTTACGTGTCAGATGTGCGGCAAAGGTCCGGCGGATTGGGTGATCACCGACCATCCGAAAATGCGACTGGATCCCACCCATATATGTAGTTCCTGTAATCGCATCATCAATTATGACGCCAATGGAAAGAAAAACTATGACTTCAAGCTTTTCTCATTTACTGATTGGAGTCAGTTATGAGTAATGGATGAAAACCGCTATCACATTCAACTGACAAAATATCATTGTAACTAGCATCCACACCTCCAGCTGGAATGATAAATGTAAAAATCGGGTTGGTTAATAAAAATATGACAAATCCACAGAGGTTAATTAATACGGATACAGGGCCTTGAATATAATGGATTGTTTATTACATTATGCATTATAGATTAAGTGATTAAGGCTTTCCATTGCAATTATTAATAGCATTTTCGTCAAGAGGGCTCAGAGTTTTTGGTTTCATATATAAGACACCTCATTCTCCTCGTATTTTTCAAATATTTTGTTTTTGTACTCGAGTTTGATAGTAATCAAAATTTCACTAGAAGGACTTCACGGACTAGAAGGGAAAATGTGAAGGGGCTGGCTAGAATTCATACTAAGAGGTCAAGTGAATAGGATCACTTCTGTGCACAACTTTGTATACTTACCATGGCATCCGGGTTGACGAAATTAATCGAACTGTCCAATTAGTTACCGTTGGAATTCAATAAATTTCATATGCGTTAGAATATAATGTAATAAATTATTCAACCGTCAGATACCAATAACAAGCCTCTATCTTAAAGTTAATTGATAAAAATAAGTTAAGAGCAAAGTCATGTTATATAAAACCAATTAAGTGCAAAGATATATAATGCTTTATTACAGGCACATATTCTTTTATTATTTATGCTAAAGTTGAATATTGTACTATAATTTAGATCCTTCGCGTAAAATCTCATTTTTTTTTAATAGAAGCTTGCTTTTCTTAATTAACAAAAAACTGCCTTAATACGATTCAGTTAAACTCAGGTACAGCGTACAAAGTTGGTATTCTGCTTATTCGCCAAGTAATATGGCAAATGGACTTTTAAAAATATGGAACGTCACTCATGATAATAGATTCGAAGCTATTTTTAATCTGACTTCTCGCTGGACGCGTTCTCAATGAACTTGGCAAGGCGTACGTCCCTCATGGAGAGACCCCTCACGTCGTGACTGACGAGGGTAATATCGACCTTGTTGTAAACGTTACTCCATTCAGGGTGGTGGTTCATCTTTTCCGCACGGAGAGCCACGCGCGACATGAAGCCAAAGGCCTCGTTGAAATCCTTCAGTGTAAATTGCTTTTGAATTGCATCCCGCTCCTGTAATTCATAAAATAATTTAGAGGATACACAACGATCAATTACCCCGAATGACTCTAGCCAACTTTTCTAGCCAACTAGCAGCGCCCCATGCTGTCGAAGACATTTACTCTAACTACCTTAAACTGAAGATTGATATCACACAATTGAATTAGTAACTTCAAGATTATATATATAGGAATTCAACCAATTGCATATATTCTACTGAAGATTATAGTAAAATAGAACAAATTTAAGGTCGTTTACTTGTAACTATATATATATATATATATATATATATATATATATATATATATATATATGCCTGATATAATTTTACCGATTTGGAGAGAGATATGAGCTGTAACGTCAATAAATGTTAGTACCTTTACTATAACCATATTACAAATCTCTCCTCAAACTCGCAATCTTTCATGTATGTTTACATAAAGACTGAGCGCATATTAACGTCATGATATTGAGGGCCAGTCATGAATAATAGGTTTACGCAGCAACAATCTCCGCATGCAAACTCACCTTGATGTGACTCCACCCATTTTTTAGCAGAGGCGCTAAATGCTCTGCACGCTCAGTTTCTGTGAGAAGAACGTTACTCATTGCGGCCGTTCGCTTGACTAGAGGCGATAGAAGGCAACAGCCCAAACGCATGTCTCTGCAATGGCAATGCACAACAAACCTATAGCTATCCTATTTAGAAGGAACAAGGAAAATAACTACAGTGGTAACTGTTATTAATATTGCGACATACGTAACGTTAGATACCACTTTCCAGTGATAACGTTGTTACTATGAATAATCGTATCCATCTACTTCTGATTTACTATTGCTATCTGATACGACTATTTGGCAAGCGTCATGAAAGGGTACACATGTTCCTATCAGTTATTTAATCAATCTGCTAAGGCACTTATTTCCGATTTCAACCTGTTTGTTCAATCGTTAAGTAAAGTCCGTTAATATTCACGAGATTTTTTTCGTCATTAAATGAGTTCACATGCTCATTATACTATTCTTTATGTCTCGAATTTTATGGCAGGTATCACCATTAGGCATTTCATTCGACGGCTGGGTCCTAGCACGAAACAAAGTGTGTCTATGCCCGAATTCGAACCTACACCATGACGTCTTCGTAAGATTAGCAGGTAAATACGTTACTAAGCTTTTACAGGGACGTATTATTTTAATCGCGCCATATTTCGCATAATAAAATATACTTGTGTATATACAAATACTTAGGAAATAACTATAGGTGACATCTGAGCGACTCGGCGGCTCTTCATGGCAGGTGTAACTGAGTATAGTTGGGAACATGTGACCATCTTTAGTTGAGGTCACAAGCATTTTAGTAATTAGACGTTGACCTTTTGTCAAAATACTGTTGACCAACAGCAAGACCTGATCAGAGAAGAGTTACTTAAATATTTAGAGTTTTACGTCTGGCACCGCCGTCCACTCCACACTGTTGGCTCGCAACAAAACAAAGTGTGTTTATCCCCGAATTCGGACTTAGGCTACTATGTGTCCTTAAGGTTAACAAACAAATACGTTACCTATTATGCCATTAAGTGAACTTATTTGAATAGAAGTGCATCAGATAGGCCTGACGTATTATTTACAAAACATCTATTATGATTCGTCTTATGATTCTATCTCGTTATTTGGCCGAGAGTTTTAAAAAGCATAAAAATATGTTTAGGATACCAGCAGGTTGTAGGGAGAAACCAAACGGTTTAATACTGCTTGAGCAGTGTTGCGTCTGATTCTACCTTATAATAGGACTATTTATTGACTAAAAGTGCACACGGTGCAAACTACATAAATAGTAAGTAGATGATTCGTCTTCACATCTAAATAACCGTGAGAAATCGTGTCGTTTCCTAGGCATCCCAAAGGACTCTCTGATAGTCTCATAAAGTCGTATGTTGTTTTCAAAATGGATAGGACAAAAAAATGATAACAAAGAAGTGACTTTTAGTTGAAACTACCTAACGGTCTGTTCATGCAAAATTGCATGTGTAAAGATAAAGTTTAAGTAACTAATGTTGGTGTAACATTCGTGGTAACCCTTACCTTCATAGTTTTCTTGGAATTTGTTTTAACTTCAAATTTTTTTAACGTCTTGGGAAATTATTACTGTGAGCAAGTTTTCAGAACCATTTTCTCGGTGAGGATTAAAAACCTGCGCCTTTAGAAGGTCTAACCGGGGTGGGTCTTGTTAGGCTTATTCGAGGTCTTTCCAACAGAGACTAATGAAACGACACAGTAGTAATTTGTCAATGCTGAAATTTTAATTAGCGACAGCCGCATGTTTATCATAACCATACCAACGATGAACGCATTCGAAAAGATGGATATTGGCCATCAGACCAGACTTTCCCTTACCTCTTGATTATTCCTAGAGTTTGAGAAAACTCCAGGTCACGCACTCATTCTTGCTAGTGGTAATTTGAAAAGCAAACGCCGAAAAAAGACCTCTAGTAATCAGTGGACTCATTGTTTTGTTTAGGTCTGTACCTGATTTAAAAAGTTGCCGCTTTTCAATATTTCGAAGACATGCAAAGAATCAAGCATAACCCTAATAAACTATCGATCTGGTGTAGCCTTTCCATCTTTACCAGTTGGTATCAACACAGTATGAAGAAACCATATTTGTGTAAAAGTATTTTACAAAGCGCACCCGGTTTATATCACTCTTTGCTAAAGCTGCCCTTATTTATACAAAATTTAGATGACGATTGTACGCACTGCAAATGTCGGAAGAACAGTCTCAAAAATTTAATGCTAATGGAAATAACAAACAAGCTATAATCTAACGAAACAAAGTAACCTTGACCTCAGCAAAGCCTAAACTAACATACTCTAATGAATAGTCTCACAGGTAGCGTAAGGAATCTAACTACAAATTTCACAACAACATGTACATTCATTTCTAATACCAACCTTGCAACAACCAACATCGCAAGATTTGCATGAGCTCCTTCAAAATAGATCACAGTTTAGTATGGTTTCACTAAAAATAGGCGTACAGGTAGCAGTGCTCCATCAGTCGGGGTTACAGAACGACAGTAATAGAAAAACCTAACTGGACTTGATGCAACAGAGGGTGCAGCGGCCAGCAAGAAACTCAGAAACATAAATGAAACGATAAATCAATAGCTGGACAGTGGCCAGTCGGTTAAAACTGCTAATATTAGCGAGGCGATGTCACAAAGAAAAGCAGCCTAATCGATGGCCTCATGCGAGCCGGTGAACTAATGGAGACGGGCCTAAGCTCAAAAATCGTCCATTTTTGCCCCCGCCTAATGGAGAACAGAAGAGGCGTATAAGGGTTGGTATGTACTATATATAGATAGTAGGAGTAAACAAATAGCCAAATTGTCTATTTTGTCACGTATTTGCGGTCACAGACTCATTTCAAGTCGCTCGATTCACTGGCATCGAATCGCTGCAAGTCATGTATGTCAAGTCATGTATGCAAGTCATGTCAAGTATAAGGTACTCTCGAAGATACAGTTTGAATCTGCATATGGTAGCTTTTTGTATGCACACGCTGTGGCCATATTGCTGGCGTGAATCAAACTAACTTGATTACAAGTGGATAGTATCACTAGCAGCAGACGTGTACTCACTGCTAAGTCTGTAGAGCGGCTGTCCATTCAGTAAATCAACTAAAGGAATAATTTTCGATAAAAAAAATCTAACATTCCGTTTAAAGATTTCATAGTAATATAGAAGGAACGGTTGCATATGCTCTATAGAAATTATCTTTTCTTTTTGCAGGTGACTGAACCTTGGAACGGACAACCTGTTCTACTCTACGATTCGTCTACAGCTCGTGAAAAATCATGACTCTTAGATATATGTTCATTTTATTACTATTATTTTTTTACTACTGTAATTTTTTTTTAGTTTTACCTACTTTTATTATTCACTTCATGTTATCTTTGTGAAATAATAATACAAAAAATCTTTAACGCAGTCTTTTTTACCCATTGATCATTACTTGAATCACCAGCATTACGAGAAAAGAATGAGCTAGCATGAAATAGAATAAAATCTTCACGTTGCAACTCAGTGTTCTACGTTCAGCAACACAAATCCGCCCAAAGCTGTCTGCATCTCACTCAGTTCTAACAAGCCTATCCATCAGACAGTTCACAATCGTGAAAATCGCTAAGGCAACGGAATCATTTGGACGAGCCAACCGAATTCCTGCTTTTTGGTGACCGGACGGAACCAATACGACGGCACAGCACAGATTACTAACACACAGAGAAGACCTCAAAGGCTTTCGTTAACAATTTTAGTTTTCGGTGGCCAGCGCTTTATATAGCGAATGGCATATTCGACTTTGGCTATTGTGGTACCACCACTAGCACGTCTCGGCAGTGTACCTCGATCAGAACGACCCATAAAAAGAATAGAGTATTACTTATGTGAAGTATGAGTATGAATTAATAAACCATACGAAGTTATTAGCCTATTTAATTGGTCGCGACGGACACAGCTTTGTTACAGTGAGTAACAACATTAGGCTACAAAAACTACTTTTACCTTATGTTAGTCAGTTGGTAAACGGCGAGTTAGTGAAGTCCATTCTGAGGTTGAGATCAACGATATCGAATTGAAGCTATACGATTATTTGTCTTTGTAAATCCGTCAACAAACGTGATTACTGCACTTATTGTTTTTAGTAAACCAAATTAACTTATTGCACCTGACCGGTAAACCACAAGTGCCTAAAATCAACTTGGGCTGAACAAAGAATATTTATTTACAGTTTTAAGGCGATGACAATTTGGCCTGATGAAAGTGCATTTGCACAAGATTAATTATTTGCATTGCTTTGGATAGGAATTATCAGAAGGGTAAGGGCATTTACAGCTGACAGAAGTTGTATCGGCTCCGAATACGATAGGTTGAATAAATGCCTGCTAGCGTCGATCTTTTCCACAAGCTCTTCGCAGATTTATTACTACTGAATTATATTGCCTTATCCCAGATGTGGCCGAATACCGTGAAGATACGGTCTAGAGAAAGGACTTACTTTGAATACGACTGATGCGGTCTACTAGTTAAATGGATAGAGTCCAAAAGAAATAACATAAAATTGAGAATATTTCAGTTTCTAGAACATTGATTGATCTTGATCGCGGGGATATACAATGATATCTTACTAGATCACGAGAATCCATTGAAAGATTACCAAAAATAATGACATTTCCAATACATGCCCTGCTGTAGACTTGTACTTTTTATATATATACAAACGATTGCTCGATATAACACAGGCGTTACAATGCGATTCGCTTTACGGCGTCGCACGTAACTCCATTGCATTCCGTCAATGTACGCAAAAACTACATGTTGTCTTCTTATATTAAAACGTTACTCAAAACTTCTTTCGAAAGTTCATGACATCTATGTAATCAGTCGAACCGCTACCACAGTGTCTCAGGTCAAATCCTGCTTTTAACAGTGTGCGGATACTGCATATTGTTTTCTCGAAACAAAACAGAAAATTGTCGATGTCGTATTTTCTTCGCGCCAGTTCTCTATTCTCACCGAATTATATGGAACAATGCCTTGTTTATCTGAGCTTTCGAGATGATAGGAAGTACTTTGCACCAGCAAGCTCACTAACCTGAACCACGTTTTCTCGTCCTGTTCGATTGTGGGGAACGCTTTCTACTGGTAGAGAGGGTAGAGGGCGCACCAAACAGTTCGTGTCATTGGGGTTTACTCAGAATTGCACTGTTTGCAAAATTCGTTTAGCACGCGATTCGCCTTCGCAGCCATGTGTACACAATCTTCTAGTAAATATAATTAGCAATAACAGCTGTTACTGGGTTTTTTCAGACAAACAAGCAGGCGTCAATGCACGCCGCGCTGCGGTATCTAGTCCTGCATCTAGTGCCATACTTCCCACTGTACGTCCGTTAGAGCTTTCTCCTCACGACCATACTGTGCCTGCTGCCAACCTTCCCTCCTGTCTGGGCCCGTGCGAGAAGCAGCTGACCCCGCGTGTCCCGCAGAACAAAGCAGTCGAATGCAAAAGCCTAGCGGCTAGGAAAAGCGCGCCAATTCGATTCAAAGTGTGGCGCCACCGTTTTCTGGTTCGATGGACTGTCTGCTAGGGGAATAACAAATATGTCTGCTGTTGTGTGTGGCTGACTGGCTGTTGCAGCTGCTGCTCTTCCGATGCTGGTATGATGTTGTGAGGAGAGTCTCCGTGTTGTTTGTGTGCATGCGAGAGTGCGGGCTGTGTGCCTGGCCGCAGTGAAGTGTTGTGGGGCCGTGAGAACTCGCCCATGAATGACATTTGGCCAGCGCCCGTGTATGGCCCGCGTATTGCCCGCGGACGTGGAAACGTGTAGTCCGTGGATGTTGACTAAGCTAGTTCGACGACTTGCCAGCAGTTGCAGGGTTTTCACGGCGTCTCCAGCCGCAGCAGGTGAGACCGTCAGGGCGGGGTCTTGGTGCTCCGAGAGCCGGAGGCGTGTTCGGGTGCTGCCACGATATTACCGTTGCCGCCACTGCGACAGTGCCCGTTCCGTCGACTGCGCTCTCCTTCCCTTTTGCTTCATATTACATATGTGTATGTACATATATGTATATGTAATATATAAGTCGAGTACACTACGATACTGCGTGTGCAGCTTTTAGTGTCTGTCCGTGTGCATCTGCTCTGCGTCACCAGTATCACTATCGTCACCCTTTTAGTACGTATAGTCGTTTCTGTCTGTTACGTGATGCTGAATCCGCGTGGATAGTCAATGAT
Source organism: Varroa destructor (assembly GCF_002443255.2). NCBI lineage: Eukaryota > Metazoa > Arthropoda > Arachnida > Mesostigmata > Varroidae > Varroa > Varroa destructor. The sequence goes on along the minus strand of NW_019211458.1, from coordinate 39,631,785 downwards.
AGCAAATGATGGTGTACATGACGAACCAGTGATTAGTGTCCGTCGCTTCGCGGTTCGCTCAATCAATCCATTGGTCGGTCGGTCGCTAGCTCGTTCGTCGGATGTTGAGCTGGTCGGTCGGTCGGTCGGTCTGTGTGTATGTGTGTGAGTAGGTAAGAAGAAACGAACTACATTATGCCGTGTATGGTGTTGATTTCACTGCGACCGCTGTGGTCGTCGTAAAAAAGGCAACTGTCTCTTCTTTCGAGTATCGTAGTATCTCGACTATTCTAGCTCGAATAGATACAACGGTTTCTACTCGTAATGCGACAAAATGCTGCAGCCAGCGATGAGTCGTGCTGCTCGAGAACGCTCTTGAGTGGATGTACTATCGCTACGGTTTAGATCCTGCTCAGTGCTGCTGCTGGCGCCGTTCTGGAATACATGCCGATCCGATCTCTTCAGCCGTAGACTAGGGAGCGTAGCTGCGTAACTGTATCGTGTCACTATACGTGCCATCACATCAGTTGATTCCATTTTACGTTGGCCATACTCATCGTTATCATCAACGCCATCAGCACTATTATTGGTGTTATCGAAGCCATCGTCGTCTTACCGGACTGGCTTTGCTCTTTGGTATCGCTGCTATGTGTTTTCGTGCGTGCGTGGGCGGGTATGTTTTTTGCTGTGCTGCTAGCGCCGCCGGCGCTGCTGCTGCTGCTGTTTGAGTGCGAAGATAAAGGAGATTGATTAATGGTGGGCAAATCGAGAAGTGTGGCGGTCGGTCTTGCAGCACCGTGTGCATGTGTGCTTCTACAGTTGCAACCACTACTAATACTACCACTTGTACAACTATTATTTTGGTGCTATAGCAAACGCTGTCCTGTTGGCCGCTGCTGGTGTTACCGCGGATTGGACTTTCAGCGCAATCGCCAATCAGGTGTGAGTTGACCGTGATTTTGTAATAGCCATGGTAGATCTGGCTGTCTTTCTAGCTTTTGTCTGGGTGAGCGCTTGTCTGAATGAGTGTGGAGCGTATGTATGAATTACTAGTGGGCGCACTGGATCGAACGAAAAAGGCGGATAGTAATAGCGGTAATAAATACTGCTGGCAGTCGTCGTCATCGCCGTCGCCATCGGTCCATCTTGCTGGTTTGTCTCATTGCTCGAAACCATTTCATTCCGATGCATTGCATTGCGTTTGCATAGGTCTACATGCTGACAATGCACACACTGATCAATGATGATAATAGAATACAGCTCAATGTGCTGTCGATTTGAATTGCTTAACTCAGTCCATCTATCTGGCTGTCTGTTTGTCTCAGCTTACTCCGGCACGCGTATCGCCGCGGTGGCGGCAGCAGCAGCAGTAGCCGCATGAACGAACGCGATGACGTGCGACTGCGGAACACTGGACAGAGACCCTCCAGACGGCCTGGTTCGTCCGTCGTCACTCGTATGCGTCTATGCGCCAGCCGCCGCTCGGTCAACAGATTTTCGAGAACGTTAGGCTCGATTGCCTGGAACGGTTGATATGCAACGAATTCTACAGGATACATCTGCAAGTGTTACCGCCACTGGAGCTAGACTATGATAGTGAATGTCGTGTAGATTGACCAATCCGAATGAATCTAGCTGTTGCTAAGGTTTTCTTCAGGGCCGTTCTTTCTGCGTTGTCAAGTAACAGTCTTTACTAGTGTGAAAATATTGAGCACCACTTACGAGGAAGGCTGGTGGGTTAGACATCGCGTCTTCTGTTCTGTTTAATACCAAATCAGAAAAATTGTAAAATGATTTATTTACTTTAAAAGAAAAACGTTTTCAACGTTGCGAGTTGCGTTACAAACTCCTCTTTAGCCCATGCTTACCTCGTGAGTTCGAAAGCTTGATAAATAAACTAGGTAAATGTACAAGCGAATAAGATAGACAACGGTTTTCGCGTACTAGTTTTGCAAAACACCTGAAAATTTAGTGCTTCTGCGGGTCGCTTTGGCTCATGAAGTGTACTGTATAACACCCGGTATAATAATATAGTTAACAAGAGATGCCTGCCTTTCACTTAGACACCTTGAAGAGACAGTCGAAAAAAGCCTGGTTCGTTTTACCGCTGCTTGAAGCTGTCGACTCTAACGCAGTAACAGTTACATAATTTATTACGAGCGAGGAGTGCATTACATTACATTTATCATGAATCTTTCGCTACAGCATTAGCAGCGTGAGAATCAAGTGAGTCGATTGAAGGCGAAGAGTGACTTCACAAAACATACTCCTAGAGAATTCGTGGCTATTGCCAGCCAAGCGGAGTCAATCTGTCTTTCTGCTCGGTCCTTCATTAAATATGTCTCTATTATAAGGTGCGCGGGAAGCCATTTACCGCTTTCTCTCGTTGCTGCTGTTAAACATGCTATTGCCATTTTATGTGATACGTTCCTTTGTTCGTTGTTACTTTTCGTCGCTAATTTCCTTTTATATTGTTTTCTGCGCTTAGAAGTACAGACAACACAATACATGACGAAAAGGAATTGAAAGATAAGATAGAGGTAGGCAGAGTACAGAAGGAGCGAGCTAACTGGTAGCTCCGCCTTCTTCTCCGAAATTACTTCCTTGTCCTCCTCCCGCTTCTCCTCTTTTTTCGTGCCACCATAGTCGTAGATACGTACGGGCACGAGGTACATACGGCATACCATTGTATCATGGTGTACAAATGCGAGCGTTCATTTGTTCGTATGAATCGTAGACTATAGCATGAAACATCGTAGTCATCGTCAACATGGCGAACATTTCGGATTCTTTTTCGGCGACTTGTGGTATCGATGTTCGTGGCCCCGTAGTCTGCTCGCCGGTGCCTGACGGCTTCGTTCCGTCCCGCCACGACGTCGATGGGCCGACACTTCAGTGCTGTATTCCGCTCGCCGCCGTCTTTCTCCTTTTCCTTTGTTCCCCCATTTGTTCCTGCCGCTTCAGTTGGGCCTGCAACATCCACGTTCTCGCTGGCCAAATCGACACGGTCGGGTGTATTTGCCTCGATTGACGTGTAGGGTTATGAAGAGTGCTTTATATCGGACGATCAGTTATTACTGTCATCGTTGTCGTCGTCACTCATCACTATTATCATGTCATTGTTGTTGTTTAGGACGTTCAGTAACGTTCGTACCGCAAGTGTTATGCAAAATTCTAAGGGCGTCGATTTTGGCTGTAGCAGCACCTACGTAGGCGGACGCCCGGCAGACGAGGACGAACTCCAGGAGCGGGTATACACAGTGAGCAATAGCATCGGGGACACTGCGTAACTGTGTCACTCGTTAGTTAGATTCGATCGATTAACCTAGCAGTCCCCAATGTTTTTCTTGTAGTATGCAAAAGTTTGTAGGTCTCCCCCGCACACACTCCTTAGCCCGCACCACCATCATGACCTGCTTCATCCGTATTAGTTAGATTGAACGTGTGCGCTCCACGACAAATTAACTGCCCTGTCTCCTTGGTGCATTACTGCCACTGTGTTAGTTGGCTGGGTGGGTGGCTGGCGCAAGCTGCTTCGCAACGCTTTGTTGATATTGGCGGCTGCCCTGACGGGTACGGCTGCGGTCATTTCTATGACCTTGCGTCGACGTCTGCAGGAACCCGTTACTGTTAAGCGGGCCTGTGGCAGCTAGTCAGATAAGGTGTTTTAGTGAACGTCGATGATCCGCAGCTATCGACGAGCACCTAATAAGGAGCTAATCATGCAGACCACTACTCTACGACATCTTGCGTAGGATTACACGTTTTAGATAATTTCATTCACGGCGATATCCGCCATTCACAGTACTATTGAAGTTTCATTTAATGTTCAGTTTATGCTTAGCAGATCGTCAAACATATAAGAACTATGCCATCTGTAGACTAACTATAGTAGCTATATTGTTATTACCCGTACAGTTGTCGCATTATATAAGTTAGTCAATTTTCTGGTAAATACTATGATAATATGATAAATAATATGATAGTAGTACAATGACGTGTTGGAAAATGGAATCTGAAGTGTTTTTCAAGGACTGTGAGGTTTCGAGAGATTCAGCTTGAAACTAAGGCTGTCGACCCGTATTGGTTGAATAGTTTGACGGATCTCGCAACTGCTACTAGCGCCTTCTGCAGCGGCATATGGTACATAAATGCAAATAAATGCCATTTGCTAGCACTATAATCCGAGATCTCTAAAGAACGGCCTTGCACGTAATCCTATATATTGAAGTTTCCCAAGTGTCTCAGTAGGGCTTTAGGTAGAGTATTACGAAAAGTTCCGTTATTTTCAAGGCCAATATGTGTTCCGTGTTTTACCAAATGTTTTTATTTTCCGTAATTTAAAGCCTGTGAGCATCTGCTATTAAACTTAATTATATTCAGTGAAGGTAAACAGAAAAGGTACGAAAAGCTATTAAGACGCTCAAGGAGTTTTCTTTTAAGCTAAATCTATTCCGACCACCGTGACTCAAAAATTTTTTAGATTAAAACTGTTTTGTTGTTGTAATATGTAAGAAATTTAGCTAGACACATTACTGTTAATAACGTGATATCAAATACTACAGGAATGTATTTCTAGGTTTAACTGATTAGCTAAAATGCAATTTGCTACTGTATCGACTTGATATTATTCTTATAACGTATTTCGTCTTAACTCTTAGCTAAACTCATAAAGATCAGTAGAGATAAGAGACTCTGTGCTTTCTTCGTAAAAACAATATGTTGACCCCGGGAATGTGAAAACACTATACTTTGAAAAATATAGAACGCATTTTGAATAAACAGTTGTATAATTTTACCAAGGTATCGCCTGATTTCATCCACCGGTCAGCTTTTTCCTGAAAGCGGTTCATGTTCTCAAAATGCTTTCCATTCTTATCAGTTTTATTAACATGTAATTGTCGCAGGGACCCACCGCTGTCAGGAGACAATACTTTGAAATGACAAAATGATTTCGGCCAGTGACTGTTCGATAAGTCTGCTTTACCTATAATATCCCACCTAGAAAGCGTAGGGAGCGTCTATTGTGAAAGCATGCACATAATTGACTACCTTCAATAGTGATGAAGACGTAGGGTTCATAGGTGCAATCAATATGTCCCGCTATCAACAAAAAGCTAAACCCTTTCGTCTGTAAAGGATTATGCAACAATAACGAAAAAGCACTGCACACGCAATAGCTTAGTACTCTATACTATTGTCTTAATGATATAATTAAGTTCACCTCATTGGCATTTTTGAAAGGCCCGCATTTTGCGTACATCTATTAGGTTCGAACTAATTCGTGGCAGAAAATTTTAGGAACTTTACCGAAGGGGAAGTGTAATAGTAGCTCGAATTGTTGATCAGATGGAAATAGAATACATTAGCTGTATCTAAATTGTTGGAATAATCTGAAATTTTCAAAACAGACATCCCCACCGTTAACCTAAAATGCGACATCTATTTCCTCCATTTACAAATAGCAAAAAACAACTTTATTAAGTAATATATATATATATATATATATATATATATATATATATATATGCGATTACAAAAAACAGCGTAATAGACACAATTCACTAAGGAATCTAGCTAAACTACGGCGGAGCAGATCATTTCACTCGTCAATGGTCGGTTTTTTGACCGTCTAAACCAATTTCAGCCGAACAACGTTCTGACCAAGATGATATGTGATACCGACAATCGAGCGCAACAGTAGTGATTGAGCTGTCACGGCTAATGTGGGGGCTCCCGTTACCCTGTACCGTTCTCGACGCTGGTTGGGCGCAAGTCGTTGGCATAGTATTTTGGGTCTTCCTAGACTATTACACTCGAGTGAGTCCTTTTTCAGCTAGTTAAAAAGACATTGGCTTGTTCTGTTCTACTACAAGTAGCGTCACATATCCATTCTGGGAGCTGCATTTAATTTTGTTCAGCGCCTCCAACAATATCGAGGAAGCTGGAAAATAGATCGTACAACTCCCGCTGCGGCTATGTAATATGTTGTAATCGCCTCTGTGAATGACTTTGTGCGCTGCAGGCCGGGATAGACGTGTACTGCATTATATGGGTCGGTACGGCAACCCATCAAACCTGCATACCGACACCTTTTCAAGAAGAAAAAAAAGGAGCTCAGTCTAATTGAGAACGTTCGCGTAAAAAAACATTTAGCCACGGAAAACTTACTTGTATTGCCAGACTAGGCGGAAATGTTCCTATCTCATAAAATGATACACGCAACGCATGCCTGGTTCAGAAAAGTTTACAGACGTTTCAAATGTTTATCTAAGGAACGCAAAAAATAAGTATCCAGTAATGAAATATTTAATAAGTTTGTAAGTTGGGTGAGAAACATTTTTCAAATATTGTGAACCAGGTGTCGTTAGCTGTGTGGAACTAGTGATGCTAATAAAACAATTTATATAATACTTGTCTTACTTAAAAATATAACGTTTTCATCTTTAATATGTAGCGTTTTAAAGCGGCTCGTAAGTTGAATATGCTATGAACGAGTAGGGTGGAACTGTGTCTGGGCTAAACGGAGAACAACTTTTAGCTTGATTATCCTCGCGTGTGAGGGTTTTCGGCTGCGCGCTATTTATCTGTATCCCGTCTATGATACAAATTGATACGAAGCGAGTCATTTAGTAAGAGATAGACAACTAACGTCATTTCATATGTGTTTATTCAACTGGAAGAAAAATCTATAGCAGGGTGGTAATGATAAAATATTGGGTTATGTGGGAGATTTGTCTTAGAGAACTAAAGATAGCTCATCATACTTGAGCTATGAAGTTGAATAAGCAACCGTCTATTGATCTTAATCTGACTAGTAGAGCAGTGGCGAAGTGACCTAGGCGATTACCAGAAAGGCCATCAGCTTCCTGAAAGATATCTAGCTGTTGGTACCGTATATGAAGCGTTTTAAGAAAAAGTGTTCGAGGATTGGCGTACATATGGAAAAGAGAAAACACCAACTGCGAATGGCCAACGATAGTTGCATCCTTTCCCAGTTTTTTGGGGATAAACTTGAGAGTCTTGCTTGGCACGTTAAGCAACGAATCGGAGAAGAATCGAGTTAAAGATGCGGGCTTTGACGAAAGGCCCATGGGGGAGAATTAGAGCTGCGGCTTGGGAATGCTAATGGGGAGCTGAGCCTTATGACTTCTCTGACGGATAGCAATAGCGGTTGTAGCGGTATTGGCAGTAGCATAGGGGATTGAGGAGACAGACGGAGAGAAGGCCAAGACGTAGCCACAACGGAGTTATAGACATAACAACAAAAAGGGTGCTTAACCTAACCCAGCGAATTCCACGGCCGAAATGCATACTACTATATCGATGATGATAGAAAAAAGTGGTGGAAGATTGGCCGATAAATGCTGCGGTCGTCGATAAGGAGAGGGAAACGGGGCCAAGACAACCAAGACGCCCTTGTCATTGCTTCTCTAGTGCCGTAGCGAAAAAAGAAAACACATCAGGTCCTACCGACGCCGAACACAGCAGCGCAAACTGTGATAACAACGAGAAGATGGGTGAGGGAGTGGGAATAACATAGGAGAGTCCACCGAAGACCACTCATGTCGACGGAGATTGGGGCAGTGGCTAGAACAAGCTGTACGGTCAAGTTGTAGAAAGGAATGGTTTGACTGCCTCTGACGGTATCCTATCCTGCTTCTGGCATTACTACTGCTAACAGAAATGCGCTAAGCACCATAAGGGGAAAAGCGACTCTGAGGGGAACAGTTGACCCGACCGTAATGCCCAATAACCGAGTGGAGAATAGGAGCGAGGGATGAATTCCTTCCCATCATAGCTAGAAAAGTATTTTGAGGGCGGTGCGGTTAAGTCTGTTGGCAGAGCTGCTTGTGCTAAGTGACACTTAACATTGTTGGTTGAACAGGAAGCATAAACATTCTTAAATCTACACGTCAGATAGATGGAAATGAAACGATACGAATAGTTGGAGAGAAGAACTGTATAGAAGAGAATATGATGGGCGATGCGATGATCGTAGAAGGAATCAACTGGGACGTCAAGCGAGGAATGCAACAATACAACACACAACAAGGTGTTTTTTCCCGTTGCACAGCTGGATGTTCAGTTAGGTACTAATTTAATACAGTAGGTTTTTTCGCGGTGGTGTTCTGTATATGCCTTCGTATGTACGTTACTAACAGCTGGGTTGCTGTGGTTATTGATGTTATACTTCTAGCGTGTTAAAGAGAAACCAGGGGGCAAGGAGTGGAAATCGTCATGTACAGTGCCGATAACCTGAAAGGAACATGGCAGTTCCCACTTTTTTTGCTGTGGCACTATATTGAGTGAGATGGATACAGCTCACGCAAAGTTAAAGGCTACCGGTAGCGTGAAGCATACGCTATTGTTATTGTATTTCTTCCTTTAATTGTTGCTATTATATCGTTAGAAATTGACTTCTAACGTTAAATGGCACCTCTTTTTATATCAGTAACATGGGAAAGGTGCGTGCCATGCCATTTGACTTACGTGTTACCGCCTTTTCTGTTTCCAAATCGTATTTGTATATTGTTCCAGATATCTATCATCATATAATAACTTTTGCGTCTTAGAGCTAAGTTTAAAAAGAAATAGTGTATATTTGGTATTAGAGTTCTCTAATTTTTAACAAAATTTCACCGGCACTTGTTAGCCGGCTTTTAGATCTATAAGATCTAGCATCATTGTGTACGATTTCAAATATTTGTCGAACATTGACAGTTGTGCGTAATAGATCGCACGTTTTTATCGAATTACTGCTTTACGCTTTTCTTAAAATCTGCTCACAATATAATATTATGACGGGTAAAGCGAAAAAAAAGTAGATGCTTTTAACGATGGGTCTAAATGGCATAATGTACAGGCAGTCTTACTAAACATATTATCCAGTTTGATGAACAGGCATATTTAAACCGAATTACACGAAAAAAAGAGAATATTTAACTTTAACCAAGTAACTTTACATATATATGACAGCAGCCAGAAAGTTTCATTTGTGACTGTGTCAGTTGGTTAGCTTTAGCAAAGCCGTGCCTTCCTGACCCCTTGTATATGATTTTGTTGAAGAAAACTTAGCCATACGCAAGGATTTAACTGTCTTAAAACCGTTTATGGACTATCTGCGGAAGGGCGCTGCTCGAGTAACAATGTTGTACAAAATAGTTATATCATTAGTGATAGGCTGACCTTATATCGTATGTAAATAACTGGGTTGGATAGAGAACCTTTGGCTTGCAGTCATGCATACTGGATGAATACAGTTTATGCATTTCACCACAAACAATTTTTCAGACATACAACCATATTTGTACCATACCATAACTTTATATACCCGAGCCGGCAATACGGCTACCTATTTTGACCGCAATGTCTTTGCCAATCGATGGAGTTCGATATTTGCAGATAACAACATACAGCAAAAAAACATGGACGCGGGCGAAAAAGAAAAGCAATATTCTTCTTAATTTAAAAGCACTTTAAGTAAACCTTTAATATGAACTCTGCTCAAGTTTTGAGCAATTAGTACAGATTTTGCCATTTTCGCACAGATGAGCATTCTTTAAAGCGGGAGGATGGTCATTTTTCTCGTGGTACCAGTAGTTTTTATTAAGGGGTCACTTGAGTTCTAAGACATTCTACACACATAGCAGCAGTATATTATTGTCGAACATTCTTTGAGAAATGCCCAGATACCGAAACCATCCAACTTACTGGGCCTCTAAGTCCTGATTCACTAACATAACTTCGTTGCCTCCTAATGTTACAGCTTTTAGTTCCATTGTTATATCTCGCTACGCTTACTAGTACTAAACTACTAAACGCTTTATTCTCTTTGACCGTGCAAAGCTACCAGAATGCCGATAGAAGATAGATATGTATGTAGTACAGTGTGCTATATATAGTCACTGATTTCAACTTGAAATATTCAGTATTTATACGATTATATGAGCCATTTATCACGTTAGTAAACATGTATTTTATTATATTTTTGATGTTTTTCTTTAAGAGTCCCTTGAAGTCTAGCAATACCACTATTTAACCTTGTCTGCAGTGCGGGGTCAACGTAACATATATAACATATGGAGATTTCAGGCGAACATGTAGGAATTAATTGAAAAAGAGACAAATGGAATAATTACTTTATAAACAACGTCATGATAATTATTAGTAATGAAGTAGGATTTAAACAAATCAAGGGGCGCAGATTTACTCGGTAGTCTCGCGTAGTTGCAGTATACAGAAGCGACATGGGTTAATTTAAAGGTCCCAATTGAGAAGAAATGCAAAGGATGACATAAAGAAGCACTTAGTCATATGAGGTGTCCCCTTTATGACTGTTACCATGGTAACGCTTAATAGCGGTAGCGATAATACGGAGTACCAAATATGCAAACAGCACTATGTTCAAAGGTGTAACGTTCGACTAATATCGCTGTTGGTTACAGATATAATCCGGTCAACTTTCAAGCCTAATTTTAAATTGACCGCCACTCGAGCAGTGCAGACGCTATTTTAAAAACCGTAAATCTCTCATATTAATGATGCTTTATAGAGAGATCGCTATGCATAGGTTAACGCGCAACTAGGTCCCTTCTAGGTATAATTTTGTTTTTTGTAGCAAGAATGAAGTACGTTAATGTTTGCTCAGAGTTTAAGCGAACTCTTTCAATAGAGTTCAAATGCAGCTTTCTTAGGGAGAAAAAAAATAGTTGTTTTCGATAAACAAAGGTATTTTCTGTCAGTCCACATAGACATGGATCCATTTATTTTGAGCTATACCAAATCGGAGTAAAAGCACAGCTGTTAGATGCACTACCAGTAGCACCTCAATCGATCGAAAACAAGTTTGCAATATTAAAAAATCTGATTGTTAGACGCATATTGACTGTGTACTGATTTATTGGTCTTCTTCGTATGTTTGACTGTTATATGTTTGACAGAACCATTTATTTGGCGCGTTATCTTATTTCTGGTGACACGTCTTTCAGTAATGTTGATGGAAGTGAATTTTCTGACTACAGGAAAAATTATTTACATAAGAGAGTTAAGTTGGTAAAGAATAGATGTCTACTATTGTCTGTTTCGAATATCCGACGGCTGTCGGCCTTGTGTTATTCTTATGTTATTAAATTTTATGGCTGAGCATTGTTATTATTATACCTGTTAATATTAGTTTATCATTTACCACATCATAATAAATTGAATTTTTTTGTATCGTATTGATGTGTTGAACTTTGGCTCACAGACGCGGTAAAAGCAATGCTCATTTGTTTGTAGAATTAGTTTATATAGCGTTACTATAATACATTTATTACAGGTGCAAATAAATAAAAGAAATTATATTACATTTATTGGAGTTTTTGGCTTGCTTTAGATACGAACAATATGTGACCGAAGGTTGATAATTAACATACTAGTAATTTTCGAGCAATTAATATTCCGGTTAGCTAGAATTCTGTTTTATGGTTCTTACACGTTTATTATTAACTATGTTAAAGTAGGACCGCTTTTTGTTAAATAAGATCTTTATTTAAGCTTTGTCATTACTTATTTGTACGTGCGGAGAGAGTCCAATTTGTTTTTACCCAACTCACAAGGTACAATGTATAAACTTAATATAGTTATCTAGAAGTTGTCTTGAGTTATTCCAACTTGATTACTATAAGATATAACTACCAGGACGGTACATAACACTTACGTTTTGTTGAAAAATATTGGTCAGTTAATTGGTCGGAGAAAGGTTTCAGCTTAATCATTTTTACCTATAATAAGCTAATTTGTGCCTATTTGATTTTCAGGAGAACTTCCTATCATCAGAACCGGGTGTCTGTGACTTTAGACATCGCTAATCAGGCGTGCGCCAACGAGGTTAGTAAGTGGATAAAGGGAACTGCTTTTTATCGGTAAATTTTTTTCACGTTCAACTTTAACCCTGATATCTATGTAATAAATTTTCTAGAATATTATGCTATGTTAATTCAAAGCTGAACATCTGCGGTTTAAGCACATATTATGCAGGATGCAATGTTGTGAAGTTCTAATATGACAATATGAGTTGCGATAACTATTTTGGTCGATCGATCGATATTCCTCTTGGAGTGATGGTTTGATTTCCTTCGATATCAATTTACTAACATCAGCAGAAATTCAATTCGAAGAAGATTTAAAGGTAACTGCCAGTGGCATATAGCTTTAAAGAACGTGAGGGCGGAAGGTATCTTAGTTCAGCCGTTTATTTCTACAGGTGTACCGTTTGTACATAAGTCTACAGTCGACCATATCTTTGATCAGAAATATGAATTTTACTGTGACTACCTTGGGGGACAGCGCGAAGGGGAAAGGGTGAACGGGAACTGCTGTATCCGCGTGTGTGTTACGATGTCGTCCTCATCAATATCCAGCCGTCTATATATTAGCATTTTCGGTAGCTCCTTAGCATGTATTGTGTTTGGCAACATAAAGGAGAGGTCATTGAGACTCAGTGACCGACCGCTGGCTTTAGCCGTTTTCGCTTGAGGTAGTCAAGACCTGTACTCGACACGTCGAGGTAATACCCACAGCGGAATAGTGATTGGTCGAGGTAAGTATAGATAACTCGTGCAAACATGTGGGCCTTTCGAACCGGCGACTTCGTGTAGTAAAGCATAATGAAGTAGCAAAATGAATCATATCTTTTTTTCTATTTTTGAATTACGTTGAAGTACGCATTATTCCTTTTTCTTGGATACTGTGCGACCATTTGTTGTTTCTTAGACTCAAGGCAATAACACTTCTACTATTAAACCCAATTTTCAGGCAGCAGTACGCTAGTACGTCATAATTCATAGATAGAGATTTTACTCAGTGGTCTATTCGGGAACTTTCGACGCATACATAACTGTCTTGAAGAAAGGCTTACTTTACTGGCAGTTATTTTTTTCAAGAGAGCGATGTACACATTCAGTTGCTTTCAGCGTGTGTTGGGGACAATTTCACCTAAATAAAGCCCAGTGTATTTTCTTATACATTCTGTCACTTGTTAAGTTAGGTCCCAGTTTAGCCCCAGGAGGTGTGCAGGCTCGGATCGGAGTATAAATGAAGGGATATTTAGCCATACCCTAGGTAAGCTAATGATACAGTGACACTGCAGGCGAATGTCGATACCGTTTACGACATCCACAAAATTGAGTTTTTATCGTCGTTTGGTTTTGCTGATACTGTAGATTTGAAAATCTATTGGACTTTATTCTAATCAGACTTGCAGCGCATCGCAGACTAATGCATTTTTGTTGTTCGGATGGACGGTTAGGTAAAACATTGGATGCCTCCTCTTGTGTAAGGAAATGGCATATGTAACTTATATATGTATAGTGTAAAGGGAAAAAAACTTAAGACGTATATGCAAGAAGCAGATACGGAAAGTGGGTGACCCTTTTACGCAGGTAGTTTAGTTTTCTTTGATTCAATTTAGTCTTGATCTAATGTCGATACAAAGAGCCTTAGATACTGTAGACGTATACCTGCCTTTTTAAATTGCCTAACACAACTTTTTGTTTTTTTTTTAAATAACAAGAGCAAACAGGTCAACGAGGTCAACGAACAGGCGTTCTTGGTGAATATTACGCTTTGAAAAAAGTGTTTTTTTATTATTACTTCTTTATTGGTCCGTTTCATTAGCTAGCCTAAATTATGTTTCATCTAACACAATCTCAAAGGTTAATGTTATTTACGGAATATTTAGGTCCATCCAGCTGCTAGAGTTTTAGGCACTCTACGAATTTCTAAATATCTTTGTACGAGCGTGAAGAGTCTGAATATTTTGCAGAAATTATGAGCGCTTAGTTTTCGAATACCCTAAGGTGATTCTAACTGTCATTGATAGCAGTAGCGTTGCGCTGATATGTTGAAATTCTCCTGTCTTTTTGGCGAAAGCTTTCCGGATTTATCGAAGCTACCTTATCGGAGAGTCTGCTAGCTACCGGAGCAACAGCAAGGATCAGCTGGGCTTTTTGAACTCAACCTCATAGTAAAAGGGTATTACGCTCAGTCGTGATTAATTTATGACAGGCTGAGAATGCTAGAGCAAATTGACAGACTGACTCAGTGCCTAATTTTTTGTATAGCTCTCGGCGCTCGTGTTTCTTTTTTATTTCTCTAAAAACACCAACAAGCTGCGTAACGAAAAAAAGGCGATGAGATTTAGGTTGAAATGAAAATTTGGTTGATGCGTAGTGGCTTTTTTTCATCATTGCTTTCTTTTGCTGATTATCAAGTGTTTTATGCTATTGCATTGCTGTGTTATGTACGATCTCTACAACTGTATTGTCATCATTTTGTTCAGATCGCAATAGATTAGCCTTACTTTGGGCTCCAAATATAGGTGTCGGATAGGTACTGTATGGATAGCCGCTTATATAACCCATAATACTTTAGCAACCGCGTTTACTTCGATTCTATGTATGGGTTCTATTTCTTTTTGAGGGTAATACACGAATAACGCCAATAATTATCCAGAAGTTAGATCTAGGTTTATACCATACAGATATGGCTCCGAAAGCAAATTTACATTGCATAGCCTTGAGCATATATTAGTATGCATCTTATTCCATTAATTTTATTTGACTCGCGAATGCTGAGGGGCATTTTTAAGAGCGTGTGTTACCACAAAGGGTTACCAAGTTTACATCTGTCAACAGAGTCAAATACGCAATTTCCGCCTCGATAAATAATTTGTTCCGAAGTAAGGGCTGTGGCTGACAGATGAACAGTTAATGCTGAGATAGGACCGTTCACTCTCCCTTCTTTATACCTAGCGCTATTTAGAATGTCCTGAAAAAATACATTGCAATGTGTAGTCTATTAGATAATTAACACAGTCACTGAATTTTAAGTGAGGTTGTTGTGAGGCAAGGACAGCGACGTACGGCTGTTCAATCAATAAGAAATTGCACAATCAAGTAAAACAATATTAGTGATTCCACATACGACACGTTATCAAAAAAGGCGAGCTGGCGGGGTTAACCGGTGTGCACCGTTCGATTATCGTAGCTCAGTTGATATCTCTACTAGAAAATATGCATGGTCGAGTTTGACCTATTTTCATACATCGATTCCTGCCCCACTTTTTTTACTCCGTGAACCCATTTCCCCACTTCAGCTACTGAATACTATATATAAGATGACTATGTAACTGGAAACCGTGTTGGCAGATAGCAGCGACTGAATTTGGCACTATTCATTGAAGCTACGCCGCCGTGAACTCTTTATCTTCGAGGCATGCTTCCTGCTGGGACTCAATAGCCAGCAAATGAACATTGTTTAGTGCAAAAAAAAATGTACAAAGTAAACAATTAGACGTAACACATCAGTACCCAATAGAGTCAGGACAGACCTTGGGCCTTTGAGAAGCAAGCGAAGAAAGAGAGATTTAATTTAGCGAATTTACTTGCCTTTTTAGGGGATTTTAGGGGGACAGTGGTTAGGTATACACGGTTGTAATATCTGTATGAGTGAATTATTGCTGAATGGGATAAGCCATCGGCAGAGAGTGGAAGGCCTGTCTGTACACATACAACCGAGTTTTTTTTCATACGTTATTACGTTGCTGGGTAAAGTATCTGTGAGCAGTCTATATCCTATTGATAATTTTATTATAGCCATTTGTTTTTATTATAACTCGTTTGTATGAATACAGTTGGAGCAATGCAAAACTAAAGAGCGTATTTTTATATTTTTCACTATGCTAAATATGCACTATTTTGATCGATGACCTTGTGCGATTTTTCTTGTAATAACATAGTTTCATCACTATAAAACTTTAATCGTAAAATTTTGGGCAAAAAATCATGACCAGTGATGTTTATGAGCCTCCTTTGGAACCAAATTAACATTATTTGCATAGACCGAAAGAGATTGTAGTCTGATGATATCAAATTTGGGCAACGGGGCGGATGCAGTGGGTTCTCTATCCAGATTATTATGCTTCTTGGCGGATAGCTAAATATGTATACGAATTGACATCGTCATGGTGGAAGACGACGCCTTTTCTCTTCACTAGTTCCATTCAATTATTTTCAGTGGCTCATTGTAAACAGTAGAGGTCCGAATTCATTCGATGTCAGCAAGTCGTAGTATCATCTTCTTTGGCGCCAGTCTGGGCTGTGCAGCACATTATTGTCATATGTGCAATAATATTGTGCTTGGATTTAGAAGTAACCGGGTTTCGCGGCGCTTTTATGGAACTTTGCTGACGGACATACGATATAGTGAATTGTGTAGCCTCAATTTACATGGCACCCAAACATCGACGTTTTTTTTAAGTGGATTAACACTGCTTACCTGTAGTTATTTAGTTCTTCAGCGACGTCCAGTTGCTCATGTGTTGGTCTTGCTTAAGTTTCGTTAACTTTTTCCGTAACTGGTCGATTACTACGAGGAACATCGTTATGTTCAGAACGAAAATAATAGAATCATCTTTAAGGTGTTTCTTTCAATAACGTACCTTGACTATAAACAGCACACATTTTTCATGGGCCTAAGCAGCATTTATGCCTCTATTACAATTGTAAAATATAACAGAAATTTTGCACTTCTTCAAAGCGAACTATCGTCAGTCTGAATAGAAGCAATACATTCAATTTAGCAAATGTACTACTAATGTCAGCTTTGTCCGGCGCGATTCCTATTACCTGAAATATGTGACTTTAAAAAACAATCTATAGAAGAAAATGACCGATACTTTGTCAAGAATCCAACGTACGGGACACATTGTTTTCTTGCATTAGAACACCTTCTTGTAACTGTGTCAGTTATTACCTTTCTGTCACCAGATTTTGTCAGAAAAAAACATGTTACAACTTTTTTTAACCTAACAAATTCCTTTTGAGGATGTCCTGTTGCCGGTTTATTTTCGTCGTAAAAGGACTTTTTTGGCCGATTCGTTTTGGCGACATGCCTGAACCAAGTTCGGCCATCTAGGCGAGCGAGCTTGCCACTGTATAGCACGCAGATTAACGCACTCAACGGTACCGAGTTTTACGTCCAGTACCGCCGCCGATCAGCTTTCCGTCGGGCTACTGGCTCCCAGTACGACCACGCTCACTTGATTATACACTTAGCAACTAAAAAAATACTAGACCAATGAAGCAATTCTTTGCTCTACTAGCAAAGGTTTCAGCGAGCAGGCTGGCTTTCATCAGCCTCGACAGCATGCAGCTAACTGACAGATCATTGATATTCACGACCAAAGTTGGTTTTTAGTTTACGTAACATCTGTGTGCTGTTCCTAGAAACTTGAGTTTCCCTTTAATAATATCGAGACCGTGAAGCAGATTACGGGTTAATCAACTGCTCTCTAGTTTCAGATCAATATTTTCATTAGATCGTCTTGGGTCTTCGCTATTGGCACAGGTTCGATATCATCTCCCCGACGAATTTACACAACTTTTGGACTCTGGCATTAAAATCTGCTATTTATATGTTATTATCACTTAGTAAAATAAGATGAATACGCCCGCCACGTTTACGATTACGATATGTAGTGACTGAGACGGCTTAAAGTAATAGAGAAATGCTTGTTTAAGGTTCGAAATGTAAAATTATCATGTTAGCCTGTTGGTGGTTGCTTGAGACTCAACTATATTTCCTTCTCGAAAGTACTATGTGAGGTTGAAAGTTAAACAGGCTTCTTTTTGTATATTGACCTTCATCAATGCGGACTGATACATTCTTTTTTTAGCTCAGCTCTATAGAATACACAGTACAGGAACTAGTTTCTATATCATGTCGATAATCTTGTATTCGCTTGTGTGTTACAAGATAAGATCTAGAGATTTTCAGTCTTAGAGCCTGAATGTAGCAAATTCGTCGATATTTATTTCATGGATCGAGCGTTGACTATTTTTTTAAAAATGTGTGTTTCTTCAAAATCTCCGACCTTACATTGACGATGTGAAAGCCATATTCCCTGACAGCACTATATTATATATTGTTCGCATCTGGAAAGCGGAATTAGAAATCCGCCTAATTTGACACAGACAGTGTACTGAAGCTACAATTATAAAATTATTACTATATTATATATATATATATATATATTATTATAAAAAGAAAATTACAAAAACTCGCAACTAGTTTGAAATTGCTGCATGTTAATCGGTACTATATGGATAATAACGTTATCTATTGTTCAATGCAAACTCTTAACACATGGGTCAGCATTTGGACGGCTGGACATTCTCGTGGCCGAGACGACTTGTTTTGTCTTTAACAGGTTTTTATGTCAGCATCATCTAACAAAGCAATTCTTCTGGAAGTAGGTGTGATATTCTATATTCTTTTCTAGTTTTCTAGATTTTCTAGCGCTCAGTCGATTGAATGGGATGGCCTATAACAAATATGGGTTTTAGATTAGACCTTTACCTAAAGGTGATTCGTAGTAGAAATAACTATATTTATTTTATATTAATACGCCGAGCGAATAAATATGCGTAAATCTAGAATCGTATACGACTGATTGCTGAGTAACCGCATTTAGTCCCTTGAAAAGAATTGTCGGGAACAATTTATTCTCCAGAAAGAAACAGCTGCTCCAGAACAAATGTGTTGTTGCCAAAATGTAATAAATGGAATTCTGTGTCCTGCGAAGACACATGATAAACCTGGAACTTGGTCCTGTCCCCATTATTTCGTTTCGACCCGTTTGATATCAAGTAGATCAATCAAGATAAACAACGGACCATCTCGTCATTCGAAGTACGTTTTATCAATATCGGCAACATTATACTAAGCAAGCAATAGTCTCAATAGTCAGCTAAGGTTAAGCGCACAAGACCAAGAGTATTAACAACCATGACACTGCTATGTAATTGTCTAGCGGTCTGTCTGACTTTAGATAAATAATATGGCAGGTTCTTTGTGGCTGACTGTGTCAAAGCAGGTTTAGCTATCGCTACTTATGCTGGTGTCACTCTCGTTGTAAAAGACTGCTGCCGATGGCATCGAATCACTGAAGTCGTAAAAAAGATCCGAAGGGGTAAGCGACAATGATCACAAGGGCCGTTTCACTGGACTGGCTAACTGTTAGTGCGAAGAAATGCAATAGAGAAAGAAAGAAAGAAAGAAGGAACGAGGGCACGGGAAATGTTTTCTACTATTACTGCCTAAAGAATAGCCGACTGGCCGGCCGGTTGGCAGTTGAAACAAAAGCACAACGCTAACGTAGCGAATAATGGCGGCGGCAGTAGAACTACCGATAGCAGCCTTGCGCTGGTGGTCAGAAAATTGTGCAACGTCGACAGCATCGACTCAAAATGGTCAGTAGGCCAAAGGCCATCGTGGTTAGCAGCTAGACGCTCTGTCTGTCTGTCTGTCTGTGTTTTTCATAGACAGCTGTAAAGCGCACCGCTGATGGGGGTAATAACAGCAATAACTGCAGCAAAGCTGATAATAGTGACGACGACTATGACGAGAACCAGCTGGAGCGACTAGCAGCAGCAGTTGCCATCCTTATTAAGCAACTGTCGGTGGAGTGGGGCTACTTGAAGGCTTTTGCAAATGCTACAATGCTAGCATGCACTTCTATGTGTGCATGCTTTTATATTTCAGACTACCTAAAGAAGGCCAACTTCAATAAAATTGACCTCATTTCGTAGCGGTAGTTGCGTGCCTTCTGTTTTACCATTAGTTTGCTATTGCGAACAACAACGACACTAAATGGTCAATAGGTACAGCAGATATCGGATAACTGCAATTTAGATAATCCAGCGCAATGCGGTACAACTTTTCTCCGGTGCGTCCGTGAACGTCTGCTATTCGTATGGATCGTCCTCGTCGCGTATTTTCCCTCGCTCTTATTCCCTGTGCTTGCCTGGTCGTGCAACATAGTTCTCCTATGAACTAATGGAACAAACATCAGGCCGGGCAATGCGAGCGATGTTTGCTGTTGTTGCCTCCGTGATTGCGAACTGTGCAGTGGGTTGTTCCTGTATCCATGCGATGAAGAAAGGAACGGTTCAAACATTCATATGTATCCGGGACACGCGAGCAGAGGGTAACAGAATAAAAGAAAAGCGGGGAACCTGCAATATTGGAAACGTAAATGCATCCTCAGTGCTTTCAACTTATTGGGTGGCTGCATTTGCTGTGGTAAAAAATTGTGACCGTTGAAGGCGCAGGAACTCCGACTACAGTTGCGACGGCGCCGAAGTCACTGCTCAGTTACAAAAACGACAACGTACAGCGTCACTGCAAGCATCTTTAGCGTAAAGTATGGCGTAACTGTTACTTCATCCAACAGCATTCAGTGGGAATAGTGTTTCTTCTAAAAAAATATTTGGCCTAATAATGAATATTAAAATTTTGCTTTTTAATTCCATTAAAGGATAGACAATGGGCTCGTCATTGAATTAAACGAAAGGTGACGGTGACGTTACGGTTTGCTACGTTTGATTATAGCTGTTTCTGTATATCGGACGCCGTAAATAGAAATGTATAGAAAGAAAGAAAGAAAAGGTAATCTAATGCTGCTATGAGCTTTTTTCCTTTCAACGCACATATCATTCTACGGACGTTTTTTGCAGGACGTTTCTGCCTTTACAGCAACTTTAGGTTCATTTTGTGCTCACCTGAGTTTATTAAAGAAATCTAGTGCTGATAACTTATCCAGCAGCATGAATGCCTATGCGGAACATCAGTACGTTCTTTGTTAGTGGATATTAAATAACTGCTACTCTGTCCCTTATGTTTTTGGCTATCAGGAATTTAACATGTCTTGCGTTTTAGGCACAGCAGGTACGATGAAGAAATCTCTATGATAGTGAAGACATTAGCCGCTGCATGGAGTCCAACTATACCTAAACCTAAGGCACAAATGCTCTGCGACTCAGCTCAAACCGAGAATTTGCATAGAATGAATTGCATCAGAGGAAGAAGGGGCATGTAGTTTTACAATGCCACGGTCACAATGGACTAGTCACTTCTGCTGGTTGAGCTTCACCATTGCCCCTTACTTTCAATAGATAAAGTGGTCGGGCACTTCTTATTACATGGGGAAGTCCAGACTTCGATGAGTTTTCTACTCGCCCATCCACAGAGAAAAGTATAAAACTTCGAAACACTACTGCGAGCCACTGCTCTAAAAAATTTTGTTGATGATTTCTCGGATCTCTTACCGATCCAACTGTTCAATACATATGTCGCGCCTGCTAGCAGCGACGCTAGTGGCAGCGTACAAGGTGCTATTAACGAACGGAACACCAGGAGCGACCAACGAGTACGAAACGCTGTTGAACCATTGGCGGGTCACTTCAAGCCTTCTGTGTTTGTCATATTCACATCCCCAGCAAAAGTTGTTTGCCGTTTAAAGTCACCGGTGGCGCCACCAGTCCTTTTTTCTTCTTTTTATCGTCGAAGTCTTCATTGATTGGCCTCGATATTGGCTGAACTTTCACGCTTTGCTTTAATAGAATATTCAGTCAGACGCGATTTTTGCAAAATGGAGGGAGTACTATCTTCCGGCTTTGATTGTTTAGCAGCTCTTACTTAGTGTAAATATAGGTGCCCATAGGCACATAGTACGTTCTTATAATACATACGATTATAACAATTCGAAAAAAAAAACACCAGCGCCTAGTTTAGATGCTAAAGCAATTATTTAGAAGTGTATAGAGCTTTAGCTAGTGGGTACTATCTTGGTTAAGGTAACGTCACCTTGCATTTTGTTCGGGTTCGGGTGATACGTATGTTATTCAGCGATAACGGCGCTACCAGAACAACATCAACCATAACGTCGGTGCGTTACTGTATGTATCGCGATAATAATAATTATATACTTGTGGTTGCGCAAATAAAGGCTGCTGCTTAGCGACAGCCAGGCTGCCATCTCACCTGAAGCATCTGAAGTCGATGTTCCGTCGGTTATCACTTGCCACCCGTTGGCGTATGTCCGATACGAAACTACATTCACGTAGATCGATACGGGAAACCAGAATATATTATAATTGAAAGGGAAAATATCCGATGTGTGCATAGTATTTTCTTCTCGTTAGTCGTAATACTAACATTGAGCCGTGATACCACTTGAGTCAGTTTTGCGATTGTTCAAGACTGTGAAACCGGGGTTGACCTAGATTATGAAATGGCTGGGTCATGCGAGGCGTCTGCTCTACCAAAGACCTGTGTTAGCAATTGTTGGTCAAAATCGATACATGGTTTTCAACTTGACGTCATATTTGATGATAGTGACATCGTTTTAAGTCATTTATTTGGCTATTCTGTTGACTTTCCATCAGCTTTGTTTTTACTAGCTTTACGAATCGCAAGTGTGGTAGCTGAGAGTAATGCACTATACACTATAGTACACTATACTTCTATACGCATCTGTAGTCAGCAAAGCAAAGCGACCGATGTAGAGCCGATGCTGAGCAGTTGCTGCTTCGCTGACGGAAACTTTCGACTATTTTGCTTCGCCGAACATTGAGGAACAACAGGCTATACCGAAAGCGTCGTCAGAGGCCAAAGAAGAATGACCGAGTTGACGCTGTTGGTCTCGCTTGGCGGTTCCTTGATGAATTGATAGACGTTGTTAGCCTTTGGTCAAAGTGGATATGGACGGTGTACCACTAATCAAACCGCTACAACACGAGGAGTCATTGCCGATTTGCTGTCGATGTTTACTGCTGCTACAAGTAGCTTAGGTAGCTGAGAGTGTGGCGGGTCAATTTTGCCACTTGCTAATAATCCTCATGGTCAATAGACTAATGAGAGCTATTGAACCATACAACAAGATGACCTAGGATGAACAGGAAACGTGCGCGCCAAGATAAGCACACAGAACAGTTATGTGCTCGGCATCATAGACAGCTTAAGAGATTACGAAAAAACAGTCATACTAGGGAGCAAAGCGAACGGATTACCGTAGTCGATGGAGGCTTCTGGAAGCCGCCGCCGTTGCTGCTGCTGCCGCCGCCGCCGCCGCCGCCACCACCGCCACCGCCATCGCCATCGCTATTACCGCTGCCGCCGCCGCCGCTGTTACTGATGTTATGGATGGCCTTTTCGATAATAGCAATCGTATTATTCCTTCCATAATGCTGATATCAATATCAGTATCTATTAAGACTATTGCTGTGACGGTGAGGACTGGGAAAATGCAAGGAAACTCTCCTAATATCACTTCAGCTAACATAGTTGATTGCCCATAGGCGTGTATATGGTATCGTAAGCAGCGGGCGGACGGACGGGCTGGCTGGCTGGCTGGCGTCTGACGCTTTTGCTGTGCTGTTTTGCAAGTCGCTAACTGGTCGGTTGGGGGTAGGGAGCGTGGCGTAGTCGAATCATGCCGGCTTGTTGGCGCAACTTGATGTTCTTCGGGAAAGCGTCAGTCGTTGCCTGCTGCAACTTTGCTAGAGACTAGCGACTGTAGTAGTGTTCATGGTAGCGGTAACGGTGATGGCGACGAAAACAGAATCAACGGCGAACGAACGTAGTGACAGAGGATTGCACGTGACATCGGGCTAAACAACAAAGACGTAGCTTGTCTGTTCATCGTGTTATCGCTCTGATCGTCATGGTAGTTGTAGTAGTGACGGCACCGCAGACTCAGGGCGTGTCCAGCGGAAACTGCCTGATCTTTAGAGTGCTTAAAATAAAAACAAGGTGATTCTAGCGATCTCGAGAAAGCGTTTAGAACCGAAGCTCATTGAGCGCCGTGGGCTTGCGTTGTACTGGCAGCATTGTCCCTGCATACAAACCCTTTTGTGTTTATCAGTCCATATGTTTTGCTACAGCCACTGAACAATATGTGTTGGTTTGCGGATGTTTTCGGATCAATGAAGAAATTGCAGACGCCTTCGTTGTATATGGATATAGTCTAGGTTTAAAACGCACACACATGGTACACACGTAATCATAAGATCGCGATTACAAACGCCCTACATCTTGCAAAATAAGGTGGTGAAATCTTCTGAAGTAAATCAGATTCATTTTGCCGTTGGCTGGTAGTTCCTGCTATACAGGAGTACATTTACTGAAAGGGGCTGTTTATCCATTCACTAACTATTCTGTGTTTTAGTGGATTATGCACGACAGACGTCTAAAATAATTTCAGAATTAAGTGTTCCTTAGTGTCTGTGTGTTTATTGTTAAGTGTGTGGCCAATTACGGAGTTACGATGACTTTGACTACAGACGAAGTCAGCGACAGAAATGGTGGTCGGCCACCGGATACTGAGAAAGGTATCGTCGAATGGAACGACGTTTCACGAAGGAGAAGATGAAATTATAATGAGCTAAATGAATTCTGGAGTAGCGTGGTTTCCAATAAATACAACAACTAAGATCATAAGGACAATTTGAGGTTACCTACAATAGTAGTGATTGTTTTGATTAGACAGAGTTAATGTAACTATAAACTCATAAGCAAAATTTCCATATGGACCAATTATCGAAGTGGGTCCCGTTCGGCTAAAGCTATCCGCCAAGCAAAGTATAGTGATTGAGTTAGGATAAATAGATTGTATCTGTCAGTTGATGTGTCGTTCTGCAGGGGCACGTATTCGCGATGAGAGTTTAGTCTTAAAGTGATCTACGCGCAAGGTCCTATAAAAAGACCGATTGAATTTTACAACTGATTTGTTTGGCTGCGAGTTTAAATCTCTCGAGTAACATGTACTGGATTCGAACATAATTCAACTCGTTCATATAGCATACGTCATGCTATACTTAGTGATGTGTAAGCTAGAATGCACCATCGATGGAATAAATACAGGCACATTCCAGACCTATGAGGTCGTTTTCAGAAAGCCTTTAGCTCTCCTTAGATGACCGCACGTAATCTGACAAAAGTTGACGCCGTGACGGGAAGAATAAGATATGCTGCCTTACACAGTTAGACAGAGTGCTATAGCAAGAGACTTTTATCTCGAAGGCTGAATGGTGTCTCTAACGAATTTGGTTGTCATGCTGATTGCAGTTCCACTTGGCAGGGTCCCAATTCAGGGTTGCAATTAGCTAATGTACCAGCTGCCTTAATTGGGATATCTATACCTGAGAGCGAAGGCCGTAGGGTTCTCTGTGACAAATTCCTCCGAATAGCCGAGTGTTCGAAAAGTTTACGCTGGAATGACTAGTAGATTAGGAACACCATCTAAACGTACCCTTAGAATACAGCTTCGTTAGCTGAAATCGTTCTCTGAGACTCTGAGAGGTCAGTTGAGCTTCACTGGTTAGTTTTCGTTAACTTTAAGCTATTACTTAATAGCTTTGTTTTTATTCGTTTTCCATACCAATTTGTTGCAAAAAAAATATTGTTATACTGTCATTAAAGCATGTGATTACACACAATCAAACGCCCAGTAACAGTTCCGACTTAGTCGGTTACTGTCTTATATGTACTTTATGGTATACGGCATAATAATAACGGACGATTGCAGAAGAGCTGTAGAATTTAAACTGCTTTTAAGGTCATATTATGGAACTCTTTGCCGACCCTGTTCCAAGGACGCAATGATTCGAAAGCAAGTGACAAAAATGCTTTAGCTTCTATAGGCGTATAGTCGTTTGTTGTTTTCAAAAAAACGCCCATTTGTTGCTTGCTGCATTGTAGAACACGGGCGGCTGTATGACTTGTGGTGACTATTGCGCTCCAGGGATAGAAACTGGTTCCTTCCTCAGTCCTTACTTGACCTATGAGACGATCATGGTGATGCCGGTCGTCTTGTTAAAAGCGCACCGGTTCTAATGTGACCCTAACGCCTAGCGGTTCGAACGCCCCATGTAGGTGGCGCCGTATCTACCTTGCGTCATTCTGACTAACTTTGTGCCGCGATGACTAATAAGATTTCAAAGTTCTCTACGACAGCAGCCTCATTACTCTGTTGTTCTGTCCATACTAGTAGGTAAGCACTCTCAAAACGCATGGGTTAACGACGCTGACCTATAAATACGAATTATTGATTTTTTTTTCCCAGTTATCTTTGCTGGACTGGTTTTCCGAGGAACAGTTAGTTGAAACCAGTCGAATAGGCTGGTATAGGCGTGAATAAGCGTTATACCATGACGATCAGATGTTCTAGCTACCAGATGTGTTCCCAAAGCTAAAATTCTTCATACGTGACACAGGTAGTTTTGAATTAATGAAATCTAATTCCATGGATTCCTCCTTTGCCTTATGAGCGTCAAAAAATAAAAGATGTTGTAAATAACGCCTTTACGTAAATAAGTGCGTGTGTTTTGTATTCCACAAGCTAAGTCACGAACCATTATTTTAACCAACTATTTGGTCTCTTCCCGTCACGGCCGTTTTAAAGAAGCTTAGCTTTTTCGGTTCAAACACGAGTATTTGAGGGTGTCGTTTTGAACGCTGCCGGCATTTTTGATCAGATGAACTTGTAAAGCGTGCTTGCTATAGAATGCAATACGATCTAGAAGTACTTCCGCTCATTATAGTTTTTTTTTTGTTTTAATATATTCATAGAGATGAACGATATCTGTAATTAGTGTAAATCGTACTCATGTAGAAGTAAAAAGCTGGCGCACAGAGAAATCTACCTCGGTTTGGAAAATCTCCTATGTTTTACTGCGTTCAAAATATAACTATTATTAATATTTTAAGTAGCGGGATTATTTGAGACCTCGACCAATTGATGGTTCTATATAAAATATTTCAACCTTGTTGTTTCTTTTGCCTATGCGGCTGCTTCATTTGTAGTAACCAGAACACTATGGAAAGTTACATGTGGGTTTGGAGTTTCCTGTCCCATGCTAACGGCGATTGAACACCTGACTGAGCAGAAGGCGCGTTCTACTACGGACCGAAGTGTGGCGTGATCCTAACCACGGCCAAAAGCCATTGTCTGAGTCGTCTGTTAGGTCAGCGGTTCGCTCGGATGTTGGCAAAATGTATGGAACCTTTATCAGAAGACAACGCCGCTAACGACGTTCGCTAAGTCGAAGAATTACTGTGCAAGACAATAAATGAATTTGACCCTTCACTATAATATGGTGATTAACTTCCAACAGGCTTAATTATTATCTTCCCATTCAATATGTATATACCTATCGTAAGTAGTCGCCGAGTTAATTTCCAACAAGAAATTGATTTCGATCATCAGCATGCATCACACTGTAATTTTTGCTTTTAGTGGACTGAGCGTTATTTTCGATAAATCAAAAATATGGAATAAAATTTCAATATATGGGGGTAGGTACACAACGAGCGTCGCCAACAGATCTACTGAGTACCCACTCAAAACAACTTTCTGTATGTAATGCTATGCCTTTTTCTTGCCATTCTTTGACTTTGTGTTTCGTTTGAAGAAAACATGTGCGCTTAGTAGTCATAACTAGTAGCCTTTTTCAAACAATCCATTCTTGCATCCGTATGTATCTGTTCTGGGACTCTTCTATATGATAGACGCTTCGTAGGCGCACAGCCTTGACTGCTAGAAGAGTTTTTGAGTTTATGTCCTGCTACTGTATCGTGTATCGTGGCAACGACGATCTTCTTCACTAATACGTGTCATTTGTGGGGGCTCACAGAAGGTATTCCAGTAAGATTATGTTCTTCTCTGAACTTGTCGAGTATGTAGATTGCTGAGTCACAATCGAGCTGGTCTTATAAGCAGGCATACCGGTCGAGCGGACTTTCGAAAAAATACCGACCTGCCCATTTCACTGAGTCCTTTGATAAGGATAGTCGCTTACACAAGGACCCAGCCTGAGGACTTGAGTAACGGTGTTTGTTGAGCTGGTATCACGCTTCTTCACTACATACACGTTTCAGTATAACGATTAAAAGAAGCTGAGAGCAGCGCATAATTTTGACGGCATTATCAATGATCACTTAGCCATTGGCTTCTGAGTACCGTTTATCACCATCAGAGGGATTTCGTGGTTATACGGAATGTGAAGTAAACTGTGCGACAAGTACGTATTATGCCAGTATTTCTACCAGCGTTTTTTCGGAGCACATGTTTTAGGCATGACGGTCGGTAGTAGTTCGCGAACAACTGACAGCTACTTTGGAGAGCCTCCAACTGAATAGAGCCATCGATCTCATTTTGTAGGTATTGAATAGTTATTATTTGATAAGCACGCCCTAAAATTGTCTCAGTATACTACATTATAAAACTGTGCTTTTATTTGCTTCTTTCGCAACCGTAATATCGAATGAGGCAATCCACAAACGTATCACTGGACAATGTAACCATTTTTCATCTATATATTTATGGTTTTTCCCAGCCGCGATTTTTACCTGCTTCTTAGGCACAAAGCTTTTGCTTTGCCGCTGTATGCCGCTCATGATATTAGCGGGAATGAAGATTTCAATCCACCTGAGCTAATTATTTCACATGCATAACATTGTGTCCTAAGAGTGATGCGATGCCCTGTTCGACTTACTACAGCAACCAGGTGTATAGAAAGGAATTAGGTACTAAACACTGCTCTGCCTTCCCAAGTGACGGCTGTCAGATTTACCCACTGGCCGCCACCATTCCCTAGTTCCGTTCAGCGCTTCTCATGAAACGTTCACTATAGAACATGTAAATGACGATCTATGTCATGCTGTTCTGAATGCGGGTGCCACAACGACGAAATTCTCGCGATGCTCCAACATAACATGGCCATGCGCATCTCGGAATGCGTTTATTCGGTGACCTTCAGGGTTCATTGCATCAAGCCGCATGACAGATGAGCCTACCTGCACTTACATTGCGTAGAACAAATAGAAGTGGAAAGCGGTCCTTCCATGTGTGCGACAAACCTGCCACTATCGTAATGATTTAAGAAATGAGAAATGTATCCTGAGAGAGACTGCTGTGTACGGTGCAATCTGCTGGCCTTGGGCCTGTCACCATTGTCATTCTCGGTGTTCTCGTAGCAGATACGTACTCCTTAGACATAATGTCCGTTAAGCTTTCAGCGTAACCACGTGCTCTGTCAATCAATTTTGTGGGAGATTATCAATCTCTTGACAGAATCAGCTAGGCTAAGACGTACATCTGACAAGATGAAGATATCTCCGAAGATTATATCTACCCGGTGTTAGGACGCAATCGAGGAAGCATATAGCATCCTTTAGCCGAACTCGGTTTGGGAAATTGAACAAAAATTGATTTTTCATGCAACCTACCACGTTAAAGGGAGTCATAATTCTTACTGTAATAATATAATTAAGGTACAGGTGTGATAAGAGAAGATTTGCTAACAATTAACTATTGCCAAATCGACAGGTAGAAAACGGAGTTTCAAGGACAGGTCAACAGTAGCTAATTTATGTATGTAGCTGCTTAGTATAGCCAAATGCTTTTTTTGCAGTTGTAGTAAGTAAATTAGACGTTCGCGTTTTGCGAGATGTCCAATTCTGTAGTATATAACTCAGTCGCCCAAATATTTACTTGGCGTCCTAAATCAAATTTAAAGAAAATTATGATAGTTTCAAGTACCCTAAGGACCATTGATCTGATTCGTAAGAGCCTACAAGCAATGCGTACATTGCATTTAACTCATTGTAAATAATAATCCGCAAGTGATTAAGGAAGGCACCTTTCTCTATCCAAGCAAAACGTACTAGCAAGATTAGGTAGGTTTTTTTCAGTACATATTTAAATAGAACGTACATAAGGAGAAGCATTGTATCGACGGGAAACTTTAATAGAGGTAATGACTTAGATTATATATAATTCTCTAGAATCGTTGAAATGTATACAATTGCATAGTCAAGAAGGTCTTTACTTTTTTCTCTGTATCTGTATTGTCTGTATTGTAAAATAACCACAGAATCTTGCTCTCCCTTAGCGGTACTAGTTTATTTCTGTGTTTCGAGTTTTATTTACGCAATAACCTTAAGGCTAGGATGGGAAATGAACAGGTTTAGCTTACGCCTGTGCTCCGAAAAGGAGAACTTGCAAATCGATAGGCACTTCAAAGTTTGGGGGGGGGGGGGTCGATGTCTTTTCCGGTTTGTTCTTCAGGCCGGAAAGTGTGGTTTAGATGTGCCCCATACTGTTTCTATACCGGCAGAGACTGGACAGGTAGTTACCGCAATGAAGCCTCCGTCAGTAGGAGGCTCCATTAACTCAGGCGCAAGCCACAATAGCTCTGCAGTGAGCTATGTACAGAAATCAAATGAGGCGCAGAGATGTTCAATTGTGTCGCTCCTCGTGATCACCGGCCTTTTTTCACGGTTGAAAAAAACCTGCTATCGATGATAGCGAGCCAAGTAAATGCAGCAAGGCAATTTGAATAGCTCGTATCTGTGACAAGAATTCGGTCAAACTTTTTTAATTGTAACAACCTGTTTCTCTCCATTTATCGTTAATCCTTCGTATCTGCCGATATTGGAAGTTCGTTTGAACAACGCGAACCCTGCATGAATATCGTACGTATGTACGTATAATAGAGTGATTTAGTAGAGCTGAATTGTTTTTGCGCCTTAGCTATGCTGCATTCGTTTTAATATTACTCTGTCTTATTTTTGGCACTAATTACAAACATTAGGTGCGTTCAGAAACCCACAGCAACAGAGTTATCTAGAACCGAACCTTGCGTATTAACCGTCGACCTAGGAAACTGATGCATTCATTAAATGTTTCTCGATTTCATTATGATGCTCTTCGTTTCAAGTGTCAGGATTCAGACGGCGCTCATTTCGCTATTCGTCAGCATTTCTGCGAAAATTTGGATACCTATTTAGGAATTCGGCTAGGGACAGTGAGGCGGGAAAGCACAGGACCAAAAGCAAAGACAAAGAAACGTTTCGTGGCCGCGAGCGTTCTCCTGCGGATCAACGAGATTCAGCTCAAGTGAGCGGCAGCTGGCGTCGGAACTGGCAAGGAGCTAGTGGTGGCGACACCGAAGATACTAAACCGCGCGCAGATATCTTGCTCAGCCGGCAAGACGATTCACCCGACGGGAACCCCGTCAGTTTTAGGTAAGCGAAAGCAAAGGTTTAAGAAATCAAAGATAGAGAATATTCAAAATGGTGGTTTGCTAGCTAAGCCTGTGATTGGATGGAACACTCATACAGCTTGTTGTGTGTATATGCGTCTCAGCGCTGTTGACACACAGAGTTGGTGCCTGTCGTGGCCTTAGCTTTACGGATGGAAGAGTCTATGTCACTTGTGAAGGAACTTGTTTAGACTGAGATCGCTCAGCCTAGACGAGAAAATAAAATCTCTTCCTGGAGTGTTGACTCAAAGGCACGCCAACCGGTTTCAATGAACGTCTGCAGGCTCCGAACACACTTGGGGAATCCAAGCTGTACCCTGTCTAGGTCGCCTGTCTACTTTTGTGAATAATAAATCCAGTTTACTTTTTCTTTATCATGCAGAGCTCCAAAATCAGCCTTTATGTCAAATGTGAAGTTTGATAGGGAATTGAGGTTCGATTTCAGCATACCAAACAATACGATTAAGACGTTTCGCACCTTCTTTGTAGTATGCTCTGTAACGGACCGTCCGTTAGTTGGTAAAACAATTTTAGATTATTTGAAGTTTTATAGTATTCGGAATCGACGAAAGTAGAGTCGCAAATTATCTTTGGCAATAATACAACTTCAGTTACGAAACCTCATTCGTCTTCTCAGTGCTTTTATGGCAATCCGTTTCAGAAGGGGGGGGGGGGGACATTGAGTCTCTTTTGCCTTTGGGGATTTTTTATAGTAGAGTTCTGCTGGAAGCAGCGGCAATACGATTTCTAAGGAGACACGCGTTACATAAGTTCTTTGAAAATGGCATTAGATGTAGAATCTTTTTCATTGCATTCGAGAGAGCGCGTGAAGTCACCACTCAAGATACCTGTTAGGCCGTAGCCGTTACACGCTACATTAGATGCTGCTGCTAGGTTGCCTTTACACGCAGTTTTTTCACCGAAAGTTTTGCTGGAAGTTGCTGTTATGAGTTGTGTTAGTCCGGCCCACACGGTATGATACGTTGGGACCCTCTTGTGCAAGATCTGCGGAAGTGTACACAAGGTAGGCAGATACAGAACGTTTGATAGGACATATTGTAGTCGGTGTCTGCTGGAGTCCTTTAAGAGGTCCATTGCGATTCATAACAAACAGGCTTTTTTTCATAGCTGATTCTTGAGAAGTTCTGCAGTTGATGCAAAGAAGCTCACCGATGTTCAGCTAAGTTCAGCGCTCATATCTGATATCTTACAAACAATTTGGTCTTAGTTATACTTGCCCTCCCTGAGCTGACTGTTGCACGCAACGTATTAGTGTCAAATGCTATGAAGATATAAATGAGATTTAGCATTTACGAAAAGTTAAGTTGAATATGGCGTTGGCGGTTTCCTAATTAGCTCTACATGATCTAATCTAGAATTGAGATGGATCACCGACGACTGCGTGGTCGTCCAACGCTGCGTACGCATCAGCAGCCTATTCACACACACCGTGGGGCACATCCGTTTTATAGGGATCTGGCACAGGCCGCACAGGGTTTACACGATTCTGCGCAGTGTCATAGACTAACCGTTGTCAATATCAGTGCTTCTTGAGTGTATGTATTATATATACAACAGTTCAGGAATACCTAACCATAAACGCTTTAAAAGACCTGTGGCCATAATAAAATCTGCTAGCTAGAACTAGTTCTATCTGTTTATTTTGCTAACATGGAAAAAAAACGATGTTCTGTTCTGTCGTATTCTTTTGTTCCAAGCAGTGTTTGTATAAATAGACTATGAAATCGGGTACACGACATGGTAAACACGTAAGTAATTTCATTGGTGTTTAAGATCCTATAGTATTTAGAACGAGAACAAGTTTTCCGTAACGAATCGATCCTGCTCTACGATTCAATGATTTTATAACGAACGTACGTTTTTGGCGCACGTCGTTTTCGTGATTTAGCTACCATTGCTCGAGTCATAATATGATGGTACTTGAATAAACGTTTGATTGTCTTCCCATCCATGCATGATGAATTTATGAACTGCACCTGTGGTATCTGAAAAATATAATCGAAATATAAAATTATAGCATAATTACAAGAATATGATTCTATAAAACGTGCCAAATTACCTTTTAGCTCATTGTTCGTTACCTATGAATAGACAAAACCAGTCAAATTGTACCGTTCTTGAAGTAATCAAAAACGATTAGATCGAATTATCTCGTGAATTTAGAACAGTTTACTCGCAATCGCATGATTATTAATGGATTATAGTTTGTTACTTCACTAAATCAAATTTACCAAAAGTATTTCGGTACAATTGCCTCGATTAATTTGTCGCTAATGAGCCAGTGCTTCTTTTCGTGCATTTCTTTTGTTATCTTTTGTGTTCAGGAGCGACGACCGCACTACCGGAGATTGGAACGCGTCGTCGTCGGCGATTCGCTGCATTGGTCGTGATAGCAGTGCTGAGGGGTCTACGAAGGCAGACAAAGTTGAAGCGGCAGGGGCTGGCTGGGTTGACTCGTCGTGTCGATTCGACGGTGCCGCTGGTGACGGTGGCGTCGACAGCGGGCTGGTGGTCGTTATCGAGGGCGCAGGTCGCGCGATGGACTCGGAGGTGAGCAGTAGCACGGGCACGCCGTTCCGCGGACGCCGGCTACCGGGCCCATTAGACACTTCCACACTCGGCACTTCGACACCGTCGCACATGTCGCAATCAGAAGCCAAAACGCCGACAACGTCCACGACGGCGCCGCTGACGCCCGTCGGCGAACGTGGCCCAGTGCATGGCGGGACAGGAGAACGCGGCATGCGGCCAGGCGAAAAAGAGAAGCTCGGTCATCGACGAATCGACGATGAAGGTAAAGTTACCTTCAAGAAGATTCACTCGTCCACCATCATCGAATCCATTCAGCTCGGCATCGGCTACGCTGTGGGAAGTCTCGCGTCCAAGCCGGAACGAGACCTACTCATGCAGGACTTCGCGATGGTGGACAATCTCGATTTTCCCAGGGAGGGAGGCTCCATGAGCCCAGCACATCACCATGACTCATTCAAATTCAAGGCGTACTCACCAGTGGCGTTTCGATATTTTCGGGATCTGTTCCAGATCCCTCCAGGAGATTTCCTGCTATCACTCTGTAATGAGCCAATGCGGGAACTCAGCAATCCAGGAGCATCAGGCTCACTATTTTACGTGACAGCCGATGACGAATTTATTATTAAAACGGTAGCACATGTCGAGGCTGATTTTCTTCAAAGCCTTTTACCGGGCTATTATATGAATCTACACCAGAATCCTCGGACGTTGCTACCAAAATTCTTCGGCTTGTATTGCTACATTGCTAGCGGGAAAAACGTCCGCGTCATTGTGATGAACAACCTCCTGCCATCAAGCGTGCGAATGCACCAAAAATACGATCTTAAGGGATCGACGTACAAGAGGAAGGCGAGTAAAGCGGAGAGGCAGAAAAAATCGCCGACATTTAAAGACCTTGACTTTATGGAACACCATCCAGAGGGAATCCTGCTCGACGCACAAACCTACGATGCACTTATCAATACAATACAACGCGATTGTCGAGTGTTGGAGAGTTTCAAGATCATGGACTATTCATTGTTGCTTGGTATTCATAACATCGATCAGGCGGCGCGTGAAGCAGAGGCTGCGGAAACAACAACGGCGGCTGACGGAGCCTTTGCAAGGGCGCTCGCGTCAACGACGAATGCCATGACAACAACAACAACAACAACAGCGGCAGCTAGTGTTAACATTCCGCGATCCAGATCAATGAACCGCGGAAGGCTGGCAGCCTTTTCAACCGCCATTGAGTCAATCGATCACGACGACAACTCGCCTCCAGGTGGTATTCCCGCAACAAACTCTAAAGGAGAGCGTCTGCTATTATTTATCGGCATCATCGATATTCTTCAGTCGTATCGACTTCGCAAAAAGCTCGAGCACTCGTGGAAGGCATTGTTGCATGACGGTGACACCGTGTCCGTCCATCGGCCAGGTTTCTATGCTAAGCGTTTCCAAGAATTCATGAGTCAGAAGGTATTCAAGCGTATGGCATCCCCACTAAAACATACACCTTCAAAGCGTAATCCAAAGCTCCTTACTGTGGTTCGTAGAGTGATGCAAGAGAAGCACGACATGCACTCAGACAGTCAGGCGGTTTCCGTAGACGCACTGCAAACACAGCAACAGAAGGGCAGTATGGCACCACCGTCGACGCCAGTACCCCATCCGGCCAACAAGGATGTCACGAACTTGTCCGGCGACTCGGCGAAAGAGCAACGAATGGAGGAGTTGGACGGAATCACGTCGGGTCACGTCATAATGAATGTAGCTCAGTCAGGGTATTACGGGGCAGGTGACGTGCGGAGTGAGATACGCACCGAAACAACAGAAGATAACAAAGGAGATCGCGACGGAATGACTAGAACGGGTACTCACGCAGACGTGATTGAAAAAACCGAAACAGCCAACAACGGAGGCGCCATTACGACGATGACTGTTACGAAAGTTAGCACTGTACAACCTTCGAAGGAGACTACTAAAATGTAAGGAGACACGTAAAAAAAGGAGGCAAAGAAGGTCTGTGGAAGTAATAGACGAACATCTCGAAGACCACGATAATAATCATTATCCGAATAATTCCACAGGCAGACAGAAAGGTAGTCGCTGGGCGCATACTACTGGGGTGTGCCAGCTTAACCCGAAGCATTCGGGACCCTTCGTTGGCAACAAATACAAGCTACGCTTGTGTGTGTGAGTGCGTGCACGTGCATTTGCCGCTATACTGTATAACGATATTACGACTAAATAACCTATTACTACGTTACCTAGTTTGCTCATCGCTCAAGCTTATGCATACTAAGCGAACAGTGGACGGTGCTTTGTCTGTTGGAACGGCAGAATATTGACCCGCACATTGTAGTAGGCGGGTGATCTGGGAGATGGGTTTAGTCGAGCGCTTGAGGCGGCGACAGTGAGATGGGTTTGCGGTACACTTAACTTGGGACTCTGCTTACGAGCTGCTCACGAAACCACTAAAGATACTCAGCTTCTTTCTGCATTTCATTCTACAATATCATTCTACATCAACTACTTATTCACCCGCAATTTACGTTGCTTTTCCACGATGATCAGCTTGTTGAGACAGGCCACGTTGGTCGCGTGTTAAGTGCCGTAGGCCATCGCGCAGACAGCTAGGCAGGAACCTGTATAGAGAAAACAGCAAGAGAGAGGAGTAGAAGTAGTGTAAACTAATGATAATGGTCTGGCGTCGAAGGTCAAACGCTACTGATTGCGGATCATGATGAAAATCGTATAGTCTAAATGACAATGCCGCGATAGCTCCGGTCATGTTTTCCTGTGAGCGTAAGTGTGGTAGCATGCGTGCTAATAATAATGCGATTGGACCCATGAGCACTTGAGTATGCCGAGTACTTGTGAATAGCGCGTGTGTGTATTCATCGAAGCGAAACGAAGCACTCCATGACAATACGACAACAGCTGAAAAAATGGAGGACATCTACTTAGAGAAACGAAATGTAAAACGTACTTCAGATGGACAGGACCATAATAGGGCTTGTTTAGAGGTCTATCACTTCTCAATGTTGACTAGGTCGATGGACGGTATGAAAACTCACAAACCGCAGACCGTGAATATATATCACGAAGAGTCGAGTAACTATAGCACAATGGTGATGAGTATATAATAATAACGCGCTGCGTTCACGAAGTGGAGGAGGCGTTGTTTTTATCTTGCCCTCTCGTACTGATCAGCAATGGGAGGGAGAGGGGCACACTGTAGCGATCGACGCGAACGATAATATTCCGATAAAAAAAAATTGTGTTAGTAGGAGGCGTTTCTCTAGGGTCTCCCAATGACAGCGAAAGCCTACCGCAGTAACAGAAAGCAATGGGAAGTTCCAGTATATATATATAGTGGAACATACACACACGGTGTGAACTTAGCTGTAGCTTGCAATGAAAACGAATGACGGTGCGTCTAGCAAACGATATGGTACTGCCGAAACGGAGGGTCGAAATGAAATAATGGTAAATAGCAAATACGAGATAAGGATAGAACGAAAAGAAAAAGAAAGAAAAAAAGTTGTGAAAACGTAGCGGCGCGTATAAAAAATAGAAGATAATACGTAATATAACGCATACATAGACGCATAATAAACAATAATAAGAATCATAATTATAGAGTCATAGGAATATGAAGGGACTCGATTTAAAGGGCTATACATGATGATGACGTCGACGGCGAAAAGGACAGTGCGAAGATGCGGTAGATGCAGAGCACATACAGTTATCTCTCATATATATATATATATATATATATATATATATATATATATATATATGTGGCGAATATAAGTAGATCCCGAAAGACTAACGAGGTAGACAGAACAAAATAAAAGAATGCCCTTAATTAGTTGACGTGCGCTGTTCTCGATTCTGTAGGGCACGCACGACGCGTCACGCGTTTTCTCAGTTGGCGATCTCGGTTGTCATGAGTTGTCTGACAGCGCCGGCCACGTACCACTCATCGGTTGGGTTTACTATCAGCAAACGGCAACACGTTGGGGGAACGTTGGCAACAATAGAAATCTGGTGGAATAAAAAAGGATAAGCATTTGGTACGAACAGATTTTTTTAATGATACAGTGATTTTGGTCCGGTGAGCTACGTCTTGTTCGGCAGTCATTGATTTACACGCACATAAAGGCACGTATGTATACAGTCTACAGTAAATCACAATGCACAGTCGCTGAGTGACTGTGTCACAGGGAAACAATTGTAAATTTCTGTCTAATAACCTACTAATGATCGAAATTTTTTTCATTTTTACCTTGAGAATGTATTGGACGGCGGGTGTGGCATTGCTTGTAAACCACATACGCCTTGATTAATTGCAAAATGAGCCGACTGATGGTGGTGATGGCCGTAAGAAACGTTGATTAATGCTTGAAATGAACAAACGTAATTGATTGTGACATTGTCGAGTGGACATGATAGGGACTTGTCTGTCTACGTAGTATTATCGATCATCATTATTGAATTATCATGAGGTACTTGGTCATGGAAAAGAAGCCTAAAATAGAGAGCAAACGAGTCTTCGTACAGTAAAATAGAAGCAAATTTTAGCTTTTCTAATTCACGAGATCCACAGCGTTACTTGAACAGTAGCTGGCTCGCAGTGGATGTAATAGATACACAGGGAGAGATACCAAGAAGTATGAATATGTACTTATACGAGGGAAGAAAGGGGGCTATAGGGTTGAAAGTGACCATAATTGGGTGACCGCTGGGAAACTGATATGTGTTAAAGGTAGACTGATTAATTGATTGGTTGGTTGGTTGGTTGATTGATTGATTGATTGATCACTGAGCATTGATTGTTCCGTTGCTCGTTAAGGGTTCATTGAAGTTAGTCAGAAAAAATAGTCTATAAGCGCTGTTGTGGATCGAATGACACCTGCACTTGCTGGGTGCCCTATACGTACAGATACATCGAATGAAGTATTAATGGCAAAATATTATGAGCAATAGGGAGCGAGCAAAAAAGTTGCGGCTGAGATAAATAGAGGAAGAGAGAAAGGCCTGACAGACTGAAAATATCCATCTGAGCCCTTGCTCTGTAAATACCATATAGCGACAGAGACAACAGCAGTAACAACAACAACAACAACAACAACTGAACGATCCAAACGAATTAAGAGATATTTCACATCATAGATATACAAATTTATGTAGAAGTACAGACAATGAATAGAAAGGGGGAAAGGTAAAACAACGAGATCGAAACAGCCAAATTTGACAATGCCGAAAAATTACATCAACCTATTGATCACCAACAGTGCCGAAAAAGACGGAAATACAGTAAGATCATTATGAGCAGCAGCATCATCATCATCATTATTATGTGCAGCTAGAACACATGCACACATGCGTATAGGCCTAATACGTTTACATTCACACAGGCCGCAAGTGCGGTCCCGATGACGGATAGGGTATAAAAATAAACATACAATTAATACTGCAAGAAATAAATGATTGTTTCGAATAATAGTAACAATAATAACGCATGTATTACGTAGGAGCAGACGACACCCAAGCGGCAGACAGAATAGCATAACAACAGCACTTACGACGACAACACCACCACCACCATCATCGATAACAGCAACAAAAAGAAGAATATATTACTGTAAATATTGTATGATATTAAGTGTTGTTTAGGCGACAGCCGGAAGACCGTGTGGGCGTAACGACTGTCGCGTATTATTTTTAATAATGGCGATGGACTCGAGGCGTCGGGAGGTCGCCTTATCTCTTGTTTATTGTCATTAGTATAATTAATGGAATTATTATGACTGTTGTTATTGTCATCATTACTACCAGTTTCCAACGGCCTCCGATTCCAGTGGAATGGGGATTGGAACAGGAATGAATAAGATTCATAGGATAGGGCTAAATTAACCAGTAACACAACGGCAAGCAACAAAAACAAATGCAATATTATAATAGAGGAAGACACGATGAATAACCCCCAACCAAGCGGGGATGACGATCCTTCAAATTAATTTTTTGGCTCAGGATGATAATACTAGTAAGAGTTATGGTTATCTGTACAAACGAGTAAGAAGATCGACTAAACATGAGCTGGAAAATTATGCAAATTGAAAAGGAGCTATTATGTAAAACAGTGAGCCCAACAGGATTAGCCACAAATGAGAAACTAGAGAAAAAAATCCTTTTTATCAACCATAGTAAGCATCGTACCAAAACAACAACATGAATCATCGAAAAGAAAGAGAAAGAAAGAGGCTACAATAGGAGGAGGAGGAGGAGGAGGAGGAGGAGGAGGAGGACGACGACGACGACGACATATACAGCAGAAGCCGCTGGCGATAAATCTTTATTTATAATAGAACGGTTGCGGACAGGCAGCCTTCTTAACGTTCATGTTCTCTTTTCTGCCAGGTGATCATAACAATTGTTATTCATATAATTATAGATATTATTTTTCTTATAATTCTACTATTATTATTATTATTATTATTACAATACAATGATGCACTGGCTATTGTTATGATTATGGCCTGTCATTATATATATATATATATATATATATATATATATATATATATATATATATATATATACGTAGAACAAACGTAATAAAACTATTATAATGGTGATACTAATAAAACGGCTATTATTATTACAACAAATACTAATTGCTACCAATAGCGCTTATTCACAAAGAGTATTCTATTGATAATGATAGGGTAAATCTTCAACATATGAAGGAAAAACGAGATTTAATAAATGCAACGAACAGCGTTTGTTAGGGAAAATGTCGGTAACGGCTCCCAAAACAGTTTTAATGTAGACAGAAAAAACACACTAGAAAGCGGTCCTCAATGAAAAGTAGAATTTATACACATATATATATATATATATATATACGAAATGTTAAAAGTAAAAAATAGAAACAACAAGTAACTTGGCTTCGCTGCGGGCAGGTGGCTATCAGCAAACAAATTCTGTGGTTCGAGTACGGGGCTGTCGGCTTGGATACCTATCAGAATGAATGAATGGCAAACAAATTTAATGGTAAGAAAGCCGGCCAGAACAGAAAAACGACGTAAAATTTCAATTGAAAGGAAGGTTCCAATGCTGAATAAGGAAGGTACACATATTGTTATGGCTATGATGGTGGAGAAAATTACTATATGAATCGACAATTACTGCCTTCATGTACGGAGACTGATATCCAGCATACGTATTACTATTACAATTCGAAGAAGGTAAGTACTGGACAATAAACGAACGAGGTCTAGTTTGAAGAAAGGCAAAAATAAAAAGCAAGTGACTGAAAACGAGAGAACGTTAAAAGCAAAAGATAATGAATTAATGACAAACATACCAATAAAAACAATAAAGTAGACATAATATGAAACATTGGCAATTTGTTTTCATCTTATATTATAGAGGTTATAGAGGTGGTGCCGAATTCGTGCTTTATTATCTCACTATCTGTCCCCTATCAATTAACAGAACTAAAAAAAAAAAACACTGAATTACGCTCTATTGAAATTCTTATTGTCCTAATTACGAAATTATATGTACTTCTGCGTAAATAATAAATATCTGATGCGCACACAGCGAAGCCTGGATACTTTCATCAAATATAAATCGCACAAGGCAGCCTGTATAATGATGGCATAGGATTGATTAGACTTTCATTATGAGCAGCATCGGTTATATCGGTACCGTATCGTAGGGATTTTCATCTTGAAATGAATATTTTCACGTTTTAATTGAATATTTTGTTGAAATTAAATCATCAGCATTGATCAGCAGATAATTGCTGAAATGAAGAGAATCGTTAATGTTACTACAGAAGACTGATTGAAGCGATCGTATCAAACGAAAATATACTATATCGTTCTGTTGGGATTCATGTTTGGTAGCTAATAGCAAATTAACTGGATTACAGAAAAGAAATACTTCCTCGCATTTATTGACTAGCAGCCATCGACTAGTAAAGCGTAGCACGCGTATTGACCAATATTTTCTAATGTGCTAGGTAAATTCAGAATATCAGTAATTAGTACTGTTCTTCGGCTTCACTTGTAGACTCTCCGATTGTTCCAGTCTATTTCGACAAGC
This sequence comes from Varroa destructor, assembly GCF_002443255.2. Taxonomy (NCBI): domain Eukaryota; kingdom Metazoa; phylum Arthropoda; class Arachnida; order Mesostigmata; family Varroidae; genus Varroa; species Varroa destructor. Next base: position 39,590,221 of record NW_019211458.1, on the reverse strand, counting down.
AAGCCGACAACAAGATGGCGTCCGGTGACCCCTTCAAGGATAGTGCTGCAAAGCTGATCCTGCTGCCTCGGTCGAGCTGTACAATATAGCAATCCACTCAAGGAAACTGTCAGGTGAGACCTTCATAACAGTATTAAAGTGTTCTAGGTTTCTGTACAATTACATTTCCATTCAAAGTAAAGAAACGACCCCTCCAAAGATCTGGTAGATGAAAAAGGAGAAAGTGGCCATCGAAGTGCTCCTATGAAATGTGATTCGAGTCCTGGTTGCTCCTGGGTCAACTGTATTAACGCTGATGCCTTCTCCTGCAATACATTTATTATACGAAGAGAAGGTGCCGAAATATGAAAATACGAAATGATTTTCATATTTTATATATATATATATATAGATTTGAGGTAATTTGCAAGAATTTTCTAAGAAATGCCTACAACCTAAGCTTGAAACGCCATAGTATTAATACAATATAGGTATACTATGATAACAAAAAGTGTTATTAGTTTTTTAATGTAGGAGTAATTTGAAGATTCACTGAGAAGACAAGCGAGCTCAATGGACATCATATTTAATACGAACCTTGAGTTTGCGTATAAGTGAAAAGAACTCTTCTGCCATTTGATTTTCTAGTGGTGTTTTTAATGACCGAGTCTAGAATGATGAAGATTTAATGACATGTTCACCACTCGAGCCGCGGGAGCTTCTAGATCTAGGTACCGTACAAGAGTCTTTTACCGTAGAGTATATTCATTGAATTCGAGTAAACCTCTTAAGGTAATTAAACGAATTTAAGGAAGCGATGGAATCGAGGCATTTTTGAATCATCTGTCAAAGCAAACATCGTTGTAAGTGTATCTTTCCCTAACTTTACCGATACATTCGGTACGTTGATATTGTCCCAAGTACTCTAGTATCATTTTTATTTTTCCAGTATATTAGAAATGATGGCCTACACACACTCACATGCATCAGGTGTGCTCCCAATTAGAAAGCTAGTTACTTACCAATGAACAAAATTGCGAGGTAAATAGGACTCAAGAAGTTTGTTTGATCGGTTGCTTCCAATCGAAGATCTGGTAACAAAAATTGGTATCGTTAGAAGGTAACTTACATCAATAAGAGACATTTTTCGTTTAGAAATTAAAGAAGAAAAAAGCGATAAAACCGATATAGACCTAAATATAACTCCTGAGCTAAGGTGACACAGACGCAGCAACGTAAAAAAATTATGTTTAAGTAAAGATTACCAATGTAACAAGCGGATCATAATGTGCATACACATTTTGTTACGTTTGCAATGACGGTAGAGCAATGCAATCTGTCACTTTGCACCACCCGGCAACGATTGTTCCGCTACTATAATACGATACAATTGCAAATGTTCAATGGACGAGGGACAAGCGTATCTCTTGTATACCAAATACAGTGCAGTCGGAGCTTATCATGGAGAGCGAAACACTCCGACTTTCGATTCTGCGCTTCTTACGTACGTTTTTACTTACTTCAGGCTTGTTGTTATTCAGTAAACTCTTATCGAAACTGATAGATTTGGACTATTTAGATTATCATATAGCACAAAAAGTACATAAATACCGTGATTCACAATAGCTTTAGAATTTTGCTTCAAACTTGCGGAGGTCAACTATGAAACCAAGTTCCAATAAGGATATAACTTACCTATTTCGCTTAGCTTAGTACTTTGTAGGTGTACACTTGTGGACGAACAAGGTGAGACAGGTTTTAACCCAGCGTGATGATGAATCTACGACAAAAAGATCGCTGGCTCGATGTGCGTGTTTTGACCAAATCTAATTTTCGCCTAGACTCGTCTTCTAAACGTGATGTATAGCGAGCACGTCCTATCCAAAAAAAGGCGAAGAGAAGTTTATCTACACGTTTCCTAAATACCTGTACGGCCGTGGCTATATAAGGAACCCAATCGAAGGTACGTATTTTTCGAAAGAATGACGCTTCGGCACATACAAGTCGAACAGCGTAAACCTGACTGTTACAAGGTTTTGGAATAAGCGTATACGGTCATTCTGCAGCCTGTGATAATTGAATTTGATCTAAGTACCGCCAGAATAGTAGTAATAACATAGGACAGCGTGTGCTTTGCCCACGAAACGCTAGTCCGATACTGTGACTAACTATATGTCCTAGTCCCGAATTAAACGAAAAACACATGAAAGTACTAGCTCTTTATAAAAAATAAAATAGCAAAATAATCTCCGCTCTAGTAGAATAGTGAATCCAGCTTTTTTCCGCATATAATATATATGTATATATATTATATGCGGAACATTCAGTTCACTTAGACGTACAATATTTACATTCTTCTATAGAATTTCATTTACAAAAGCTCACTACTTCCTAACCTAAGGTTTTTTAGTGAACTTTTGCTATCCATTACCAATCAGACTGCACAGACTGCCACATTAATTCAATGATGGAGGAATGTCGTTTGCACAGATACTTAAATCGAGAGAACTTTCAACTAAATCGGATAGTCTGCTTCAGGGATCGGTAAATTGCGGAGTTTCCGTATATACTTGATTTGCATACACTGGATGAAGATCACTGAACTTGTCATGCTCATTGATATACGGATCGAAATAATCTTTGCGAATTTCGAAAATGAATGGTTTAGCATAATGAAAGGAATGAAAAGATAATAAGAAAAAAAAATAATTAAATATCGTCACAGGCGGTAAGCGAATGTCGCGTGAACACAAGGAGAAAACTGTTTGTTACTATGGTCTTGACGATGCCTGAGAGGGCGCCGCGTCCGAGGCCCACCGACGTAGTATTTCATGAATTCGACAATAGGAACTGCGGCAAACAACACGGCAGAAATAAGGATTCAAGGCCTCGTGAGATAGTGACCTCGCGATAGCGTAATGGATAATTTGTTTGCCTTATAATATTAGGGACACGTGGTGGTGTGGTTTCGGATCAGGTTATACATACACTGCGCTCCTTGTTGAGAGACAGCCGTTTGATAGAACGTCTAACGGCGATGCTAAGCGTAAAATTCGAGACGTGCTTTTCAAGAAAATCCGTGATGCCCGTTGAATAACTTCATCAATCAATACTCATTCGTTAGGTGGTAAAATTTAGTCTATGAAGCTTGTATGCAAACATTATTGACATGCAGCAAATGTGCAAGAACGTAATCAAGATAGCCCTATATTTTAGATATTGGGGGTGGGGCTCAGGTGAAACTCAAGGGAAAAATGTTGTTGAATAAAAACAAACTTGCTTTCCCGTTTGCGTCCTAAAGACCTTTGTTTGGAGAAATACAGTATAATTTTTAAATGTAACGAAGTTTATTTTAATATTATTTTATCTAATTAAAAACGAAGGCAATTGTTCAACAATAACGAATAACAGCTATATTCAAACTTCCGGTGACTGCCGTTTGCTAAAGGGTATACTATCTTCATCACTGTGACAGCTACTTAACTACCCACTATCTCCATTAAATATAACTTTCTAACTAAGAGCAAGTCAAGTAGCTACGTAAAATATATGTATATATATAAAAAGGGTAACGTTTTTTAGCTACACCTCGAATATTGGGCGGTAGCCTAGCCAATGGGCAAATTAATTTTCCACTTTCGTCAAGGCAAACAAGGAAGACGTCTATTATTCTTCGCGATCATATCCGTGTAAATAATACGAGTGACAAATTTTTACGATAATGGAAAAACGCATCATCCTTGATAAAAGCGTGTCTGTCACGTCATATTTGCGAGTACAGACAATCATAGCTACCGAAACGGCGAAATCCATCACTGAGTTCGCGTTCTAGCATTGTCATAATTATTGTAGTGCTTCTTATATATTTGTATCTAAGGCAATCCACGTTGCGCAAGTATCATTCTATTTACTCACGCAGAATTTCGTTGATGTATAGATGTGGCAGACTATTATTTTTTTGAAGGAACGAAACAGCTTTCTCTAGTAGAAATTATCACTAGTTCGCTTCGTTAAATATAAACAAAAAATATAAAATAAAGTTTGATTTTGACGACGGAAACAACCATCTCTTGGTTCGGTTGGTAGCCGTATCCAAATTTACCTGGAATGATTGACAAGATACGATAAGGGCATCGTATGTAGTTTTCCTACCTTTATACTACATTATATCTTTCCGAAGATTTATATACTTTATGATTTCCGCATTTAGTAGTGAATTCACACCAAGCCAGTACCATGCGCCGTGCGCTAGGTTCGATCTTAGCTCATTTTTTATCACACTGAAATTGTCTCGAGTTTGTGTGCGATTATTTTCAAAAAATTAGGTATACAACTTTAGTGTAGTCTAATGTTCGGACGAACAGTGGAAGACCTGTATGTCAAGCTTGACATTAGATTTAACTGATAATTAGTTATAACTGAACTTACCGATTGTTTAACTTGATTGCATTTTCGTATGATTAGTTATTCAGATTTTTCTACTGAGGTCTTGGTTTCTATGGAAATTTGACATACGGAAGAACAATCTGCCGTAAATAAAATAAATAAATTGTTTCTTTCCTTAATAACTACAACAATCTTTAGCCTTACAGATCGTATCATGCATTATTCATTTTAAAACAGGGACCTCTTGAATGAAGTCAGACGCTACACAAACCGTTCCGAATGCAGAAGTTTCAGTATAACTAGCTACGCTATGCGGTAGTATGGCGTTGTTCCCCTGTGTGGTTTGTCGTCATATAAATCATATGGGAAAGTTTTCGAGCAAATTTTTGCATTGCACTATTCATTGTGGGGATTAGTGCTGGATTATATTTGAAGGGCATTTGGTCTTCCCTAAGCTATGCTATACCTGATTCGAAGAATACTGGCTTTGCCGAAACTATGCTTAATTTTCTTTGTATCGAACCTCTTATCCAGTATAAGATCATAGAAATAGCCGACATGCTACTTCTGAGACCGTGAATCCAATTAATACTATACTTTTTCAGGACGGCGCCTCAACTTCAGAAGTGAACTTGTAACGAGACTGTGCAGCCAATTCGTCAACGGTTTTAATGTTTACTGTGTAGTGTACATTGTTGGTATGGCCTGAAGTGCGATTATTTCCGCTGAAAGTGGTAGAACTATCAAAGAATTTATATGTAGCTTGCGCTTTTTGAAAGTTTTATCCTGTGGAGTTGCGCCGTTTCACTTACTCACCGGAGCCGAAGTTATGAGGGTGCGCCCAAAAATGAGGGTAAACGTATATTAATTGTTAACAGTATACAAAACGACTTCGTTGTAAAAACAATCCTTTGGTGATTGGTTATGCGACATATTAAGAATTTCGCATTATGAAACTTACCTGAATGGCCTTCGAAGAAGTCAAGTCGGCCATCTGCAGTTTTGTAAAGTGCTCGGCACGTGGAAACACTGAAACCTACTTGTTCGATAAGGCATCAATATTCCGTATCAAAGAAAAATGAACTAGGGCTCAAGATGGCAGCACCTATCTCGAAGCATCAGATAATAGTAGGCGTTTGATATTTATTATTTACGAGAAGATAAGGGGCATGTAATTTGTGATTGAAAGATAACATTCTAAATGAGAGGAACGTACTTTCTTCCTGTACTGTTACAGAGAGATGACTCTATCTTTTCGTCGGATTATACAACTTCCATAGCTTTCAACATAAATTTATTGTAGTACACGCTCCGTTGAGTTAAATAAAATGCATTTCCAAATTTAATGTTTAATTTTAGAATCGAAAACTCGATCCGTGTGTTGCTCAATTGAGCGCCAGTCATTTTTGGAAGCATGGCATAACTGCTAGAGTACCTGCAATTTATCTTTACGTAACATAGAGCAATTCCAAAGGGCTTATCCGAATAGAAATCAATACGCGCACTTCTCTAAATCTTCTGTAAAGGAAAGCTTCACCAAGAAGCTCAAAACTATACTGATGCTTAGTTAATTGTGACTCGAAACCTGACCATACGACATATTATAACCCAGATAATACGCTCGTAAACGATTAGCAACAACATTGAAGATACGAATTAAGAATGGTAGCTAAAACGAAATAAAACCCTACGGCGTTGTCTTCATTACCGGAGACGGTTCTTTTTTTACTATATGTAGCTTTAGAGGCTTTTTGATCCTTGTTAAGGCGAGCTGTCACGTTGGCGTACGCAAATTAATATGCATAGACATTATGACGAACTTTTCCTAATCATTAGAAGCTTTGACGAATCGGACTTGTATCCACCAACTCCGGACTCCCGTATCAAAAAGTTAAACGTTTTTACACTTTACAAGTACACACTACTAACTGCCAAAAATACATATGTACATATTGAAAGTATTGGATTTGTATTGCAATTCTATCTTCTTAATATTGTCCTAATATCATAAATCTCAAGTTGAAGCGCACTTATTGATACACTATCGACGGTTACATGACTTTCATGAGTAATTTTTTCTCAATAGTTCATTGAACAATAAACACCTGACTTACTAGATATGGTATTATTGCTAAGGCAGTTATGACAATCACTCGCGCATTAAACGCAACAAATCTCGGCCTTGTACTTACTATTCAGTACCATTATCCTATTGTTGATTACGAATTACATACATCAATAGTTTGATTTCATAGACTTGTTTTGGGACTTACTTCACTGTGTATATACATATATTGAGCCTGCATTCGATTTGTTCCGACTATGAAACCATGAGCTAGGAACAGGAAAAAAAAGAACGAAGGTAAGTTGTTATAATATTACACATTAATTGGAGAATCTCCGGTGACAGGGATCTCGTCTTTATTCAAGCGTAGTGCCTAGCGCGAAAGCAAAATAACGTGCGGGACAGAGATATTCCGAGTATTCCCGAAGAAGAAGAACCCTTAGTCGACTTATAGGTAAAAGCACCGGTTAGGTGCTTCTACTTTCCAAAAAAAAAACCAAGAAATTTGCTATTTGCAAAATTAGCGATACGAGATCATTTTTTATTTTGAAATTGCATAGAAGAAAGAAAAACATGCTTTCCAAAAAGGCGACGTGTGAGAAATTCCCACCGGGAATTTTGTGAAACCAAGGGTACACTATCGAGAGGAAGCTTTGATTTGTCAAACTTTCTGATTTTTATTATTAGTGCTCGCCATTGCCGTATCAAGCGCGCTAGTGTGGTATACCCAAGCCTTATTTCGTTCAAGTAGAAGGCGTTTATTTATCTACCGCCTACTAAAGAATGTCTACAGGACAAACATGTCCTGCAATCGAGGGTTTGTCGCGTGGGCTTATTCAGTCCGAACGTTTAGCTAATGCCATAGGAGACGAGCGAATGGACAAAAACGGTCCTCATGATAGGAGATAGTACGGGTATGTGCAGATCCAACTAGAGAATCCATCAATATGAATATTATTATATTAACAACCGAGTACACGACAGTCGAATTTTCTTCACAAAAACGTGAGCTTCTTTTTTTTTACCTTCAACACGCGGTTCAGACTCATCTGACGATGAAAGCTACTTGCTCAATATATATTGTTACTCTTATTATGGTTATTAGTTCGCGTAGTAAAACGTACGATTTCAGACAGATCTTGTTAAATTGAATTCTGGTTTAGAGCAGTGCTCGACAAAGCTGGTGGCTGTTTTGATTCAGTGCTGTACAATACCGGTTAATAATACTACACACCGAAGAAACGATAAGGGTGTTGAAGATTAATGAAATATCTGACGAATCCGCCTAACCTCAAACGAAACGACGAAGGGCAAAACAGCTATGCTGTCAAAAAGATAAACGATAACGGTCGAAATTTTTTGCTGGTCACTTTTTGACTCTATTGTTCCCACATGTTATATACCTGATAGACTGAATCTCAATGGATTCTAAGAAGAAGAACTGTAATTACTCGAATACGGTTAATCGCTACGATTATACCATAATAACCCACAACGCTAAATTTTTTTTTCTTATTCTTATAACCTAACTGTACCGTTACAATGGATTGTGTGACATAATACCAGCGACAATTTATTTAGTCGTCCATTTATACCGAATAAAAGTATCATTATCGAAACATCTCCGCCTGATTGATCTTCCGTACCGTCCCATTACGTGCAAGCTAACCACCTACGCATTTTTGTTTGCCTAGAGCTGTTTGCCCACAAGAAGCCAGTCAAGCAACAGTAATCTCTCAACGCAATCTAGAACGCATAGGATGAGATAATAATATTCTGCAGCTGGCAGAAAAAAAAATGAGTCCCCTTGTTGACTGAATCACTGAACAGAAGAACGATGATGAGATCTTCATGTCGTTCCCCTACTACTACTACTACTACTTTTTGCTAGTGCATGTAGACTGCGTAAATGGCTAGTCAGAAGGACTACGTAATCCCATGGCATACATCGTACTGTTGCTGCTATTTACCTGATATGCACTATAGGTTAGCCGGCGAATCGTCTAGGTCTTAGTTCCGGTTTACTGTTACTATTAGACGAACACAAATATAGTGACTGTTCCTATTAAAGGATCGGTAGCTAATTTTATCAGCTTGTGGCTAGTTTACAATGGAGCTATTAATGCTGAAAGGCCTCACCGCAAAAAACCTATTTAGAGAACTTGTCTGTTTGTGTGATTAGCTTTCTCTCAACAGAACTATGACACTGCAATGTAACTGCATTAGCATTTCCGGTAGCTGTCAACCCATTTGGGTTATCTGTGTATCTTCCAGATTTCTCGTGATGGGATTCGAAGTAGAGAAAATTGGCACGCCGGTTTTATCGTTCATGCTCGCTATGCCCAATGAGGTGTCTATTAGCCACCCAAAGCGCACTGCCCTTAAAAGGTCCGGGGTACGCCATTAAATGCATCGCTTGGGTGCCGCGTCTGCGCTCTACAAAGCTCCAGAATGCCGTGTAGATATTCACAGATACCACTAATTGTGATTCTGTGTATACCAACAGCACATGGCATCACGGCCACTGCAGACGGCTGTATAATCTGTGGGTACGCTAAAACTGTATATGAAAATACCGTTTTGGTAGCGTAACATTTCTGCGTTATCTGCGCTGGGGGGGCGACGTTGTTTGGATGAGAATCAGGAACATCGTAGGGAATAAATTCGAGTATGCGACCAACTGAGTCTAAATAGATTTTTTGTTGGGGGCTACATTGCAATCAATATCGAGTGCCTCTTCTCTATAGAGCTAGTTGTCTAAGGACCATGAGATCTGTCTGTTTCGTCATTCACAAACATCTTCTTTCTAAGTCAGCTATCGGTCGCCGCTATGTTGATGAACTGCGTCGAGCAGAAACGCGTACGACTGACGCTTATTGTAACCCTGAATAAAGTGATTTAATTCGAAAAACAAAACGCTTAACGAAATAGCGGTAATTAAAAAAACTAAAAAGGGTCATATTTACGCTATCTATATTTATATGTGTGTGTGGGTGTGTGTGTGTGCATATTACCATGATAGCAAGCAGATTCTAAGTAATTCCAGCGACCTCAAATGCACCTAAACGTATGTATCTATAAATGAACAAGATGCAAGCTAAGACCGATTTTTCTGTTTCTAAAAATTTCAAATACATTTTTTCGCTATATTTTTAAATTTTAGGCTAATACGGAGATTTTCAACGTATCGCTCCACCATTCATCAACAGTTTAGGATACTGCAGACAGGAACACATAAAGGAAAAAAGGATCTGTGTTCCTGGAGACTTGATTGTGCATAAAATACATCTTAATAAAAATGTAGAAAACCCCGGATATAACTCTAAAAAAACTAATGAAACGAAGAATGGATCAAATTCAGTAGAATGATTCACTACCCTCCAAGGATTATGTTTTTGTTGAAATCGATGGCTGTCGGCGAGTATTATCGTGATGGCGGTCATTTAATTTAGACGGACTGATTTGTTTTGGCCATGAAGCCACAAACACGCCACATTAGGTCTACTATAACAGAGCGAATTATAGGAGCTGTCTTGAAAAACGTTAAGGAAGAGCCAACGTATGTCAACTCGGCGCCGTACGCAGCAATTGTTGCACTCTGCGAGAAAGTTATGACGAACCTCGTTTTTAGAGACGTTTGCTGTCAGCCAGACATAATGCACCTCACCTACTATATACCTTCACCATAGTCATAAGCAGTTAAATGTCATCATCACGTAATTACAGGCCTGGCTGCCAGCAGTCCTAAGATGCCATTTTGCCGAAATGATGTTTCACGAGCAACTGGCTAGACTGGTGGTGGGACCAAAGGCGCTTAGTCTGCCTTTTCTCTGAGTGCAAACAATATCATAGGGAGCCATGCGTCGCCCTGTACTATATATACTATATTTTTTGAACCAGAAGCTAAACAGTAATAAAGTGCAAAAATTTACCTAAACTATAATTTAGGTGCGAATTTAACTAAAGGCATATCGTATGATTGAACATCTCAAAAGCTATAGCACTAAATTTTAATGAAAACACGTGAAACTTTTGTAAAGTATTTATTAAACTTTTAATGATTGTACTATTCTAGCTTAGAATATAGTCGCTTAAATTTTTGTTTGTCGCACCAGTCAGCCATGGTTGAGGCGGCAAAAAGTGACCTAAAAATTGGCCGTTTTCTCATCCTTAGTTCTGTTTGGGTTCCATTGTCATGTAGGTCGCGACGTAACGCCCTTAATTTAACTTAAGAGCTATACTAGCTCTGTTAATTCAATCAATTTATTCCCTATTTGCTGCCTCCTTTCAAGACGGGCTAGCGCGGGTGCTCTATGGGTTCAAGTGCAGTTCTGCTGTTTGAAGTCTTTCGACCAAGCGATTCTTGGGTTTTCTCTGGCTTTCTCGTATTGTATAATCCTTTTCCTTTCCAGATCGTCATTTCAGCGTATTTCATGCGGCGCGTTATTCTAACGAGAGACAATATGAGCGCCAATTAGAGCGCACGTTTCGCTCACACCTCGTTTCAACACGTGTCTCCCTAACCTTCCAACACTCGTCATATAGTTTCCCCCATATATGTATATATATATATATATATACTCTCTAGTTTATCGTTTAAATATGTCTACTTATATTTTCTGTCGAGAGACATTATCGGAATCGTCATAGTAGTGTGGTTTTTATTTTTACCACTATTATTATTAGTATTATCTATTGGTCTTTGCTTTTTTGAGTCTTTTACTACTTCCATCGTGTTTCAGTCGTAGTATCGTCTGCAAAGTTTGGGTTTCCTTCTATTGACGCATTCTCTAAGTGAATCTTTTTCGCAGCTAGTCTCATTAAATTATTTGTTTCTTCAATCAGTCAACGTATCTCCTTTAACATCAATATTTCTTGGGGCATCTAGTTTATATACGCCTCTGTCGTTCCGTCTTTTTTGCTCAGTTGCTTCTTCTTTCATGCCTCCTACCTTATTATTATATTAATATATTTATAGATTTATGTATATTTATGTAACGTTAATGCTATGCACGTAATGTACCCATTTCACCAGCATTATCTTGGTAGGTTTTTAATTATCGATTAATTTTCACCTTTACCATAACTGTAATTATTTCATCTCGTTAAAGTGTCTCCTTCAAACGTATGTTGTCCTCTTCCGTTTTCCCAACTCGACGGCCTAGTGCGTTTTTCGACGTTGCCCCTCTGAGTTTACACCGAATAACGGGATGTCCACTCGTCATCGATAGCTTTTTTGTCACTTATATTCACTTGCTTGTTCAGTGTTCAATGTTCTTCGGTGTTAATATCTCACTTAATTTATTTCTCGTACTCAGTGAAACCGATAAGTACGTACAGAGTGCCTTAACCCTCGAGATCAGTCCTTGAATAGTTGGTAAAGTTCAATGCACAAAGCATTTTTCCTAACGAACGCATTGGGCCCGGTATTCATTTTACCGCCAAAGGGCAAATTTCTGAAGAAAAACCACCTGACAGATAGCCGAAAACATATGATTATGTGAAAGATGTTGCCTGGAGTGAGACGTTAAGGACATAGGCGTGTGTGAGCGTGTGTAGATGAGAATCTGCTTTAAGCTAACTCACTATAAGTAAATAGTAACACTAAGTTAAATAAGTGAAAAATTTAGATCACTGAGCGTGATTTTTTTGTCTTTCAAATTATGTTACTGAAAAATTATCCACTGCACCCATAGACTTAGCAGTAACCGCGTAAAAAGAAGACTGTTCTTTTCGTTTGTTACCCCACTGGTGGATCTGACGACATGTTGAAGAAGTCTGAGCTGGCAAGGCAACGCGTAGCATAATACGATTAAATATCCCGGCCGAGCTCGAAAAGCAAATTTTCTTTTAGTCAGATTAACTGCTAATACCGCAATAAACACTCGAAATAAGGACAAACGGGGGGATACATGTCTTTTAAACATACAGCATTATTTGTACAAATCAACATATTTCCCGTTTTTCCAATTAATGCAATATTCTCTATAAATTAACATGTTTCCCAAACTGTTATTTTTCAGGCAACCCTTTTTCTATGAAGTTCGACTTTTAGCCAGTAGCTGAATATCGACACTCAAAGGTACCATCGGAAAAGCTCTTTATTTAACGAGATCTCACCCCCCCCCCCCTCGACTTTTAAAACACCCGCTCATATAATAATTACTTATGCTCTTACCAATAGTGTTCCTTATAGATGTCGCTAGTATCAGACGACGCTTTCATCCAGTACGGTCGTCCATATTAACCTGCTGTAGGTAAGAATTTTTACAGTTGATCCCGATCATTTTTACGTCATCAGAAATGATCTTATGATCCGATCTATAGGAACGATATCTTAATGATGTTAATATAGATAGTAGTTATTATATATTAATAATCATTTATCGCATATCTGCGGTTATTCAAAGTTATTAAAATAACTTTGCTCAGAAGTGTGTTTTATGCTGCTTCATAATATTGTTTTTCCTGTATGAATGGTGTATATATATGTATATATATCTAATTAAATCATTAATTTGCTCCATTTCTGGGGCGGGGTCCTCCGTTTTCAGATGTACATTAAGTAACTACGCGGTGGGTCGTAATGCTTTCATCCGATCGAATGATTGGTTTAATGTCTGTATTTACGTCTGTATATATATATATATATACGTGCATGTGTGCATGTGATCTGTCTGTACATGGATCCGTATGCATGTGTTTTTTGGATTGCTCAGATAGTTCGAAACGAAAAAGATATAACCTTATTTCTAAAAAACGCTTCTCGTCTACAGTGGCTCTTTGCTAATAGTCTTCGTAGTTCTTCCATTGTCTAATGCGTTATTTAATAGTCTTCAGCGTATATATATATATATATATATATATATATATGTGTTTCCTCATTATGCTATATACCATTGTTTAGTTTTATTATATAATATAATAATGTTACTTCTACATATATATATATATATATATATATATATATATATATATATATATATATATGAAGAGAGAGAGCGCTTTCTAACCTGTTGGATTGATCGTGTAATTAATGTTAGTGAAATCGTTCATGTAGCTGTTGCTGCTAGTTGATGGTGTTAGTTATTTTACTTTATGCAGACCTTGCTAGGATAATCGGCTCGCAGGTTTTTTTCCTTTGTTCTGCCTCCGCTTTGCCTCGCGTATTGTTCTCGTCAGATTTTGGCCTTTTGCGTCATTTTCATTAACGCTACTAAATGATTACGATCATCGAGCATCAGTATAACCATCATCCTCATCTCTATATAATATCATTAGATGCATAACAAATATTATCATATATCAATGTATATCAATATATGACAAGTAAACGCATTTACAAAATCAGTTAGTTAACGTACAAGGGTTCCAAATGACATCAGGGGTCGCTTATGGGGACCTCCACACAGCGTCTAAACGTGTGCTGAGATATCAAAGATTGCCATCTTTTGCTTGTCTTTTATTATTATTGTAGTTGTTGTCTCACCGTCTCGAGTAATGTCGTTGTCTATAATTGTACATCTAGATTTTCCCCTTTTAGCTTCTTCCCCTATGTTTGTCCACCTGCAATAGCGTATCCATGATTAGTTATTGCCTCCCATAGTTCCATCCTGACTCAACCAAAGCTGGTCAACGTCAGCCTCGCCACGTTGATGCTTTGCGTTTGTCCTGATTGAATCTGGGATGATTTTGTAAAAAAAAACAGCGTGCACCGACGTACTCGACGACGTGAAGATCATCAATAACGGCGACTGTGTCGACTAACTACAGACTTACGTCTATGGTCAACCAGCGCCTGAGCTGATCGAAGACTTTTTTATGATTTACAAGCGTTCTCCCGCCACGTACGTCCGTCACGCTGGACGCAGCTGCCACATATAATGCAGTTTTCACCATTCGTGCGAGACGGTAACCAATGAATATCCAAAATTTAGGCAAAAAATCAACACTATCGGTACACTCGATATGTTCCCACGCAGTTAGTTTTGGGAACAACGCGTTAAGGCAGTACATTAAACGTTTGTTCACGCATATACTTAAGCAGTTAATATTTTAGCGTTGGCGAGAAGCTGTTCGCCGAACGTGCGGCGAGAAAGCACATTACAATACTTACTTTCTAGTAATAGTAACATGAACAATCTGTCTTGTTGATCAATGTGTCTATCTTTCGATCGGCATCATCGACGCAATAGAACTTTTACGAAGACAGACGCTGAGGGAAGTCCCGACATGGAAAATCTTAAAATAAGATTGGTTTGTTTCGTCTGCTTTTTTTTCTCTCTCTCCCGCTCAGATAACGTTTATCCTGTTGGTGGCCATTAGCTGCTGCTACAGCTGCTGTTGTTATTGTTATTGTCGCTGTTGTCGCCGTCGTCGTCAGTCGGAAGTTCGTCATCAAAATTATTGATCTAGCCTCGCCCTGTAAACATTGTTATAATGTTCAGTCGCAGCTTGCGCTAGAGTTCTTCTTAATAATGGTCTATCGACTGTTCTCGGTATGAGTAATAATCGTCATTATTGTTTAATTAATGATAACTCTTTACGTTTCACATAAACATTCACGTATGTATAATAGATGCGTTTCTGCATACCTATGATAATAGTAGTTGATGGTTTTAGGATGCTTATTCGCTTTACGGCGGTGTTCGTAGATTCGTTCATTTGATCACTTTTCTCTCGTGTCATATTCTAATTAGATTCATATTGAAATGAGACGCTCGGGCTTCTCACGGTCTTTTCAATTGAAACGCTTAGGGGAATACGAATACTATTCGGCATCGACTTTACTTCTGCAGCGATTCTACCATCGATGACTTTCTGGAAAATGTTCGATCCGATAATTTCGCTGCGTTGATTATTTTCTAAATCGATGTAGCAGTAAACATAAACGGGTGTGAATCTTTCCTTGTGGTAGTTTGTGTTAGTCTTATCGTTGTTCGTTACTAATCTATTGTTCGATGTGCTTGTTCGAGTGTCTCACCAATTATCACGACTATTCAAGTAGTTTTTAGGTAGTTACCAACGAAACTCTAGGTAAGGCTAGGTAAGGACCCAGTAGTACCTCCGCTGTAGAGGTCAAGGCCTTTTTTCACACAGCTTTCTCTTTGCAGCAATTTGTATCGAACTGAAATTCAAGTCACGTCTCGTTTACTTTTCAGAACACAATCAACTATGCAAGCTGCTACAAGCGAATAGAATTTGGTAATAGAAAATAGATTTTCTGTGTGTCTCTGTTATTCGTCACAACGATATATCATTGCCATTTTGTCCTCTAAGGGCTGCAGAAGCCATATATATAATATATGTAACGATAACCGAGCGTTGTGTCAAGTACAGCCGTGTTCCTACCGTAAATGTAGTATCTGCTATATAGCTATCCAGAGTTAAATGTGAATCCAGATACCCTATACGCCTTAAAGCTATATTTACTTAAGCTACTTGATATTGTGATCACGAAAATTTTGGTAATTATTTTGGTTATTATGGTATGTTAATTAAATTATCCCCTGGTTGTTAGTGTGTTAATAATTTTCCGTGTTCTATTTTTTGCCATTAGGGGCGAGTCCGCTTTGAGTTTCTTGAAACCGCTGCAGTGAATCGGCTGAGGATCAAGCATTCGGTGTTCGCTCACACAGTAGCATATCGATGCATAATTTTCCTAGAGAAAAAATTACTTGACGGCTTTATGTAGAAAAGCCTAGAAGATTAGAAAAATGTTCTAGTAGGACTAATAATTATGATTAACTAACGGTCGCACTTCAATCTTACATTGTAATTCATGTTATTGGATCTAGCTAACGGTTTCAACATAGTGAGAGTGGACGTCTAGCTCTTTTGTTTCCATAGCAATAGAAATATTGCCCGACTATATTCGAATCGATTTTAGATACGCCATATGTCTAACCGATATAGCAGTTTTGTCCTTAGCCAACAAACAGCTGAAAAAATACTCGTCCGCTGCTAGTAAATTCATACAAACAAAATAAATTTCGTCCCATTCGAATTTTACGGGTACGATTTTATAATTATTATTACGATGATTTATTCGTAAATTTTAGCAAGTCCCTGTTAATCTCGAACGTGTCGTCGTGGTAGATATTTATAATGCTTTTTCCTTATTGATTAAAGAGGCGAGGTCTTTTGGGTTGAGGCCCAATAGGCACAGACGGAAATGTTCAACTGAGAATGGGCTTATAATGAACGAGAAAACTACGCAATCGGCCTATTCATCTAGGCCCATCGTTATCCTATGTTTTTCAAAAACCTTACATTCACCCCGTTATTGTAAGCTTAGTAAGCCTGTAAGTGCATACGTGTGTCTGCTGGCTGATTTCGACACAGCGTCTATTTGTATACGAATTGGCATGTTAGCAAACTTATGTTTTTGGGCTGGGGTTATATTTTATCCATTTGGAAATATTATTCTGAAACGATGAAAATCTGTAGAGAGGAGGGAATGGCATCGATCCATCATTGAGTTAACGCGTTACGCATCCATTATATGCTGACATTTGTGTAAGAAGACAAAAAAGCATCAGCTTCTACTGTGTGTATATTAATGATATAATATCTACAGGATGGTTGCTTTTACATTTCCTAAATTATTGTAGCAGCAACAACAACAACAATAATAGTAGCAATAGCATTGTTGCTGTCCCTATTCTTATTACTCGTACTATGAATTCTTAACAATGTGACTGCGAGTAAATAATATAGACTTGTTCAATGAGCTCGTCTACTGAATCTTTTGCTCATCATCGTCGTTGTTTCTCTACGTCCGGAAGATCGTCTCTGATGAAGTCGCTGCGCGTTCCATATGCTCTGTGTATAATAGTCATTATGACACCAGTAATAACAATGATACCATATATTCTCATTACCATTAATATTTGTCTTAATAAAATAATGATATTATTAACCGCGGGACGGGTCTTGTATAAATGTTCCGAGATTAAGTACGAGGGCTGATTGAACGCCACCTCTTTCCTGTCTCCCCGAACTCTAGGCTGTGCCCCCCTGCGGTGTCATCATCATTGTCATGTAGGTGCAATCGTTTGCTCCTATGTACCTGTATCGAGGACACTTCATTGAACAGTTCGTATCGTTTCAATTTTAGATTGCTGTCTGCGTCATCAGTGTACCTTTTTTTTTGGTTTGTGATCAATTGGACGACGCTAAAATTTCCAATGGCACCGTGCTTCACCGGAGTATAAATGTTATAGCGAACTGTAACATAGTGTATTGCTTGATTTCTATTTTTTGCTGGTGTTATTTTTGCAAGCGGCCACTATGTAACTTGGCCGTATGAACGGATGCTGTTGCGGGGAGTAAAACCGTCCTTGATCTTGTTCTCCTCGCTCTGATTTTGTTTACCCGTTCACTCTATTTGCGTTTTAGTTATAATTCGTGTATTATTAGTATTAAAGTAAGCCTTGCTCTTGACACATGACGATCGAAAACGACGCATACACACGCCTCGTATCTGTACTTTATTGTTACTATTATAGCGTTTACCTCTCCCATTATTTCTTGCTTATACTGCCGCTACTGCTGTAACTACTGCTACTGGACTCTCTATTTGACCTACAACCGGGCGCGGAAGCGGCCCCAGTCGACACGTTGGATTCCTTGCTTTTATTCGCGACGTCCTTTGTCCTGCCGCTAGCAGGAAGGTCCAACGTGTTTATGACCGTGGGCAGTATGGTCGCGCATTCCGATGCCGATGTTGATGACGAATGCGTTGGCTGAATAGTCTTCGTCGATGGGCTGGTTCCGGCAGTTATAGAACGCGGCAAAGTCGACTTCGCGCTGCTACTGCTGCTATCGGTGGTAGAGACGGCGCCCTGCGGCGTTGGCTTGCTGCTGCTACCAACGGTGTCGCCACCGACAACAGCGTCCCTATGCTGGTGGCCGATGATGTCCTTTCCAGTAACAGCATCCTTACTTGCAAGTCCATGTGCGACTACTCCGCCGCCGATTAACCTGCTAGTACTGCTGTTAACGGTATCTTTACTAATCTTACAGTTGCTACTTGCTACGTCTGGTTTACTGCCGCTCCCACTGCCGCCGACACGATCGATTGCTACAGTCGGTTTTTTTTCTGACTTCGAAAAAGTGACGTCCTTACTGACGCCAGCGTCCTTCGGACTAATGAACGATGTTGTGCCGGCGGCTAGCTGATTGCTCGGCTGAGATTGCCAATCCCTGCTATTGGAAACCTGGCCACCTACGCCTCCTCCTGCTACAGTCTGCGAGGACAGCACCGTCCTTACGTTACTTGTGTCCTTTTCGACGTTGGCTCCGTTGGACGACGTCGTCGAACCAGCAGTGAAAGCCTTCACACTGCTTCTTGGCAACATGGTCGTGTTACCGCTGCAACTCGTATTGTTGCCAGCGCTAATGTTAGCCTTACCACTACTGATAGAACTACTCGTCATTGTAGTTGCTGCTGTTGTGGATGCGCAGCTCCTTGTGCTGGGCGCATTTCGGTTTTTATCATTGCCACTACCGGCCCGATTAATTGGACCGGTTTGGCCTTGACTGGCTGCTGCTGCTACCACTGTTGCTGTAGTTGCTAAGATTGCAGGGGCCTTTAGCGGACCCGACCCAAGGAAAGTTCCCGACGGGCCCGAATGGGGGGGCACAGGTGTGGAGCCCTGACTTAAACTATGACCAGAGGAGGCCGAACCTGATGGCATCACCTTGGGAACAGGCGGCGCCACAGGCGTAGCTGGAGTGGCCGGCGTCACGGAAAGTGTGAGGCCTGCCGCTGAAACAGATGGGCACGGCGGATTGAAGGGCGCCAGTGTGGATACGATTGACGCTCGATGTAGCGACGACATCGTCTGTGAAGGACTGAGCACCGCGGGCTTGCCGGGCTCAGGTGAGGAAGCCAGGATTTCCATGCGCGGGAAACAGCATTCGGAGCGTGGCCGAGGCAAGCCTCCATAGCGGCTTCCCGTCTTGAGGAATCCGTCTCCCCGCTCGTCATCGGAATCGTCCTTATTGATGAGCGCGTTGTCATGCGAAAGTAGCACCTCTACTGTGCTCATGTCGACCTGTGAGCGCACGAAACGAACAAGGGCGAAAGTTAATGCTAGAAGGCAAAACACCGCAGTGGTGGTGATCGAATCAATAGGGCTAGATTAGATCAAATCAATCTCAGAACAGTCGGGTTGTTCAAAATGAACCAATGAACAGGCAAACGATCCACCAATCGAGCTGCACAAGGTAACTACGTAACTAGAATAGATCGAGTTAGGCTACACTAGTGGTAGCAGCTGCAGTACTTTGTCCCCTTGGAAAATCTGGAAAGTCTGATAAAAATCAGAAAAAAATATAGGAGGGAAATAAGCAACTCATAAAGGCTATAGATATATAGTGAAAGGAAAAGGCAGGCCCAGGATAGCGGCACCGAGGAAAATGGAAAGGCAAGGTCATAGTTCAAGTGTCACAGACCTATTGGGCGTTAATTCGACCACTATCATCAACATCGCCATCATAATCATCACTCTAGTTTTATTGCCACCGAAACACATGTGGGCGGTAAACCTTGCCAAAGCCTAAACAGCTACCACACTCTGATCTCAGACGACATTTGCATAACAGTACAAAATCTGTGGCGAGAGCAGGATAAAAGGTGTCCGAGCGGCGTTATAACGATAATAGTAATGCTAGTACAAGTAAAGGTAGAAATTGGCAGTAACTATAGTTTGCAGGTTGTTCTCGGTCGCGAACGTACGATACGCCCGCAACAGCGGATCGCTGCGGTGCTGAGCTAGAACAGATCTAGGCCTAATTAAGCCGGTGCGACTGTCTCTATAAGTAAGTATTCGTGAAAGACAGAAGGGTGGATGATGCCATAGCTGTCAAAAGAGTATTTGTGACAAGGAAAAAGATTTTCTAGTGGTACGAGCGTAACTTGTTCAGACTACAAGTGCTGTGGTATTAACATTCGATGCCTAAATGTATTCATAAACATGACAAATAGTTTAGCAACATCACTATTCTCCATGATGACCATAGGCTACATTGTCCATTCAGTCTACATATGCCGACTCTATCCAATTGACAGCATTCATATATGGAACTGTAGAAGAGTTGAGCCTGAACGGAATAGCAGGGCTAGGCAGGAGGGAGAAAAGAAAGCGAGTTAAAAAAAGTAAATCTAAAAACAATACTCTACAACTTCCAAACTGACGTTTTCTTATTCGATCTTATTCGTTGGTCGTGTTGGCGATGCAGCTGATCGAAGGTCACTTCAGTGGAACGGGCAAATGGGAAAATGCCCACTCAGATTCTGCTGTTTCTACTGCAGTTGCGATGACTGAAACTGAAAAGTGGTATATACCAATGCACGCGACACGATTCTATCTGCGTCCCCCCACAGTGCATCGCTAGCAAACAGCAGAACGAATCGCAGATAAGCAAGGAGTCAGACAGACAAAGTAGAGAAGGAATTATACAGTGGCTATATAGAGGGGCGGCGGTGTACGAAGAAACAACTGAATACGACGCGAGGCGCAAAGCACTACTGGGTTACCGCGCGCGTACCCAAGGTTTTCGCGTTTCTATTAATGGTGATGCTCCCAGCAATCAATGACTAATTTTTTCATTCACACCAATGGGTTAATCGCTGCGCAAGTCTCTGTTGGACGTAAATAGGCCGCTACGCGCGGGGAAGGCTTCCGGTCGGCTTGGATCTTGTTCGTTTTGGTTGTGATAGTGGCAATTGCGTCTGGCGTGCGTTGTTACAACTGGATGGAGCGCATTGCGTGACCCGACTGTGCGTGACGAAAAACGGAACAGCCAGACCAGTGGTTCGATGAAAGTTGATAAATGTAGTATATATATATATATATATATATAAAATGAGCAGTAGTGTGGCAGATATACCGTGGATATCGAGTACAAGATCCGGACGTCTTGGATGAACTCGGTGTAATGAAACTAAGTATAGATATGTGGTTGAAAAAGGGAAGACGTAGAAGTTTTTTTTTTGGCTCAATCTATACAGATAAACATAACCTAAATTAACATACCTGTATTAACGAACACGTTCTCAGAGAGCTCGTTGAATAGGGTAGCCTATTGAATCACGAGGCGCAAACATGGGAGAACGAACTTAAAAGGTGCCTAACCGATACAGTTATTGATCGTTCTGAGAAGGGCAACGAGAAAAGTCACAAGAAAAAAAAATCGCTACTGAAAATTTGACAAAACGTGCCAATATTTGCATAAAGAACAAACATTTAATGAGCAAATATCCAAATTAAATACGTTAGACATCTTCGCGGTAAATATGAGGTATCGTTCAAATTTGGACAGCACGCGTCTATATTGCTTCACGCACAAACGACAAGCAACGGTGACTATAGATGGCTGCCATATAGACTCATTGGTGAAGATAGAACCTATAGAATAAGCAGAAGGACAACGGATGTAATTGCCAGACAGCCAGGACGAAGGAGAGCTACCAAGGTGATTTGGGTGAAATTATAGACTAAGAACAGAAACTGATTAGAAACTCAAGTGACATCGACCAACCGGATTAAGCAACAATAACAACCGTGATAATAATTTCGACTATTAAAGTATTGAATTAAAAACCAAAGCATTTGATAAATTCAGCGCCGTTTGAAAGAAGGCTTTGATTAGGAGCGACTTGAGTTTTTGACTGACCGTTAGCAGAACAGGAGGGTAGCAGCGTTAGAGGGCAACGAACGCAGTAACGTAGTGGAGACACGTTAGATGGAGAACGGACGAATTAGAATAGTCTTTATGGTGACGCTTATATTTGGTAGGTTGTTAGTCGATCTATTAGTGGTGGTCGAAGCTCGATTTCAACGTGTATGGACCCGGCAGTCCTGAATGTGTCATGAGACTGCTCCTGAATGCTCTAACGGTGTATCAGGGCACTCGTTGATTCGACACACAATGTCAGCCAATGAGAAGGTGCTAGTCGTTGTTTTACCACATTGTACAATTGATTAAAGCAACCCCTGGCTTTTCGTCCTACCAGAGACGCTTGTTGATGTAGTCGTCGCTTTTTCGGAGAGCCCCGCTTGCCAATTCATCGTCATTCCACATCGTTGTGGGCGAGGAAATTTTGGGGCGTGGTAAGCCGTCGGTGGCAATAGTGCGGGTTTCGAATATTGATGAAGTGCTAGATCATCGACTTGGTGAAGCGTACCGTTTCACCAGCATCGTCATTGTCTGGTCGTCTTTCGCGAATATCAGAATGCATAACTTTCATTTCGAGGGTGAATATGTCGTCATTCTTGCAGTTCTTACTCTTGTTGTCGTTATTGTCTCAATCAGCTGGCTAAATTTTATCTGAATACGCTAAGCGACCGGCGACTGGGGTGAAGGCGGGGACTCGTCGAAAGACTTGACCTTTTCGGCCAGCTTCCAACAACCGTTTAGCCGCGCCAGATGCGGCACCCGGCGCTAGAACGGACACGAGATACACAACAATACGCACAATACATAGATATACACACGTAAAAAATATTCGTTTTTTTCCGTGGCAGTTGAAGTGGGCGCAGCAGCATAGCATCTTGCCGTACGCCATTTTGTTTCGTGGAAAACTTGGACACACGTCTTTACTTATTTACATTCCTCTGCATTTTTTTCACTTCGCAATTATCTTAGATGCGTAAACAACAGAGTAAGTTGGTGCCTCCTTTGTTCATTGTCGATACGTATTTTAATGTCACTAATAAAAATATATAGAGCAAAAAAGATAAAGCAAAGAAAAATAGAGGAACACAAGCAAGGAACTGCAAAGCTGCTATACGGAAACCTGGAACACAGCGTTTCTTACTAGATGCATTCTCGTAGCTTTGTCTGCATCCTCTGGTATCATTAGGTCGCGAAAAACTTTTGGCCATGGCACTGAGAGGCCAACAGAGGAATACCCCTTTCCCCCTCCCCAAAGCATTCTATATTGCCTGAATACTTCAACTAAAACTTTCTAAAAACTGGAATTCAAGTGGCCTTCGGAAACAAGATCATTTCCATTTTAATGATGAAAAGAGAGCTCCACAGACGAGCAGACTACGATAATCTCTTGTGTAAGTATCTGCTAGCAGACTCACGCAGATAGAGGTCTGAAATGCCTTGCTTCGTGGTAAGCGATTTTCCGAACCAGATAAACCATTTACATTTATATTTTAACATAGGTAATCTTGTTAGATATGGTTATTTTTTATCATCATATGCACTATCTGCTAAAACCAAAAATATCGTTATCCTCAAGCAACCTGCATTTCGTAAGACATACCCATTGTCGCGCTGCTTTTTTGACTTGTTAGTATGCCCATCTACCAAAAAGTAAGCCGTAAACGTACATTTGTACGTGTATATATCTGACGATAGGCACTTAACGCACAGAGTATAGGCTAGTTAAAGCACATTCTGTATGAATGACTATGTACGTAGGCAATATTATTCCTAGAATAGGACACTCGCTTTCTTAGCTTTTGTAATTTGCATTACTGGTTTAAGTTGATATAGTTTTGAAAACAAAACCTGCTAATTTCATAACGACATTGATTAGAAGCTTAATTTGGCATTTTACAAAATAGTCGCCATATATACATATATATATATATATATATATATATATATAGTGTCAGCTTGACAGTTCGCTGACTGGACACTCCTTTGTCGGTTTCTGTGCAATACAGCGGTGACAAGGGCAGAAACTGGTCTAAAATAAAGCCACTACAACTAACTTTGCGTCACGAAGACAATAGATGCTCATAGAATTTCGATAAGTACTATGATACTGTTCGTCAGAAGTTTCTTACCAACTGGATAATCCTGGCCGGCGTACACATGAATTGAAGTTAAACAGGCAGGTGAATTGTTAGTGTGCAATGTTTCCGGCATTTTATGATCAAAATCGAAGAACGTTTCGGATAACGAGATGTTGGCGGAAAACGAATACAAATCACAATGAAGCTTTGGTTTGATGGCCAAGTCAGCCTAAATCGGTGAGATAGTTGATACAGTATAAGCATAGTACAGTATAAAGATTAATCTTTTGTTGTGTGTTGACGTTTGTGTCGATGGTACGTTACGTACGATACGAAAATGCATAAAAATAGCCAGATTCACATAGGGTTTATATGCACGGTATGCATGTAAACGATAAGAACGACCCGTGTCTCGCCGACGAGTGTTAACGTGAAAGGGTTAATCAGAGACGTGTAAAGAATAAAGAAGGTGAACGAAGTAGCAAACCAGGCTGTGTAATACTCTTGCCTTACCTTGAGCAAGTCCCCGTCGGAGTGTTGACTGACAACGATACTGGGGTCGATGCCGATCTTGTTGAGTCGTTCGGCAGCGATGGACTCCATGGTCCGCCTGACAAGCGGGTACTGATCAAGTACCGTATTGAAATGCTCAACAGACAAAGAGAACAAATTGCAATAAGTCTCGGCCCGAACGGACGCCACTCGTCGCGCGTTAGTCAAGAGACAGATCTCGCCAAAATATGAACCGTCACTTAAG
This sequence comes from Varroa destructor, assembly GCF_002443255.2. Classification (NCBI taxonomy): domain Eukaryota; kingdom Metazoa; phylum Arthropoda; class Arachnida; order Mesostigmata; family Varroidae; genus Varroa; species Varroa destructor. The sequence continues at coordinate 39,565,269 of NW_019211458.1, read as the reverse complement.
CTGGTCGCAACTTCCCCGCCCGCCGTCACGATATCGACGATGCCCTCCTGGATAAAGTACATTTTTGTACCGATGGTACCCTCTGAAAATGTCACCATCCAGATACAAACACCAAAAACGAATCCGCACAGACAGAGGTAACGACAAAGGGACAAAACAGCAGCAGCAGCAGCAGCAATGAAAAGCACGAATGTTAACGTGGTGTCTGTCCGTCCGCATGCATACAGGATAAAAATAGAAAGAAGGAGTAGAAAAAACGCAGTTCACCCAGTTATTTCGTGTTCACTTAAAGGTATATATGGCTGTATGAAGCGAAATGAGGAAAAAAGGCGTTATTTTTTTAAAAGAAAAAACAGGTGGCCGATATATGTTCTTTGTCAATTCAGCAGTCAACTTCAGTGGGTGCAATCGAGAAGTGGAAGACGCTGCCGCTCCAATGAACGAAAGACACATTGTCAGGCGGCTGTGCAAAAAAGCCGCAGGCCTCACAGGCTTTGCTCGTCAAGTGTCCTTTCAAGTCTATCGATGACGGAATCTCAGAGAAAATGATTGGCCTCTCAACACGTAGACTCTACAAAGTTACTTTCACTTCGACAGAGCACAACTTGGCCTGGCTGCTGGCCCTTCTCTAGCACGTAAGATTCAAAAGGCTTGTTTGCAAGAAAAGGCCGACGTTCCACATTGTTACTTCATCTCTCAGGCTTGCGCACAGACATATATATATATATATATATATATATGCTTAACGATTATTCGTAGGAAACGTGTTGAGTTTAGAGAGCAAGGATCGTAATTGCGCCCAATAAGTGATTACAAGCTAAAAAAAGGTAAAGAGCGCTTCGTCTCTGCCGAAATGAAGGCCGTAATGAAAGTTTCGTACATTTCTACATTATATTCCCTTAAATTTTTAGTTTCTGGTTTCTATTGTGAAAAACTTTGAAGTTTTAATGCTATTATTATTTTCATTGTTCTTTAATTTCAAAATGTATCCTAGCACTGTATTCCTCTAGCATATTATTAAAACTTACGAAATTTACGACGCAAATAGAGAGTCCAGAATCGGATTGGAGGACTTCGAAAATGCAGCGTTTTACATCCCTTGGATCTTCTATTATAGTAAAGAGAAACTTCGGCGGCTTGTTGTTTTATCTTTGTAAATCGATAACCTTGGCCTTACAATACAATGCTCTGCGCTTATACTTGCGCAATCAGACTTCTCGCATATGCCACTGCGTACTCAAATACTACCCAAATATTTAACTGTATATGTACATGTATCGTATTTTCTACAAGTATTTTGATTCCATGATCGTATTTATATGGCATGCAAAATTTTGAGACAAACATCCACCTGCTGCGTACGAGATAATGAGAAGGATGATTACGGTACCTTTTATTATGAGGTCTCCAGGCTGGTACACTTCATACTTGAGTTTCGTCACAACATCGGAGACGAAATCGGGATCGGCATTCGCGAAGAACGGCACGGATGCGACCAGAGAGCGACAGTTGTAGTTAACTACGTCTTCATGCAGCCGCTCAGAGAGCTCGTTCAAAATATCGTCTTCGTTGAAAAATTTGCCCTGGTATCGGTGCTCGAAGTAATCTGCGATGCGTTGACGAAGGTCCCTTGGAAGTTTTCTATAAACATACGCATTGAGAGATACGAGGCATGAAAAGACGCCGCCAACAAATAGCTAGCGTACTACTATTGTGTCATGTTTTGCGTGAAAACGTCGATATTCTTTTAAGGATAGAGAAACAGGGTCGCCACCGGAGCGTGTGTGGTTATAGCGTCGTTACCTAATTGATCTAGTTTACGTTCACACAATTATATCAGAATAACCAGTAACTAGTAATTCTGTCAGGCAATAAAGTTTGCATTTAATCGCATGTTTCTTCTATGAAGAATTTTGTCAACGCCAGCCAGCAAATATAAATATATATGTAAAGGTAACACTACCATCAGACACGAACGGTCCATGCGTGATTAGGACTATCGTTCGATTTCTACTTGTCGTCGAGACCGATAGAAGTTGTCCAGACTTGAAACTAGCAGCAGACTTGTTACCACATTTTTGTACCAGCATAGAACGGCAAGCACTACGATTCACTGAAGCTGTGCAATGCCGGGTCTCTGTCGTCGATCTCAGCTTCAGCAAATTCAGCTGCCTTACTGATCATTATAACGAGCATTAGGTTGCTGCCTGGTGATACAAGGACAAATTGATTGCATAGACGTACGCCTTCAACTAAAGTGGACAATAGTCGCGTGAGTGCCACTGGTTGTAAAGGACAAACGGAGTTTATCTGCAAATGTAGGCGCTCTCAAATACTATTCATCTAAAGCACATGTGATGAAAGCTGCTTGAAACAGTCGAGCAGTCCAACTTACCTATAAGCCATGTACTCTTCAACTTGTTTTAACTTCTCTCGGTAATGTCTCCTGGAGGAGTCGAGCGATTGGATGAGGTTGGTAGTGTGGCCGAGAAAAAGGGCATAGCATGTGGCGCCAGAGATCATTGAAAGTAGGGTAAGCCACATGTCGGTTACCGACTGCGGCGGGAAGCGCCCATACCCTGTCAAGAAGATGCAGGAATAGCAAAATCACTGTAATTATGGTGTTCAAGTCTCGTTTTAACACGTGCTATAAAAAGTTAGGAAATATATATCTTCAGTAGCTAGGAACATTCAGTTCTAAATAACCTTCATCATTGAATTGGCTGCGCTATCCCTACGAATTCATTTGGAAACGAATCGGCTATTTATCTAGGATAATAACTAGCGGATCTACTCATTCGTTATTTTACAGTTATACTATTTGCTAATGTATCATTTAGGCATGAGATTTATATTCTTAATAACGATAATAACAACGGAATATAAGATTGTATGGTGCAAAAATTTATTTATTACGAAAATGAATGATGCTGTGGTCCAGAGATCTCTAAGGACTGTTGATAATAGCCATGTGTGACCTACCGAAAATTGTCGAATACCTTCTGATTTGTGTGTCTAATTCGGCTGTGAAATGTCTTTTCTAATGGCAATGTTTAATTTTTCAAAGGGTTCCTAACAACATAAAGGGACAAGGCCAAGCCAAAAATCGCATTTCAAAATTGGCGCTAACTGAACGATAGGTCACAGAAAACGTAACGATAACATCATTTTCTATAAACTATCGCACCTATGTGACCATTAGACCTATCTATAGTTGTGAATGCCTGTCAGTTCTCCTTGCCTGTTAGTGTTTTTCTTGCTGTCCTTGCAAATTTAATTCTAGTGATGATTCGATCTAAACTAGGCAGCGATTCATCGATAATCAATATAAGGAGTACAGTTACCAAGCCTCGTTTAGATTTGGTCTTTTCGATATTGTTGGCCTGAACAACACCCTATGTATCGGTAATCCGTCGTTTCTGAAAAAACTGGAACGGCGTTCGTGTCTAGACCTTTTTGACCCCGCCTGAGTAAACTAACAACGTTACCTATATATTAACATCCCAGTGAAATGATTATAGTGACTTTAATTGATACGATGCACCATGCAGCTGTTATGAAGAGGTCGTGGTATAAATCAACCATACCAATCAATGCTAGCCGCCAGTTTATTCAATGCTCCGTTTATTAAAACAGCAGAGGCATTCATCCTCCTTGACCTGAACGGTTCGGGCTTTGAGTGTTTCTGCATTACTTTCCCGCGTCGGCCTTTCTGAGAGCCGCACTGACAAGAAGCATTGAAAGACAATGCAATCTAAATAGAGTTCTTTTATTTATCTGTTGAACAGAGTCACCCGCTCGCAAAGTCAAGCGTCCTTCTCTCGCAGCGGTATTTAACCATTTGTCTCCCATGAAACAACATGGAACAGTTACCAGCTGTAAGATATCAGACTGTTAGAACAAAAAAATGGCTAAATGCTTGCGAGGAAATAGAACACAGCGGGTGAGCAAGCTATTGATGGCACCGCTGTGTCTTGGGAAACACGAGAGGGCTTTATTCTATATAGTCATTGCGTTCAACACGACTGCAGGCGGGGTGATGAAAGTGAAATTCATGTTAGGGTCATTTTGACATGAAATGCTGCTGATAAAGCAGCTCCATTGCTGATAAAGCTAACTGCTGTTGGTCTTCTTTAGATTTGTTAAAAGGGTACAGGACAGTAAATAACGTTATAATAAAATATGGAATGGGAAGTCCGAAGGAAGTGCATAGGTGAAATCCTCGGAGCCTTTTAGATGAAAGTATATAGATAGCACTTCCGATATACTAAATAGAAACTGAGAAGTCAATGAGTGGTCTTTAGTATCAGGGACCAAAATACGTATATCAATACAGCCACAAACAGAGATGTACTTAGACAGTTCAAAATGTTCTAATCTCTCGTTGCTGGCTGTTTCAGGACGCACCAAATGCTTATTTGAAATATGTCACTTCCCAATACAATAAAGCGACTGAGCAGCGTGACCAACAATCTGCTCTTAAGACAATATAAATTATCATGTTCATGTTATTTCTATTTGCGTGTATTTCTTCATATGTTGGTGTCAGTCACAAAACGATAACCGGTTCACCGCGATTTACTTGGTCTCTTCGTACATATCGATGTGGACCGCATTGATTTGGGTCGTCGAAAGCAGCTACGAGTATTTTATATTCAGCTGCATGACCTGAGAATCATTCTAATCAAACGTCTATTTTTCTTGTATATTAAAAATTAGTTGACATCCTTATGTTTTAGCCGTTTCATAGCTGCGTGGCGTTACTTTGCTACGATAGTGAAAAGCTCGTAATAGTAACGATTGAACTTTTTGAAAGACCCTAACGTCATTCTCTGTACCCCTAGCAGCACACCCGTGTCGACGTCAAACTTTTACGCGACGGGCTTTCCCCATTCAAACCGTGCTTTCATCTTCTGTTTTTCTCTCTTCAGGGTCCCTATACCACCTTCTGGAACGAACCTCCACCCTTGGCTAACAGACAGTATATGTGAGACTACTCGACTCTTCGACCAAACGAATACGTTCAAATGTCCCGGCGTCATTTCGAGCTGAGCAATCCGTCACTGCGCGCGCTATGACACAGGTCGCGTTGTTCAAGACGACACCTACGAAGCCCCCGAAGAAGCACTCGAAAGTATGCGCACAACACCAGATGTCGCTTTCTAAACTTACGAGAGATAAACAAAGCGATAAGAATAATCATTTATTATCTAAACATAAGAACTTTACATCTCTCAACGGACCTATGAAGTCCAGATAGCCTTCTCCAAAGGGTGGTTTGGAGTCGGTGCTGAATGAAAAATATCGCGCCCTTTCAGTTGTGCTGTCGGCCAATCTCGTACAGAACTACCACCTCTCGAACTCGCGATCCGACTCCGCTTCAGATAAGAAACACGCTCTTACAAGTTTCAACGTTTTTCATGAGACCGAGAAACTCTGCTATGCCTAGGAGTGGCAAGGGTGATCGTCTCTTCGACCTGGGGTAGGGGGATCAGGAGCAGTGTTCTTGCCCCCTTGACCTAGCATGTGATACCAGCATTGAACCCGTACACTGAAAAATGAGCTTCTCCCATCAGGCCTTGAGATTATCGTAAGCAATTGAGGGCCCTTTCAATGTGTTCTCCGCACCGTCGCTTGGTCGAGCCTCCCGTATATCACTAGCGGTCCGTCGTGACAAGGAGTTCTCGTTAGCATTGATGGTGTCCCTTACGTGCATACGTTACAACATTCCGCGCTCCTTTTTGTGATGTGGATCTGTATCGCCTTTAGTTCTGTTTCACTGGCGTCCGTTTGCATTATTATCTCCAATTCTGGCGGAAATAACACCGAGCGGGCCAAATGCTATTGAAATCACTGGTAGATCGATTGATGATATAGTGTTTAGTGCTCGCTAAGGTAAAAATTGGATTTTTAATCCACGCCTAATCTTGGCGGTAGGAGGCAGGACCTGACAAGCTCCCTGATCATCGCTACGGTGGGTAGGGTTTGCACTATCTGAATCTTCTCAGAGTCTGGAGAAGCTCTAAAAGCTGTAGCCGTCTAGTAGTTGAAATACACTATTGTTTGAATCGCAAAGGACCATTTCTTGATTATCAATGGAAATTCGCCAGAGTCGATGGCCAATGGCATCTCGTTACGGTGTGTTACATGAGTGTTGAAGTCGCTAGATCAAACTATAATTAAATTTGCTTTGAGAAAAGCGAGTGCATTCACGAGACCAAAAAGCATGAGCTCAAACTACTAGAGGCCTTACCTAAGTACCTCAATCGTGAAGACGTACGCTAATCTGCTATTGTTTGTTGATCAGATCCACTGTGCTGAAATAGCGGCTAACTGTGAGAGTATCAATAGCGTCTTAGCTATGTTACAATGAATAAACGTGATTGCGTTAAGTCTACGGTAGACAGAGTCACATCCTCGGATCCTTTCCCACGAGATATGTTGATGGGCTGAAGCATATTGCGGTTTCGTATAGATTGGCTGTACATCGCGGGCTGCTATCACGTATTGGTGGTATGTATATGTATATTTACTTTTTATTCCATTTTATTAGTTTGGACTTTACACGGTCACAGAAGATGCTCTAGTCCGTTGCACGAAATGACGGTGCTTACTTTATGTCAACTTGGCCCTTAGTCCGAGAATACGAGTAGAAGCATTTTCTCCGTCGTTGCCGATCTGAATGTAGCATATTCTGCTTGGTCTTTTCTCTTAATGGAGAGATTGCCATCTTTTCGGCCGACACATGACACGTACTACGAAGACTTTGCGAGCCCGTCGAGCTGAAGCACAGCATTTGGAAGTTCGGTTTAAACCATCTAGCTGATAGAACCCGTATAGATGCCAGTGACAGTGTATAAGAATTGCATAACAAATATAATTAATCCGTTTACTTAGTAAACTGGAATCTTCTTGACAATAGTGTTGTCTTTCTCATGAAAATGAATTATTAAGATATATATATATATATATATATATATATATATATATATATATATATAATGTATGGCAACTAAAGCTTATTTAAGGACGAATCCAAATGGCGCCGGCAGTTAATTCGATTGAGACATATAAAAGAAGTTGGAGTGGGAGTTGACATCGTCGATTGAGAATGACGCTTATGTATACGTATATGATGAATAAGTCGATCCGTGGCATGTATGCCAGCCCTCCGGAGAGCCAATGAAAGATTTAACGACACCATATAAAGCTTAGAAGGTTCATCAAAGCGGGCGCGTCTCATAACGTAAGCACCGCAACTCATGTCCAAAGAAAAAACGTATTGGTCCAAGGTCTAACGTTTGTGGAAAGCTATTATATTACGTACAAATGAGCTAGGATATTTTGTTACATAAATTAAATAAACTAACTGCCAAACGTAAATATCAATTTTTTACCTTAAAAAGATATAATATCTTACTAAAGTTTAGTTATGACTCGAAATTATTCATTGTTTATATCAATGCTTAGTATATATCGTATCCTCTGTTATCGTAATAAAATAAATTTCTGCTTGTCATTGTGTCGTATTGTTGTACATGCTTTCCGTACTTGTAGTACATATCATTCACAAAATACTCGGCATTTTTCAGTTACATTAACTAGCCAAGTTGAATTTTGAAAGGGAAGCAACTGCAAAATCGGTCCTTTTAGAAAAGGACCTGTTGTTTGCAGTAAATAATAGGTATGACTTAGCATTATAACACAAAGATGTATAGTACTACTTATTTATCAGTTATACTTACCTATACACAGCATATGCGACATGGCCTTAAATAGGGCCCACGAGTATTGTTCAAACCAATCTTTCTTGGCTAGGTCGTTGATTGTGACCCAAGAGTTATTTGGGAACCCTTGCAGCATCGGTACGAGGAACTGAAGGCACCCACTCCAGTGGCCGATTAATAGCATCATACAGATGAGGTTGATGATTTTCATGAACACTGACGCCATGTTGAGGAAGTATACCTAAAGGGGAAAACGTGAGGGCGCACTTTTATAGCTATATTCGATTACTATATTCTTTAATGGTAACCGTTTGCAATAGGTTAACCCGTTCTTGGGAACCTAGGCCCAACAACACAAACACCTATATATGTTGCGAGAATGCCACTGCTGGAAAGGGCTGAGCTGAATATTCAAGTACGTCCGAATACGTAAACCACAGAACTTTCCCACTGTGTGTTTTCGAACAATAAATCAATCATCTTCTATTTATTTATTGAAACGCTGCAGCAACAATTTGAAGTTGTTGGAATAATTAATAAAGCACGCATGCATTAAGCGGTATTATCCTAACCAGAGCAGGCCGAACCATATTTAGCTTTTTTCTTTTATTGTAATTTTACCATCGCATACGAAATATATTAAGGATGACCTTAAGCGGTGTACTTTGGACAAACCTCCTCCCACTGGTTAACATATCGGACCAATCTGGAGAGGCGCAGTAGTCGAAGAAGGCTCAACATTTTGGCAAAGCGGAGTATTCTCAACGCACGCCCTGCCTGCAGATAGGTGTTAACGTCCTGGTAGTCCTGGATGAATATGAGAAAGATGTAGTCGAGAGGAATCGAGGAGACCAGATCTAAGAAAAACCACGACCGGATGTAATGGTGTGCGATCTCCTTCGGTTCGAGAATCACCTGGTACAAGACGCGCGGTGTCATTAATCGATCACTAAGTAGTTAAGTTATCACTTCTGTACTGTCATGTATAGACTTGTTTCAACAAAATAGCGATAAGGGGACAATGTTGATACAACATGACCTGATAGTTTGCCTCTACCGATATGCCCTAGCGTAGGATTCCACGTAATCAACCTATTTACCTGCAAAAATACCTAAAACTAATTTAGATGAAGTAGGGATAGAGGATGAAGATGTAAGAAGCTACGGGAGCAGCGCGTGCTTGGCGTGCTCCATGCACGGTGAACACACGATTCAGTGTTAATCACTGGATCTGCCAGTACCGATCAATTGAATTGTTTTCAAGTGTTTTGTACTAGTTCATATATTGAAATGCTACCATATGGCTATTTAACTTTAAGCCGTTGAAAATCCTTGTTTATTTACAGAGAACAATAATTGTTTTCAACGATCGGTCGAATATGGCAGAAACAGGTGTTCGTAGGTTTAATTTTAATCACTCTCCATGCTCTGTAAAAAGTCCGTTAACCTTTGATGTTATTTGAACTAAGGCTTAAAGGTATGACGGTGATATTATTCAAAAGGCGGTTCCTTTCGACAATTCTAATTTTTGGTGTTTTTTTCTTTTTATTTGTATGATATAACCCTAACAACAGCATGCGCTCTAGTATCGTAGACAACATAATCAGCATATGCCAGTAAGTGCATGCCCTATATTATTCCGGGTCTAAAATGCCAGTTTACAATATCGTACGTATATGGATAACGACATTCTCTTATGTACGCTCTCAGGTTCTGAGCGGAAGCAGCGCAGAGATCGATTAGCTAGCTCAACTTGGTCGCCTCGATAATGTGTATCGACCCACCATAAAATAGATGAGCTTAAAGTCGTCAAAAATCGAGAAGTTCACTTCAACCCATAACGCAGATCAATAGTCCTGTGCCCGGCTAGTATGCAGGGAACAAAACTTTCAAGAAATCGGAACACAGCTTTATTGCTGTTATCATCACGGGTGCTTCGCTCTGACATAATATATGGACAAAACCTTATACAATAAGGTAACCGCTATATAATGTCGATTCGGCGCATAGGGTCAACTCAGAAATTCGGTTGGATTGAAGGTGAGCGGGTGTCTAGCCGTGATGTGTGCAGATGCCTCTTAGGTGTGCCAGGACAGACTGTAAAATCGAGCGAAATATTTGCCCTTAGCGACATTCAAACACCGTACCGTGATCGTCTTTAGTACATACATACAACAATTCGTATATTAGCAAAACATCGTTGAAAGTATTGTTTCTTTTTGCAGAGCGCCGTGGCGTTTCTAATCGACCATTTCCGTATCGCTCTTTCTTAGCCGTCACTATTATTATTAGTTGACATATCCACTTCAATGTAAACAACAGAGAATCAACATCTTTGCTCGGGCTTGCTTCAAGTACATGCAATAACACAAAGACTGAAGTCAGTTTCAATCATCGATTTGTTATATTCTTTGTTCGAGCTAGTTACTAAGCGCGTATAACACGTTCAAGGACGATATCGAAATGCGTAGCTAGCTGTCGTCTAAGCGGTCGGTGACGACTAAACGTATAAGAAAATAAACATTAGCTAACTTATTTTTGAAAAGGGAACATGGCAGAGGATTTGGAAAAGTAAAGAAATTTGTTTCCGTCACTTACTTGTTCCGAGTTGTCCTGATTCATGATGCCCGTGCGGAAGTTAACAACGATATCTAAGAGGAAGATTGTGTCCGATAAGCAGTTGAACGCTATCCACCGCGCAGATAGATCGTCGTTAAAAAACGAGATGGCCACAGGAAGCACGATCAGGTTTGCCACGAGTAACGTCAGCATGCACAAGTCCCAGTAGAATCTGCGACGAAACAGAAATAATCAAAACAATCTGTATAAATAGCTCATAGGGACGACTAGCTATGTTAATAATTCAAATATATATTCTGCACGGATTTCTCGCGCTGAAAAACGTGAACGTTCCACAAAATTTCTACAATTTCCCACTGCGTTTTCCGGTTGTGGGAAAATAGTTGGCGGTCGATTTCCCCACAATTCCTATAGAGTGTACGCGTAAACACTAAAGCATCACATCATATCATGTAGTAGGAAAATCTTGTTTATGAACGTTTCTCGTAGCTCGTATATATAGTCCGGCAATGAAGTTACTGTTATTTGAGCAGTAGCAGTATTCGATCTGCTAATTTAATTTCTTTTTGAAGATGTCACACAAAAACTTTTGCACAATAGATTGCTATGCATGAATTCGCATCGATCTTTGATGGCAGTCATCGCAACCTCCACAGACACCATTTTCAGTGGAAAAGAAATCTAGAGCCTAAACGAAGTTTCGTCCTTAAGGAAGCCTGGGTAGATAGTCGAGTGAACAGATCAGAGAGCCTGGGACGTATGATTGCTTCGTTACGGATTTCCTTTACGACTTCATTCACCCTTTGCTTGTAGCCTCGAAATTATATAACCAAGACTATACCGGTATTCTACACACAGAGCTGCCTTATTCCCTTCAAAAGATCCCACTATCTTTTCCACTTTACGAGATAGTAAAGGTACGAAACAAACATATTCATGTAGTATTTGGCTCACTTCAGCTCATTGTCAAATGCTATAACCAATGCATTGATTGGCAAATTCTATTCAACCGTTCCAGCACAATGCAACGCTCACTCACGCCTTGAATTCGAACAGCGTCCTTGTGCACTCGTCAAGTTACGTACGAGCTAAGGTTGCATAAGTTACATAGGCGGTAACGGATTTTCTAACAAAGGGGTTATGATTGTTCAGACGGATTACAAAACACACTCAGGCACTACAACAGACATTTTCAGCCAACGAATGTTTTCGTCGTGAGCCTGAATATGTTAGCTCTCTTATGTGAACCTTAAACAGCTCATGGTACATATAAATCTGTGGAATAAAGAGACCTATAATTGAGGTAAAACTTGCGTTCATTGGAAGAATTCATTTTTCAGATTGCATAAACATGCAAAAAAAACTTAGATTTCAGATGTGCTTCAATATCGATTTGTATCGATCGACCTTCTATCGTATCTTTTAGAATTTCTCCCATCGAAGACAAGAGATTCTACGCCCTGTAGGCTAACTCTTCATGCAGCACTATGCTTTTCTGTAGATCTATTTTCTCACAGATTTTCCCAAAATGCTCCTCATTTGCCAACTTTGCCTTGTTACATCGCTCTTGTCAACACCAACGCGCCCTCTCGACAAATGGTTATACCCGTTCTCTCTAGCTAACTTCACTGGCTATTTTATCGTGAAAGTCAGTTGACGGAGATGTTGATTAGCCGATACCACTGCTAAATCAAAGCGCCCTACTTTCCATATGCGGCTTTTACCAATTTCTTGGAAAGGCTCAAGTGGATTCTCTTTTAGAAAGCGGTATTGGAGGCTGAGGTATGGTATGTCAGGCGGCAGTGTCGCCGCCTGGTTATTGTTATCTCTGACACCATCGGGACTAGACTCATTTCGCATCGGCATATCCGACAGACGGGTTCTACTCAGGCAAGCGTTTGGGCAGGCTTTTTTGTATCACACACATGTATTTGGTTTGTAACCGAGTAGTGGTCGACAAGCGCAGCGTTGGAAGGGCCTGCTGGAGTCTGATCAGGGGAACGTTGCACATATAAAGTGCGGAGTGAGATGATGGCTGACAAGCCGGTCCTCTACACATCGTACTAACTGAGTTCCCGGCACAGTAGACGCGGCGGCAACAACAGCAGTAGTAGCAGCGAAGGCTTATGACTAACGTATGGCGATTGCAGGGAAACGCCTGTCGGAAGGTAACAAGATAATGTTAACGAATGAAAACCTTCACTGAGGGAGAAGTGAGGAAGAATGGACTATTACCGCCGTTCTTCGCAACACACTCTCCAGCCACAAGCTTAATCCGCAGTCGAATCGCGCGATCAGACGTGGACCAAAGTAGAATCAACTGACGCTTTTGTACTGAAACACAGAGCCAAAAACGGAAGTTGAGTTTCGCGGCGCCAAACATTATAAGGCTACAATATGGTGGCCCTAAAACGCGACTGAAGCCTGCACGAAAAACTCTTTTATGAGCTGTTTTCATAAGCGAGGATAGGATACGACAGTAGAAGGAAAACTTTAACTGCGCTACATAGAAGCTTCCTTTAGTCTCTATCCTCAATTTACATATTTATAAGTTACTTTCTTCCACAATTGATAATTAACTTTTATTTGCAACGAATGGATTGACAAGATCTCGTAACCGGCACACTGATGATAATAAAGTGGCCATGTGTTCGCTTACTAAAATTATACACACGTGCTGATCTACGTCCAAAACCAGGCATGAGTACACTCGGCTTCAAGCTGGTGCCAGCCATCGAAAACAGCGTTTAACGGTAGCGTCAGGCTTAAAACCCTCAACATTGAGGTATAAATTATAGATTCTCGTGTTTTCTAAAGCAATGCACTTCCTGACATGAGCTTTGAAATATTCAACATACCCAGCTCTAAAGGTGCCCATGAATTGAATGTTAAAAACTATGAATTTGTCTTCGTCAATGCTGTCCGTAGCTGCATGAATCAGTACAGTCATTCTGCACAGGTCCTTCCTACTTGGACTTGCAGCAAGGGAGCTGAGTCGGCCTACCTAGTTTGTTTGAGCTTAAACTCCGCAATATTACTATTGCGACTAGTTGTTTGTTGTTTGAATATATTTCAATTCCTGCAGCCGCAGATTAAACAGCACTAATATCTGCGATACTCTACGGTTGTTAACCTGGGGCCCAAAAAACGACGATAGGCAAGCGAACGATGTTAAATCAATTAGACTTTAAAGATCGAATTTAAATTTATACAGTCTGCATTTGCATCTCTATGCTTACATATAATAAAAATATCTGAAACGCTTTCCGTTGTGAGCAAGTATTATCACCGTCAGCAGCGGTTTACCTTAGAAAAGGCTAGAAGCCTCAAGATCGTAACGTATTTTTTTTCTTTCAGAGTGCCTGAGAAAGACATGGGAAATCGGTGTGTTTATATCGCGGAATTCCGGCCTCTGCATTTCGTTTTCTATACTGCGGCAAAACTTTTCCCGCCGATTCGTTGTCTAGGAAAGCCAATGGGTTCCCTCGGGTATTTTGGACTCAGGCTGTGGTTCACCCTGAGATTCAATAGCGCAGGATTACATCTGATGCCGAATAGAAACAATCAGTTAGCCAAGCATGCAGCACAACTTTCCGGTAGGCCATCACCAAGAGCTTGAAAAAACTCAGCAAATATAACTTATCAATTGTAGGCTTAGTTGAGTAATAAGATATCCTAAGGTAATTAGCATCCTTTGACCTCCGTATTACAAATTTTCATCTACCGCTCGGGACTGTACTGCTTTAAATATATTACTATTGGGTACGAACTAGATGATGATATTTAAGTTGGACAAATACTTGAAGTTTGGAGCAATCAACATAAGTTGATCGATAATTTGCGAACTCTCCATACAGTCATTCCTATGCCAGCCAAAGACTTATCTTACCACGAAAGACCATTCTACTTACCCCCAGGGTGTTAGGTAACCAAGTTTATACATGCTGTCTGTGCTGCTACATTTTTCGTTCATATCAGATTAAAGTAGAACCTATAATAGAAGTGGCAAGCTGGCTTCATGCTAGAGGTGCTTAGACCTAAGTTTGACAAAGCTTGACGCCTATTTTAACTAGCTGCCTGACAAGTAATCAACCGCTAATAAGAAATCACGTAAAACAGAGCGGTGAGCAATGCAAAGGTCCGTCGCGACGTAAATTTGGCCGTGGCTTAGTTAGAACTAACTGCAGACTCTTGAAAAAAGCCAGACCTTTTTAACTTCTATGATTTTTTGTCTGACGTGCTGAAGAAAACGGTCGTTCTCGAGAGTAGAACGGACTTCGTTTTGATATATATCCGCGACCGAAAATGTTTTGGCCTGATCTTCTGAATGATCATGCCGTTCAAATAATGAGCGAGATGAAAAAAATTACGTCATCAAACAATCGACGCTGCATTTTACTTAAAAGATATTCTCTATGTAGCAAATGGCTTTGGCGAGTACGTAACTGTTAGAAGCTTACTATACAGTAAACGGTACGCAGTCCAACACCAAGTACCGACGGCGTATTGGTATACGCGTGCCCGCGATTACACCAGTGGCCAATGTTATCTGCGATTCTCAAGGTCAATCCCATCGGCGTTTCGGTGTATCATCCAGTGCATTACCACAGATAGCGAACCATGAATCATCTGACTGAACGAGCGCGATTTCCAATGAAGCAAGCGAATACTACAGGCGTTCTACGCGAGTAAACGAAGAGGGTTGAGTGGTCCCCTATGAAGGGAGCTACTAGAAAGACTTGGGGGCGCCGCCGCTACCCTGGGATGACAATCAAAACCAATGACCAATTCAGATTTGCAAGTTTCTCGTTTGAAACGAATCAGTGCGCTGGCTCATAGAATTCCTGCTGGGTTCATGCTTGAATTGAGCAGGAGATAAGCGAAGGCGGTAACCAGCGAACCAACTAACCAGAGTCGCTAATCTCAAATGCCCATTCAACCCTATGTTTTGGCGAGAATAATGTGCAATTTTCCCCATGTGGCGCATATTTTGCGAACCATTTACTCCCACATCGGGCGTGAAAGTGTTCATCCGACGATCGTATATAATTGTCCCGAGCAGGAGATTTCACATTGCGACACTTTACATTTTGGCGTACTATCGCGACCTGAAGGCTTTTATCGGGCTGTATTATTGTCGGGTGCATATAAATTAAAATATAGACTGAGAGCCGCTGGTTCAAGTCTCGCAATAAGACATATGTTCCTTAACTTCCCCCGCCCCCGCCGAACTTCAAGTTTATAAGCTTGGTTTTACAAAAGATGTCCACTGAACACAGGACAGTATGATATACATATATAACACGAAGTAGAGGGGTTGTATATCTGTATAGTTTAATATGTCATCTATGAATGACACTAGAAATATAGTCTATTTATTTTGCTAATCAATATTTAGCAACGCGTAGGGCTGCTAGCGAAGCTAAAAGGCAGAAACAGCCGTAAGGCATTAGCGAAACATTTATCGCAGATCTTTGATTTGATTCATAGGCTTTACACCGTATCTGTTTTAAGTAGCTCCGATCTTTTAAAAGGGGTTCATCTCCTTTAAATTGGCATTTTTGACGTCCAACTAAACTAATACGGGCAAGACGCTTGTCGTCCTGGCAACATGCCATTTCGTACAACAATAACCGGTACTGCAGATATAAATAGCTCTTAAGGCGCGTCCAGTGGAATGCCTTTCAATAAGTTCTGTATAATACCTGTTCAATCGTCGGAGGTTGAATGCGGGAACAATAAGAACACGAATATTTTCTAGTTTTTAGTAGTTGTATTTGTTTTCGGGTTCAATCGTCGTAGTTCTATAGCTTTATTCGAATCCAGCTTTTAGCATAGAAAAATGGCAACGAGTATGACGTAACGTATAACGAATTGTTTTGTAAAAATACCTGGCGAACTCAGGAACTAGCTGCCTGGTTCGACTGGTCGTAACGACAACAATAACAAGGACAGTACAGGACAGCTGGGGAGGCAATGAACAGGACCATATTATGGAATGTCCAGGCATTTTTACCATCGTTGGTGGTAACTGCCCTTACACCAGTCTGGCCGGTACGAAAAAGCAAAGATTTCGAGAAAGGCTAATCAGAGCTCAACGCTGTCGTCTTCCAACGCTCAGCTCCAAGGATGGTCAGTCCCAAATTTGCTCATCTTACCTACTTTTCCTCTCACCTCACATCGTCACCTGCGTTGTCCGTCCTGCCGTTGGCCGTGGTTTACTACCTTTCATTTACATTCATCCTTGTATCACATGCTCACACTTCAGCGCTACCGCATCCCGAATCTTTCTGTATCCGTTCTAGCACCCCCCAGCCTTATGGCGCCTCCCCTCAAAAAAATGGTCTCTATTGTTGCTTTTTCTACCGACGTTCTGTGAGCTTCAGTAACGGGGTAAACAACGGGGATCCTACCACGACAAGATATAGTAGCCTCGGGCAATGAGAGAGACGTTAGCGTGCGAGCTGAAGCTGCAGCGGGCTGTTCTACAGAAAACGCTATAGATGTAGGAAGGCAACCATGCAGAGTAGTCGCATACTTAAACGAGCGACGTAGCACAGCTTCGGACGAGAAGAACAACCACGCAGCCGGTGAAAGCAAAATTTTTGTCGAAACCTTCTTTGCGTTGCTTCTGCAGGTAGAGGCCCTAAATAGATAGGTAGGTAAGTAGGTGGCTCCGTTGCTCCTTTCGGCTGACGCGTAGTCCGTCCCCATCATGGGGCCGTTTCTGGTACGATAACTATCTACAATTACGATTCGATGAAAAGGACGGAAGCTCTAGGTCACAATTCGTCAATTTTGGTCTATGTAACATAACCTAGTTAGCGAATTTTCCAGAGACGCGCATTAGGCTTGCCTAAACCAAGAAGTGGTCAGATCGAATAGATAAGATGAAGCGTTCGAAGAGTCGTACGGCAAACGCGCTTGATCAAGACGTGAGCTCGATCTATTTTAAAGGATGGTAAACGCCCGTTAGAATCGATCACTAGTTATTTAAGGACATAGCCAACTTATTTTTAACATACTTCGTAATCATTATTTCAACCGATAAACACACTATGATATGTGATTTTAGGCCGCTCCTATTATTCGTCATCGATCGGCTTATTTACCTACAGTTTATTCTGCTACATATTGACTTTTAAACTTTCAAGTGTTCCCGTTTTTTATGACTTCGGTTCAGTCGTAAGCTGCAGATTTCTACATTATGACACTACATTGTCGCCATTTCTATGTTATCTGGTTTATTAACTATCTGAAACCGCTGGGACCGCTAACTCGCCGCATTGTCTCTCTACTATCAACGAAGAACTTCAGTAGCATTGCTTTCATATGTTAGATATTAATTTCAGCAAAAAATCACTACGATGTATTATCGTTCGAATCGTTTGTCTCAGCCATTTGCTATGCGTGCGCATATGTTAGGAAATTAGTGCAGGCCTTTGCCGTTATCGTTCCTTCCAAAGAAGATTTCTGCGGACTCTTTTTCTACTCACACGAAGAATGAAACTGCAGGAAGACAGCTAAATACACTTACCTGCCCTATTCAAAACTAATCATGTTCTGGGAATTATAGGGATTATTAGGAATACTTACACCTGCCGTCCGCTCTTGGCTTATCTAGGCTGTGAGCCCTGATCCGATAATAAAAGTGAACGCCTCACGACCCTCAATAACATGTATTTCCTTATGAGGTACAGTTGGCAATAATTGAGAATCTAGTCAAAGAGATAAGAGAGCTATCGTACAGCCATTTTATTACACTGCACAGCTTGGCCGAAGGCCCTTAAAGACATATTCTTCCATGCATTAAGCACAAGCATGTAGCAATTATTAGTAAATATGCATATGCAATGTATGCACATTTACTAATCCTTATATATATCTTACATATTCTAATAATTCCGCGGCTTTTGTCTCATTTCGCTTTATTATTTCACTCCTTCATTTCTATAGGGACGGGATATCGTTGAGCTCTTTATATCTCTGTGCTTAATTGCCAAAAAGAGTAGATTATTACGTTGCACATTTAAAAGGCGAGCCCCGCCTATCGACCGAACTTCAATTTACCTTGGGGGCGTGACTACACTTCTTTAAACATGTCCTTTCCTGATTCCTTCATACCTTTCTGAGGCATCTCCGAACAGCAATTTCCTTTGAGCCTATTTTGTAGTCAGTCGAACCTCAGCTGCGTCTTATATCTCATATTTTGCATATAACTCATGTTAAGTGTGTAGATTTATATACATTTATTCTCTAATGGCAAATTCTCCGATCCTAAGCTATTTCTAGCGTGGCTTACGACGCATTGATCTCCAATAACAACCAAGTAGCTTGCCTATTTTTGACTCGTTCACGTTTAGTCGGTAAACGACGAGAAAAAGCTAATGATCGCTCTACGTCATGCCTGCTATGACATTGCGTGATATTATCGGAAGTTTCAATAAGCAAACTTGTTCCATTTGCACTATTAAACTTACTGTGGTCGCAAATGCATAAGATTAAACTTCAGACTTGTGGTTTGTCGTACCACTTTATACAGATGTATTGGCTCGATGGTTTATCGTATTAGTCAGAAAATAGCGAGTTCCAGTATTTCGTATATAGTTGATGTAATATACTTTGAATCGAGTTGGCGCTCGAAACAACCACATATAGTCCCAGAATAGCTTGGTCTTTACTGCCCAGTTGGCTAAATACAATTCCCTTAAAACGGTCATTTGGGCCTGTCCAGATTTAGGTAGCCTCGCCTTAAAAGAGTGCAAGGATGATTGTGATATAGGCACTCGAGCTCATTAGCATGAGTGTATGTGTTATCGCTGAAACTATTTCGGATAAATTCGATACCTTAAGTCATGCATAGCACGTATAAAATTCTAATTCTGCTTTGCAAAGGTGAGTCCCTATAAATCATTGAATATCGCATATACGCCTATATCGTTACCTTCTAGTATACTATGTTAGCGTGTAAAAAAAAATCGGATCTTCTCTCTCTCCTTTGAGTTCTCTGCCATTGGTCCGGTCGTCCTTTCCGGTCACGGGCATAGGTTTATTAAACTGTTTTTTATTTTGCCTTAATTTTTCTGAGGAGGTTCAAGTAATTGACTCAACAACCAAGATTAGACACCCCATGGGCCAGCGTCTACGATCAGACTTGATCCGGCCGAAAGCACTATCCGCCATTAGGCTCAATGCTTTTCTTTTGCTTGACTCCAGATTCTCTCTAATAGTAAGTACTTTGCCTCTTGATACTCCACAGCGCCATGGGCGCACACGAATACCTTATTTATTTTATAGAAACCAACCAATTTAGGCCTAAGCATATATGTACAGCTCAAGGTAGATTACAATGCAGGACTAAACGACAAATGATGTGTGAAATCTATAATAATAAAAGGTTCGATTATGGTTAAAAGAGGTATAAATATAGTGCAGCTGGTAAATTTCAACGTATTAAATGAACAAGTATAAGGGTATGAATCATTGACACGTGGGGGTATCCTCGAATAAGGTATGGCCGATTTGACACAATAACCTTAGCCCTTTGTAAAGCTGCGACTAAAAGTCTAAACTAAGCTGTTTTCCAGTTGTTTGGATGCAATAGCTAGTCTTCAGCATAGCTTGATTCATTGATGCGGAGCTCTGTATATGGATTTTTTATCGTTTGTTATTTTTGCTTGGTCAGAGTCTTTTACTAATTCATAATTATTCGTAGATATCGTCACGCACAGTTGTTAGTTTTTTTTTGAGGGTGTTCTCGATTCATATAGGGAACTTAATTATATAAGTGCGGTATAATTGACTGATCAAAAGGCGATCAGTATTCGGATTTATTACGTTGTGGCAAGGCTAATGGTCGATTACGAATCGTTCAATTGAAAATACCAAAATTAACGAAATTAGGAATACGGTACGAGTAGAGAACATTAACTAGATATGCTTGAAAATGAAAATTATCATTAATCTGATAATAGCGAAATTCGATTTTACCTGGTAAAACTTAAAATCTACCCAAATCGTTTAGCGTATGCAAAGCCATCTTAATCATGGAACTTCTGGAAGTTCTAATGGAATTTTATGCTTTTCGATTCATCAAATCAAAATACATTTGAGAGATGTTAGGGAACGTCCGCGAACAATTTCGTTAGGCGCTAAGATGGCATTGGGCAGAAGGCTTTTATAATTTACGTGGATATTTCTATTGAGGTCTTCTCGCGCAAATCTTTTTCACCCCCGGGGGCCGAGCTTCTTATCGGCTTACCCCAGGCGAAGACAGCGGTTCAATTGGTATGAATTAGATTTGCAAAACAGACGAACGATAAATATCAAGATATTCGTCGGCTACAATGAAAGGCAGAATTTCACATTTCTACAAAATCTGAAATTTCTTACAGACACTATTGGCATTTATATTGCACCAGTCGTATTATTCACGTCTGTTTAGGAACTGTTTAATTTTGGAAAAAAAAAAACTTGTTTTTCTTGTTAAATCTATTTGGTAGTCGTGTCGACTTTACTACCCTTCGGACAACAAACAGATTAGTCACCAACAAAACAATTATGGATATTTGGCCTTAAATGTTTGCCTTTTCTTTATTTCAGCCGTTTGTTTTCTAGACCGCGTTGCGTCAATCCGAAAAGTAGTTATCCGCCACACTAATCCACGCGCTTATAACGTGGAACGCTAAAAAAAAAGAGTCTAAACAACGATCTATGTTCCAGATCGCGAAAGCCGCACGAAAACAAAAGTCTTGTCACACGGCAAAGTCATTTTGCACGGTCCCTTCTTTTCTCTGGGGGCTATTTTTTTATTTTATTTGACCAGTTAAACAGGGTGGTAATCTTTGTTCGCCAGTGCACTGCTATCCAGAAGCTTATAGCACAACATACCTTTCAGGCCTCACTGCGTCCTCTAAGGTGGTCGACGGCTTCACCCCGTTCCTGTATCGAACGTTGTCGTAAGACATCATTTTTCGTTTCTGCTGCCCATTTTTAGGGAGGTAGGATTTTTTTAGCGGCAGTGCCCTCAGGAGACACTGAAGTAGCGAACTAGTCAGTGTCGGATATTAGTTGTATTATAAACTGTAGAGGACGAAGGCAGAGGAGGTTTGACCTAGTCAAAATGTGGACAGTACATGGAAGGCTAAGAAGCAGCGTGTCAAGCTGCGGACCGGAAATGTCCAAATTATCAAGTTGTCAAAATTACTTTTTGACCGGCTTGATGTATTGGCGATAAGCGTGTAGTCCACATAGGCCATGAAGAACAACGTAAATAGTTCTAATTGTTTAAAAGTGTATTATTATTTAGTATTATAAGTTTAAAATTGCTGTATTAAGCCTAAGGGTATGATCTGGAAGTTTAAGGAATTCGTAGTTAAATTGCACCTTCAGGAAACATAAACGTTTGTTTTAGCGAGCGTAGCGATGTTAGGAGAGTTGTTTGCGAAGCTGACTTGTAGGCGTGAAGAAACAGACATCAGAAATCTTTTTGCCTAGGGGCCTATTAGGAGAAGTTAGGCCGTTTGGGCTATTTGTTTTGAGTTGCGGGTCAAGCAGGGTACGTGGGTAACCTAATTCGGCCTGAATTTTTACAATGAGTTTCACAAAGGCCTTTCTTTGTAATAGCTTTATATAGATTATGAACCAAACATTATAAACACATGTGATTGCCCATTTGATTTAAATTGCAGTCGTTCGCCTTCCGGTATAAAATACATCACAATCCTATTCTTCGGTGAGGCCCAGTAAAAAAAGTCCCAAAGAAAGTGCACGAGCATGGGGTCATTGTCTGTTTAGGGCTCGATAGCATCTTGGTCGTCGTCTCGTACGCAGTAATCGGTATCGCCATATGAAGACCTTGACTACTACTAATTATTTGCAACTCGGTTTTTCTCTGTTAATCGTACGCGGGCAAATCCATAATCAATCCGTACGTGTAATCCATACGAAGCTGTACTGGATCCGAATAGGCCTAAATCAACGTCGCAGACATTTTCGTTCTTCATTGTCAGGTGTTTTATTATACCGATGCGGTTATATTCTAGTATGAAGAAAATAGTACATTTTGTGATAAATTAACAGTTACACCAAACATCACTCTATCGTACACTTCGAGGAAGCCGTGTAGAAACAGGGAATATGCATTGATTTTACGAAGAGTTTCCATCGAATTTTAAAACTGAATATATATAGTGAATGCATAATTATTAAAAGAATATACCACATATTTGGACCGTTTCACAGTTGCTGATTTTTTGTATTTTGCTGATGATTTTTACAATACTCGTCTGTAACTGTTGGGACGTCGATATCAGTATGGCGCAGAGTAACTGATTCAGGCAGCACAAGTTCAAAGACGTTGTGAAAGTGATCGTTTTCCAGTACTAGCTAGAATATTAAGTTAGCAGTATGCCTATTACCAAATAAGTTTTCCAAAGCCATTTATTAAAAAAGGCTGTTTTTCCGTTGGTTAATAGAATGCTTATTGTCTACTTATATACCGCGTGTTTGTCAATGTGCTACTACAAGACACTTCCTCTAAAGTTCTTAATTTCTTGTGAAGAGCTAAAGTAAGGCAAACCCGAATTTCTAGATAGAAGTATACTAGGCGAGCAGCAAACCCATGTGCATATCGTGAATCGAACTGGACAGCAATTGTAAAACAATATTCCTTACTATAAACCCTTTACTAGCAATTGGCGTCGAAGCGACACGGCGATATGAAGTCACGCAGTCATTGTCAACCTCAGGGCAGGCTGTGAAGTCCAGAAGCTGCGAGTTTAATAAAATGCATTAGCCTAACGTGTCTACATTAAGACGCGTCGTGTTATGGACAGTACATTGATTAATTCTATCTGGCCTAGCAGGTTAGTCATATTAATGTTAATGTAATTAGTTAGCAGGCTAATATTAAACAGTAGCGCGCATGTTGATGGAGATAGTTGGCCTATTAATGTACTGCTACCGAGGATCACGATTGCTCATGGCAACAGTTGTAAAACCCCTTTTGCTGGCGGTGGCCGCTACTGCGAGTGTGTTAGTGGGGATAATCAATGTCGTGCCTATTGGTCAGGTAATTATAGCCACAGTGACTCATAATAGTTAAAGTACGCACCTAAAATTTGAACAAGGATGAATGATCCAGTGTCCGGCCGCCTTTTGGCGCTGGCGTTCGTTCATGAGCGCCTTTTTGGAGCCGAAGAGCTTCATGGCGAGCTTGTTATCGGATGGTTGGAACAGCGCCTCCAGTTGGTTCCGCATGAACGAAGCCTTGACCTCCTGGCCCGCTGCCAGGGGGGTACCCCCGCCACCACCCACGACTCCGCCGCACGCCGACGCTCCGCCGAAGCCCAAGCCGGGCGCCATCTCCTCCTTCGGCGTGCCATACAGCGAATTAGTCTCGTCATGTTGCCGCCCCGAACTGCTACCGCCTTGCTGATCCTGAAATCACGATCATCATTAAAATCAGAAAACAACGGCATCAGCGTTAATCCACCATGAATATCTAAGTAATTCACACGCAAACATACACACGCCGCCTATGTGTTAGCCTACTTTTTTGTCAGAGGCAATAACAACGTGAGCAATAACACGATACAATAAACGCAACAACAGGAACAAGAAACATCGGGGAGAGATGAACTTCTGTAACCTGTCGTCGTTCTAACTATTCAGAGCTCTGGTGCCCTTAAGAGTCAACTTACGCAAGCCCGCAACAAATGGTAGAAGGCGTGCCATGGAAAAGCAGGATAGGGTGCAAAAAACCAGAGGATTTGGTCAGCCAGAGAGAAAACGAGTTGATATCATAAGCACATATGGAAACGATAAAAAGCAAACTCAATGGGGCTGTTGCAACCAAAAGCTAGCTAGCGCAGGATCGCCTTTTTGAGGAATATAGCATATTATCATAACTCTGATGCGTCTTTAGAGAATCTAGTCATAAATAGCCTTAATTAGAGTGATTAACTGGCCTGATTAGACTGTGTGTGTTTATTCTATTAAATCGATACGTAATAGTCGATATAATAGGTACACTAGCTGTAACGCCCACCCAACTTGGCCTACTTATAGATACTTAACGATGCTTCGGGACAATGCCATGATATGTGTGGTCTGCTGATTTTTATCTCTTTAGCTAAGCTAAAGCCCTAGATGAGCTAATCAGTACCATTTCTTCACTTTTTTTTTTGATAAATTCATCCCCTTTTTATGGTTAGGTTAGGTTTATTGAACAAGCATTAAATGTACATCAGATGTTACCGGTATCATCTTTTTCATTCATTTTACCTAGTACGTTCGCTTCTACCGTCGACTAAATATCTCTTAGCCTTTATTTTCTCTAACGCGCTGTGTTGACTTGTTCAAGTATTTCCGTCTCTTATTTACCTGTCTAAAGCCGCAACGTGCAAATCTCTAATCTTTAAAGGTTCGACTGACAATTTTCCTCTCTATTTCCTCCCGTGCCCCCGGTTCGATAGTGAGGGATAATTTTGGGTTCCCGCCGGTCGTCCGAGTGAATATAGCCGTGGCCTTTGAGAGTTCCAAAAATTTCTATGTATAGCTGAGTAATCTCTATACACCTTCGTTGCCGCAATACTGTTCCACAGATTCTTCTATCCTTATGGGTTTCCGCTCTATCCCGTCTATAGGATTCGAAAATCTGAAGGTGAATTCTTAGGGTGGCGTCAGAGGGTACTTAGCAGAAGTAGAACGGACTCATTCAGACTCGAAATATGCTTGAGTAGTGTTTTCCGGCGAAAACCGTAAAGATAACTAGAATCGCAGCCAGAAAGCCTCTAAAAACCTGCAATTTCGGCTTTGCTTCCTCTGGGTTTTCTTGCGTTCTATTAGAGGTGCTGTAGTGACAGCGCGCCAATAAATGGAAACGTTTCGGGGGGATCAGTTGACTGACCGACTGCCCGATGGAGGAGTGTTTCAAGATAAAAACTCTGATCATCTGGGTTGTGGCAGTAGCCGACAGACACGATGGCCTCGAGCCTTATTTTCGTTAGCTTCAGCGGCATCCCGAAAGTGCTGTGCAACTCGCGGTCTAATTAGCATCTGGCCTCGTTCGGTGGGTTCAGTAACCTAACTTTTCAACTTGTATAACCACAGCTATTGCTACACAAGGAAAATGTGAGATGATGAAACATACCGTCGATGAAAAACATCATCGTTGCATAACTATTGACCGTTTTCTGGGCCATAAAGGTCACTTGCGGCGGAAGTGAAAAGATAGCCCAGTATGTTCCGCCAGCCCCTGGTCGCGGAACCAAAGAGCTGACCATAAACCTCCGTCTTTGAATAAAACATTCGTTTTGTGTTTGAATGATCAAATTTTTTGAATTAAAAATCAACATTTTCGCCAGTCGTTTAGGCTAGCACGAGACGATAGCCAGTTGAATTAGTTCTCAGTGAAAGACGTCAATATAGTCTTTTTTTTTTAATAAAATGTATAAATCTTTATTTGCGCGTCTGTAACTTATAAACTACTGTGTAGATAACTTTCAATTCGTGGTCCAAGTGAAAAATAGAACTTAAACGTAAATTACATTTGAAAAAGCAAACGATTGGTTTAAAGCTTAACTCTGTTGAACAGAAAACAAGCAAAGAGCCCCTGAATTTAATGACGTAAAATACGCACTGTGCCACGTTATTCAATTCTCTTCAATTACGTTGAAGTTTCACATGTTGCCTTACCGTATATCATCTAAACATAATTGATAATCCGTATATGAAGCTATCAGTCTTATATGTATTTTAATTCAACAAACAGGTTTGTTTTAACAGGTTGACCACACCTGTTTTGTGCGCAGTCCCGCTACTCAGTCGGCTTAATAGCTATATGTATTTTATTTGAGAACCTTCAACGCTCATTCAAAAGCCCTCGTAAGGCCACCATAAGCCGCCCGCATACCCTGCGCCATTTCAGGTTTAACGAAACGTACAATACGCGTTCGTTTAGCCTACACTGTACTAAGGTATCTCTCTGTGTGTGCGGGTCTAATATTCGCGTACGCCATAGGTATTAGCGATGGGTACGTAGGAAAAGTCAATCCGTATTGAAACAGACGGCCGGTGTGTAGCTGGCGCTATGGGTTCATCTGCCAGTCAGCTCGCAAACACTCTCCTAGTGCTTCTATAGCAAAGTGGATAACGATGCAAAAGGTCTGGCCTGTCGCTGCGGGATCTGCCCCTCGGCACGTCCACACAATTACGAAGCTGCCGGTAGACCGCTTCCTTTGCCAACCAAGATCGAAGACCGTGTTAACACCAGAATGGCCGGAGCACATTAGCTGCTAGGGCTCGGCCATTTCATGTGAAACTCGGTCGAATAGAATCTGACTACAGGCTACATCCTATAACACCGCTTTGCTTAGATAACAGGGTACACAATGCCACCAGTCAAAAAGGTTCTGTAAATTGGATTAATAACTTATCGAAGGAGCGGTCAGTGATGCTACCAATTAGAATTAGGCTCATGCATCAGTTACTACTGCTATTATGAGGTGTCCGTTGGACCTTGTGAGTAGGACAGAATCCGAGCTAGACTTGTAGCCCAGTTTGGTACGCTACTGCTTGGCCCGAAATCGTGCGTTATAAACGAGCTTAGAGACGGCCACAGAGAATATCAACATTGATTCATTCACTGGAAGGGGTCCGAATGCGGCTGACGTATGTTTGTTCGCCCTTCAGCTTTTCATGGTACGGGCTCTTTCTCTTCAGCAAGATAAAATGACGGGAGACAGAAGTTTACTGTACTTCACCCAACCTATCCGTCTACGCGAATAGCTCTCGTTCGGCCATAGAGTAGCAGGAACGGTACGGGATTGAATCACAATGCGGTCTCCCATTTGGTAATACAGTTTAGCCTCTACGCTCGACGAATTTACTCGAACCTGCTGGATGGACAGGTCGTAGGACGGGTAGATAGATATGGACGCCAATAGTGTATACCGACCGCAAAACGCAGGCGAAGGTACCTCCATCTGAGCAGCCGTTGACGGCTGCCGTGGTGGTCACCACCAAGAGTCTGGCGATTTCACGTGTCATGACATTGTTTCAGTTCCGTTGCGTGGTAACGGCCATGGTCATGTCGAAGTTTTAAGGGAACACTGTTTGGGATAACCCATTATCAAATCGAATATATTATTGGGTCGCCATTTCAATAAACGGTCCTAATTTTCAAAATATGATATTCACGTATGTGCTAGTGTTTTGCGTTCGTATGTTACGTTTGTTGGTTTGGACGTGCAGGGTTCGGTCTGTAAAAAAACTATGAAAAATAATGTTCTAAATAAGGACTATGAGCACGTTTGACTTGGACCAAGATCACCTTAGCAGTCTGAGACAGCGCTTCAGCGTATTTGTGCGTTAGTATCGGACACAAGTCATTCTTAATATTCTTTTTCTAATACCTGTATTGGACAGTGACTAAAGTGCTGTATTGTGAAAATATATCGAGGACACACGTGACGGTTAAGTGGCTACATGGCCAAGTTTGCACATGCCTCGAATGAGAACTCAGGGCAAAAGGTTGTGAGGCACTCTAGGCTAAGAGGGTTTTTTTTTATATTTATATATGACAAAGCGTACTGCTATTTCGGAAGGCAATAGTTCGAATTATAGTAGCAGAGCCCGCAATAATGCCCCTAGCGTAGGCCACAAAAAACGATCAATTACTTTTCGTTCTCACAAGCAAAAAAAAAGGTTCACACATACACACACACACACACACACACGTGCACATATACACCCATGCAATACGTGGGTACTGAAGGCCGTATTGCAAATGCGTTGTTCTGATGGCATAAGTGAATGAAGCAGCGGTAGTTCTGCTGACAGCTCATGACATGACTTTTCTTCGACATTGTACTATTTTAAGTACATGTTTGTATCCTATTGGTGCGAAAAACGATGGGCTAAGGTTGCAGGATCCCGGAGTGAAGGGGAGGGACGAGGCTGGCACGGTATAGTGATTTTTTGAATGCGTTCGATGTGAGCCAGCGCGTCGGTGTTTCTGCAGCCTGTTCGTAACGTTCTTCGTCCAAGATCACCAGAAACAACGCCCGCCTACTCGCTCCACTCGCCGTTTGTCGCTTGGGTCGAATTTTCGGACGTGGCATTCGGCTACCCCCTCCCCCCCCCCGCCCAACTAGCAGCCTTTCATCGGTCTCCGCGTCGTCGACTGGAGCTGAATATAAGAGAAATTGCGTTGGAGCCAAACTTTGCGATATCCGCGATAGCGTACGGGTAGAAAAGCGTATCACTGCTCCAGTCTTCAAAATATATAGGTGGCTCTCCCCCGGAGCTGCTTGAACATTTCAAATGTCGCTTCCTACTTTAAATGGCTGCTAGTTTTGTCTAGCTTAGAGCCAATGCTAATAGAGTCATCGTTTCAACAACTTCATCAGTCGATCGTTTAAATCCATCTTTTCCTGCCTCTTGTATTGGAGCGCCCTTAAAGTCAAAGCGAACCTGACAATTCTCAACCTGACAATAGGGGAAGCGCATGTATTCCATTTAGGAAGACGATGGCGAATACGACCCCCCAGGTTCGGGAAGCTCTCATGTGCAGACGTCTTGTCGTTTTGTCTTACCCTATTGGTTATAAACACTCAATGGCGGGAAATTAGAAGGAAACACAACGTCTGCTGTAAGAGAGGTGTATTTTAAATAGAATTTGTACAGTTAAGTGTGACCGGACTGACAGGTCAAATCTAAACTGTTCGGACAATCATGTGCTAGATTTTTGCAGGATAGCATCAAGCAAGTATTACTTGATGGATTAATTACGAAATTAAATGGGATAAGTATTAAATTGTGCGGCTTTAATCGTCGATACCTTTTTATATAAGTACTCAGAGGGGCGATTGTTGCGTTCGGATGAGTCACCTAGTGTTGGGCAACGGTAAGAGCGAAAGGTCAACCCGGAGCCTGAACACATAAAGGAGCGGTGTGCAAGCTACAAACAGTTTTTCTACCGAGACTACTCCATTACTTGTTCCGAGGGTCAGTTGAAGGCTCAAAGGCTCCATCTGGGTTGGGTTATATAAAAATTCAATGTGACCGTTCGACGTAAATGGCGCATGACACTGAACGATTACTGTTAACTATTAATATTGACAAAGGAAAAGAAGCTACCCTAGCTAGATTGTAAGTGGTTCATCGTTCGTCGATAAACTCCTAAGACAGTTCCATGATCGTAGCTCTTGTTCGATTGAATTTGCCGTCTACACGAGGCCGGTCATTTCTGTCTAATCCAGACAATATATATTTCGGTAGATGCCGCTGCGGATACCTCTGTTAGAAAAAAAAGACTTCGTCCAGCAACCGTTGTTGGCCACTAATGAAATACACGGAACACAACAATAGGCAAAACTCATCGGAAGCGACATTTGAATGCTAGCTTGCCCCGATAATTATTGCATAACTAACTAAATAGTTTTTTTGGCTGAGCCACTGAGTATATATAACACTGAATTCACAGAAGATAACTTTTCCGATCCCTTTAATACTACGGCGTATTTCAAGCAATTAATTTTTAACTTGACCCTTACACGTAGATGATGTTATTATCGTTGCACACCAGAACGGGACAAAATATCATATGCCATAACAATTTGCCCTGGTTAGTTTAATATCAAACCAGTGTATTCAGACGAACGAAGGGCAAAATCCATGACTGGAAATAAACCAGCCTAATCTAGTCTCCTCATTCGCTTTGAGAATCATCACTTTCATTTGTGTCAGTAACATAGGTCGATTATATATAACACAAAGTGTACACGGATTGTATATATCCATCAGAATCAATCTCCAATAGTGTGGACATGTTGTGTCCGTGACCATATCAGCCGTTGGTAGTACTGCATCGTGAAAATCCGGACTTCGTCATGAAGTCGTCTCTTAGCTATTGAAAAATAAATTGTTAATTAAAATACCTAGCGACACTCTGTCTTGATATTAGTGGTTAAGAGCCTCTTGAGCAAAGAGCGTTTATTTGATGAACAGGTTTGGGAGCAAAGAAAAGGTCGCGGCACACTTTGAAACTGACATAAGCCTTTTATTCGTCGCATATAATTCAGGTCGGAAATTTCAGTACCTGAAACACTTACGCATTTTCTTATCAGTTCTCATTACTTGAAGGTGATCGCATCCAGTAGTTTACTCGCTGTAGGTTGCAAAAGATTTTCCCCAACAAATACAAACAGATTGACGAAGCATACGGTCATGTTTTTAGAAAATGCCAACGAAACTTGAACGAAACACCCATATGAATAATTTACTGCAATCGAACAGTAGCAAATATGCTGGCACCAGCCTCAATATAGATTTAATGTATGCGAGATTTATACCCTCGGACAAATATTATAAATCGTGGAGTCTGGGGCTAATACTTAAGGTATTTTCTTGTTACCACGCTATGAAAAAAACACCTCAAAAATGACGTTGGAAATCTTTTTCTAAATTTTCATGCTAAGGCTCCAATCAACTCGTATATTTAGTCGATGTGGTGGTTATAATGTTGGGGCTTTGATGATTTTTAACGATCACGCTTTACAACGTCAGGTTTCAAAATCCACACTGTAATCAACGGCTGATTTACATCTAAATGCGATAACTGTAGTACTTACTTACATAATAGCTTTGATATGAGGGTTGACGTTCTACGAGTGAACTAGGTAGGGAATATATGATTACATAACTGTATCTTTTCCTCTTGATAAAGGATGTCTTAGCGTAACGCTGCTCAGTTTGCAGCTTCTAGGGCTCGCTAACTCTGGAAATCTTAATGCTTTGTTTGCAAATGGATACCTCCTCATTAATGCCAAGAACGTGCGCGTGTAATGAGCACGTATCCGGAGATGACGCGACTGGGGCGGGAGGCAGCGGTGTTCCCGAAGCCGCAGTATTCTAACAATACAGGGTACGAGGCAGAAGCCTAGACCTCGGTTATATATCATGTGATTCGCGTCTAGCGGCTTTGCAATGAAAAACAAATTGTACAACCGACATCATGTCACACACTAGTTAAAGGAATTCATCTTGTTTCCAAAGTTGAACGACACTATGAAGAACTCGCTGGCAGAATAGTTACTGCAAAGTCTGAATATAAACGGAGTCGGGGTAATCTATGTTATAGCATTCGAATTTCTTTTAGCAATGTATATATATATATATTCGAGATTTAGCACGGGTAAAACCCATTTTTAGAGCGCGCAATTTCCTTTTCTCACTAAACGCCTACCTGAACAATTATACTAGGCAATGAAAACCACCAGGCTGGTTTCCTATCCTTAATAGGCTAAGAATCGTCATCCTAAATCTGCAACACTTGCGCGACCTTTGAAGTGGTTTTTCGTGCCTCCGTTCGTGAAGCTGACAACAATTTTCAAGGCACCGGTACACTTACTCCTACTATGACTATTGTTACCTATTGTGCTTTTACTATAGCGTTGTTTTCGAGATGCTGCCATTTGCGCCTCTATTTACTATTGCCTGCTCACACGGTCACACGAACTCGAGGATATATGGGCGAAACATGATATGGAACTAACAACGTAGCTCCTATAAGGAATCGCTTAATTGAGGTAACTAGGTGTTCACTGTCTTCATCAACCGTTTCATTCTGCGTGTCCTTGGTGAAATTGGTGCGCCTGGTAGTTTGCGTACGGTTCCATACTGCAGTGCATCTGCATAGAGAAGTGTGTCAAGTTTTTTTTGCTAGGACTGTACCTTTGCAAAGAGGTCAGCAGGCTGTAATGTAGAGGACTTTCGTTAAGTTCTCCGCTCGCCCTTATCTTTATCGGTGACACAAAATTTTCCATACAGAAATCTAAAACGATTCGATAACAATATATGCACACCGTTCCTATAGCTCGGTTCAGCTAAAATACCCGGCTAAAGGCAAATATGGGATTATCACGAGTACTATGGCTGCGACTTCAATAGTGGTGCAGCGTTTGCCGAAGGAAGAAACGCTGACCAGTGAATCATTACGGTGAACTAGCGTGAGGGGGAACGTCCTGCTTAAAAGCTGACCATGCGCTAACTTCCCGGCCGCTTATTCCTCCCAGAATCGGACGGCGACGGGGGAGCGATTTTGACTCCCTGATGTTTTTTCCGAACGAGGGGCTGTGATCGTGGCCGAGTTCTAAATGGAAGTCGAGGAGGCTAAACAAGATAGTAAGGGCAGAATTATATGGTAAATTGTGATAGCAGCGAAATATCGTAACTGCTGTTAAACCATTCTTTAAGCAGTTACGCCTTCTTCATTCGTTTACACTTCTGCCATTTGTCAGTTAATCGACCAACAGACTGTAACGTAGTTTGAAGGCTGAACAGACCGAAAGTTTCTAGACCGTTAAGGGCGACGATCAAAAGGGAACTAAAATAAACGTGAAGGAAAATAGCTGGACAGATTGACATGCGAAAGTAGGCAAAAGCGACAAATACCAAGCGAGGAAAAAAGGCCAGTATTTGAAAATTGGAAAGCGCAACAGTTTACATTGAAATTGTTCGAGAGGAAAAATGCTTAATGTCCGTCAACTATTTTTGGAATGAAAGGAAGCTGAGCCTTACTGGTTGTAGGACTTCTTTTTTTTATAAATTTACAGGTAACACGAAGCGCATAGACACGCACATGATCAGAGATAGGTCCTGAAAGAGACCAGCTTAGTATTTTGCCAACGCCACAATGTCAGTGTTAAAATATCTCTTGATTAAGAATTACTCGGAAGTTACTAATCGTTCGTGAGTATACTCTGGGACTGGACGATTATAATTAGATAATAAAAGTAGTCGCGATTGACTCAATATTGACATTTAGATGTAGTTCGCCTTAGGACAATTCTAATTAACTAGTTTAAGGGTTTACTGCCAGCAAGCTAAAGAAATGCGGCACCAAACTCATATTAGTACCTTTAATGTACGGTACGTCCCCAAAAGTATGCGATGGCTGGGTAGTAGTAGTAAATACTCATACTGAAAATTCCCCTTACCATCGCGGACATTGAAACTCTTAGAAGGTATGAAACGATAAGCAAGAACAACGTATCCGATTTAAGTGGAAGTTCAATTTCGAATACAACACCATGACCTTTGTCGAAGTTAAGAAATGTACTAAACACGTAGAATAACTGTGTTACTATAATTAATACTGTTTTCAGTATCTTTTGTAACAGGAAAGTTCAACATTTTTTAAGGTACAGTAGAAATATTTCTCGTGGTGTTTCCTTATTTCGAAATAGAGATAACTAAAATCCCTCTGGGCAGCGAGAGGCTGACGCGTGATTCTGGCTTTGTCGTTGTTTTGTGCATGTAATACGCACCAGGGCTAGTGCCGAAAGCAAAATGCACCAATTTCCATTGAGCGATGCTGAGTGCCAAACAAACGACGTACCCTGGATGTGCCCGAACTGTACATGATGTCCTGCAGGCCAGGAGGAGCCTTATATCAGGCCGGTTGTCGTTGCTAATTTGCTTATGATATGGATAACCCTCAAAAGTAAGAACATATTGAAATTTATTTTAGCAGTTGAAACGACAGTGCATGATACAGCCTCAGCTGAATTAGAATAGAGTTCATTTGTGTTGTAACAAAGCTCAACAGATACACTTTGCAAGCGATATAATAACATTTTATGTTATTTAGTGCTGACGGCAATAAACGCCGGTGTGAATTTTCAAGATTTCATATTCGAGAAAAGGTTCCGTCTGGTTAATTTGCACAAGGGACTTATAAAACAGCTCAGGTTGTTACATGTCTATATAGTTTCAGGCCTCAGTTCATTTATAGCAAAGTAGTCGAGAAGGACGAAGGTAAAATGATCTCAGTATAAGCCAGCTCTCTAAAATTTTACAGTTGACAATACTCGCATACGCGATTTCATCTTCCTGTAGGTAAACTGAGATAATTTATACAAACGAGCAAGTTTCGTCTTGGTGACGATTAGGCCAGCCACAAAATTAGATCTGCACAATTTAAGTAGGCAATATTCTGGAATCTATCCAAATCCATAGTAGTGTGTTCAAGACACTGAGACACTGTATATAATTATAACGCAGATTTCAAAACACTACGAAGTACTACTTTATTCGAACCGTATATTTCAACCTTCCAAGGATCGCTTTCTACCAACCGAAATTCTTACATGGATCACGCATCACTCAAGCCAAGTTGGGAAACCTTGGCTTGAGGCAGAAGGAATGCTTTGTTGTACTGGCACTAAATGATCTTTTGTTATTCACGCAAGAAGTATAGACATTGGTGAGACATTAGGGTTTGTTGAAATCACCGGACGCGCGCACTCTGGTTACTTAGCCAAAACGTATGCCACCCCAGCTTTCCAATATAAAGACATTGCTGCAGTATGATTGCTAACTTCGAAAAAGTTTAGCTCGGAGGAAATGACCTCGCTTTCTCGAACACGCGTCTTCGAATTTCTTTATCCCGGTGGAACCGAAGACTTGCCCATACGTCGGGTCCATCATCCAAATCAAATATTAGGCAGCTATGAAAAACGAGCCCATCGCCCTCATATCACATGATTTGATCATCGTAGAGCGATAGTAGAGACCTAACTGGGAGTAAACTAACTACGCAATCTGAAGATGCACTTTAGGACGAGGAAAAATCCACTACGGTGATTAGAAAGGGATGCCTGAGTTAATCTGTAGTCCTTGCCTGATGCTTTCAACGAAAGGTTCCTCTCGTGCTATTGGATTAGTGGGTACCCCCTACAAGCGGCGCCGTTCGTCGTTCTACATAAAGCATCTAGTTTTTGAAGCAATCTTAAATTATACCTTGCAAAAGTTGTCATTTATAGGATTAGAGGATTGTCACGTGCGCGCCGTTGGCATAAATATATGAAGATTAATCTTACTAATATTATATAATTAATATTATAACGGGAATGCGTGAAACTAACTTTAATCTCTTGTACTTCGTAGAAGTTAAGTTCATTATGATGCAAATGGGGTTAAGTCTGAGAGAATTATTCTCATCTGCGAACCAGAATTACACTGTGTGTTTCTTTATCTCTAATATGCCTAAATAGGTTGTACGATTTTCAAGTCGCTCGTTTATCTATCGCTTAATGTTTGTATCTATCTAGTCTCCAGTTAGAGTAGACCGCCTCCCAAAGAATGCATGCAGATTAAAACGGAAAACTTACCAAAGTTGTCCCATTGACATCGATCTGGATCTGGTTAGCATCGTGCTCGCCCGCTTCGGTATCACTGTAAAAGATACAATTTTACTGTAAAAGATACAGCTTACATTTCGGGTCTATTATTGTTATGTATGACAGAGAAATAAGTAAGTTGACAATTGGAAAGGATAGGTTAGCTGTTAAGAAGTATTTTTTTGTTTAAGTAAACCTTGTTGACTTTTTTCCTGTCTGTAATCTAGACCCACCTCCTGCTCTGTATTTCCTCAGCAGATCGCCTCACCTTTATTTTCGTACAATCAGAATACAAAAGATTAGACAATGACAAACCAGCCAACTATATGAGTACTTTACGGCGTGTTTTTTGTTGTCTTTTGCTACACACTATTCCCAAAAAGACTTGCTTTCGTTAACGGGTACTCGTTTCCATAAAATGCTGTAAATATAAGCGCATGGCTCGACATGTAACTGTAATATATATATATATATATATCAAGGTTAAAATTGCTTATAATAGTCTCCCGTTAGCTAGACACGTTGCCAGTGTTTCATATAGATCATTTGTCCATCTTGAATAATTAGTGTCTAATATTCACACTTCAGCCTATAACATTTTTTTTTAAAACAAAACATAAAATACACATTTTTAATATGTGTAAAGATTTGGGGACTTGATTATCTATTTTCGTTTTCTATATTCCAACGCGTACGGAAATGAGGCAGTATACTAGCAATATAATACCGTCATGTAGACAGATCGATCGGCATAATACTGTGCGTTCGTTTTATCCATTTGACAGCCCGTGGTAAAAGCGAGTAGGCCAGCCAGAGAGGATGAGGCCAAAAATTCCATGGCCTCCGACCAATGTATTTCAGTTTCGAAACAGACAGTCATTCAAAGATGGATGATCGTTTCTACAGTGTTATGGGCTGAGACTAATTTAAATAGATCATCGTACCACTGTGAGTACGCCAGAACCGCCAACCAGAACCCCAGAATTTAGAAGAATCCCCCGAAGGCCTTATTCAGGCAACAAAAGTATCGTTTGTGATCTCCAGAAAGATAAGACTATATTGAATTTTGATTAAGATAATTATATGTCTTTAAGCTATAACTATTAACAGATCCTGCACGGACGGCACGATAGGAGAAGTTCTGTATATACAATTCTTCGGGCACAAGCGTAGGGAGGCAGTTAACCGTCGTCGAAAACGATCAGTAAGCTTGAAAATGAAGCCAATTTAAATTATCTAATGGTAAGTATACAGCGAGATATGTATGATACTCTGTTTGATCCCGGCACAAGTCAGCAATGTCAAATGGAAGAAGGAGTTTTTGTGCACAGCAGAAATAGCTATATATATTTTTAATGAGCCGGCAGTGTGACGAGACAATAAATATTCATTGGAATCGTAAATACGTGATCTGTTGCCAACAAC
Organism: Varroa destructor; assembly: GCF_002443255.2. Taxonomy (NCBI): domain Eukaryota; kingdom Metazoa; phylum Arthropoda; class Arachnida; order Mesostigmata; family Varroidae; genus Varroa; species Varroa destructor. Next base: position 39,528,350 of record NW_019211458.1, on the reverse strand, counting down.
GGTTACCTGCTCCTACCTGCAGCTTTTTTTGGATGAGCGTATTGGCCAGCTCTGCAACTGTACAAAATGTTCTTTCGCTAATGACCGTATCTCCTCGTCCCGCGGATACTGGGTTTGCTGAGATAAAATTAAGCTTTGATTTAGATGTCAAACCTTCAAACCGTACCCCCTTAGACAAATGTTGTTAACTTATTTTGCCAGTTAGGTTTTCCTAGGCAGTGTTATTAAAAGGCTTATAGCAACAGAAACACGACCCTCTGAGCGACATGTACATATCCAAGAAACGAGCTGTTATCTACGTGCTTTCAGATAACTCAAAATCGCTTGATCTTCAAGTGACCGTCGTGGAGCTTACTTCAACTTATTGTCGTTTTAATTTTGCCTAATAATCGCTGGCTGCATGAACTTGTGTTCATGAAAAGACCTAATGAGGCATATATGTATGGTAAAGGTGCAAAATGGGTTCGAGTCCTAGATTATGTTAAAGCTTTTTATTTATAGGAAGGCGCGACAAATGTACGAGAAGTTTCATCCTATACAAGCCGACTAGCTAGAGCAGTAATACCAGGTGTCGCAATACTGTATAAGCTAGAGATCTGACTGGCGTCATAGTGAACCATTACTGGAACCATGAAGGACAGGAGCTAATGTCTGGGATATCTAGCTAAAACTGCCTGAAATTTGAATAAGTATTTGAGACTCATAAATGCTTCTGGTACTTTATGGATAGAACAAAAGACATTAATTGGTTGTATAATATGGCCCGATGATCTGGTATGTTATTAAAATAGTTGAGACCTTTGTTATTTTTCTGGCTAAACAAAAATATAAAAGACTAAAATGGTGGCCTTATACGAATATTTTAAAATAGACGCTTCTGCTTGAGTAAGAGCGAATAACGATAGATGCGATAGTCTTTTATCTGGGCTCCAAAGTTTTGGTTTTGAAATCGTTTTCTTTTCAGGCACGATTTGTAACGGGCCTTCCTTTACTCGTTTAGAGTCAGAGATTTTAACAGTTTGCTGTTGTTTTTACCATAGCCCTAACAACGTGGGGCGCGGTGAAAATCCCCTAACTCGTTTCTTCCCTCGTACTGCCTTGGCTATTTATTAGTTAAACGTTTCTACGGACTTTATAAGCGAGGTAACTAGGATGATTACTAGGACATATGCTATGTCAAACCAGTTTCCAGGCGTGGAACAGAATGGACCTGTCGTGTTTCTCTAGGCGTCACCTGTTGTAGTTCATAGTTGAAATTATTCGACTCGATTTGGGGAGAGACAATTATTGTTTAGCCCTAAATTTAGGACTACATTTTTTTAGGAGGTGATTGAGAGCCAGCTGTCAGCATTTTTCTATGTCAAACAGATTCGCGTAGATATACATTGCTCAGGATTTTATATTTATTAGGTGTTACTCGTTCGGTCGATCGTTGCTCACATGTTGTTACTTGTTACACTAACAACTATTGATTGTTATGGATAAGAGAAGCGGCGCACAATATAAATATAGAACCATCATTCAAACGACATGGCTGTAAAAGGTAGCTGAGAACAACACTCAATCTGTCGCTCAGATTTTTGCTACGCAAAGAAAAACATGTACGTAGTGTATATATCATATTAAATAAAGATTTTCCCACTTGGGTTAGGACAGAGTTAATTTAGGAGTAGCATTACTTGTATACGAGGCTCGAAATGGTAGAATTAATCTATAAAGAGTTCGTGTACTATTTGCTTTTCTAACAATCGACTTCTGCAGAGTTTGTGCTTCGTACAGAGCCTGTCTGGATGATTGGTCGGGTAGAAGTGCGGAAGTTCGAGCCCCCATGAGCTCAACTGCAACCGGCTGCTTCGACAAACAGCCACCGTAGCTTACGTCACTCCAAGTTACCTCCGGCTACTCATCTTATATTCAGCGTCCATGGAAATATCGTTTGAAACGAATCCGCTTCTATGCGGCCACACGCTTCATGCAAGAACCACTCATCTACATAATGAAACTCGCTCCGGGGGTCATCACGTTACTGGGAGAAGTGGAGGTGAGCTGCCACCAAAAACAGGCAGCATAGAAAAAATATAGAGTACGAGATTAGGCAGCGTATATGTTTTGCTCGAACAGCAATGAAGGTGGACATTTATACACTTGAGCAACGACCGATGAGACCAACAAAAAGAACGTTGACAAAAAGAAGTCGCTACTACGAAGCTGGGCGGCAACGATAAATTTAAGGGGATCACAACTGATTAGTCGGTTCGGCGGAAACAGATTTATTCTATAAATACGAACTGAGACAAATTATATGCTAGATAGGAAAAAGACATACGACCAGCCATCGGTAGCTGTTCATGTTTACTTTAATCTGATATCAACCAAAGCCCCACTATACGATTTATGCATTCAAAGGTACCATTCAAAACATGCATGCATACTATTGAAAACCTGAACGTAATGACAGGTGAGTGCAGCTTAAACAGCGGCATCTTTCATTTACACGTCCATATTGAAAAATTTGGCAAACATTGCGACTCTCTGTTTCCTCGACGTCAGGAGCACGCCTGACAGCTCCCTGTTCCTGCTAGGGGTCATTGGTTGAAGCGTCTTTTGACCCTCTTAGGTGTACTTGTTCAACCTGCTCGTAGTATATGCATAATGAATATGTCAAGCCACGAATTATGTCGTGAAAAGGCAAACTAAATATAATCTGGTTCATCAGTATATCGCCAGCAGTAAAGAGATTCATTCTTTCCACTGTCTGAATTTAATGGAAGATCGCATTTAAGTTTTCAAGTTCAAGATCCTTATGGTTATCCCTTTTGCCCCAGGGAAGAGATAGCGATGCCTTGGACGTCCGGCAATTTCTCGACTCCTGGGTGGAAGCGCATAGTAAAAACAGTCTAAAAAAGAACGTGCATATAGTAAGTAGTTCCTAGTGAAGACATTCGAAGCACTGCGGAACATCCCTAGATGAGTGAGGCCTCGAAACTAAATATTTGTTTTAAAGCTGTAAGCCCTTTCGGCGATCGCAATGTTGAATTTTGAAGGTTTCGCCACGGGCCAAACCCACAACGGGACAGACAAAAAGCGTACCGCCATGCTGCGCTTATCACAGTATCCAGATCGTTGTATATGCAACCTTTAGCTGTTTGTTACTGAAGCATTTCGTGTTGCAACAAATAAGGGTAAAAGGTAGGCCACCCCACGTAACAGCATGCCGAATATTACGAACTTCTGGTAATTGACGGCGGCATTTTAAAGTTAGAAGAGCGAATCAAAGGCCCAAAATGGATATACAATCAGCTTTGAAATAAAATCATTAGAAAGTATTTTTTTGCATTGTCCTTTCCTATGCGGTAAAAATATTACGGGCTAATAAGCGCACAACGTTAAAACTATAATAACGGAAATGTGTAAGAGCCGAATCGTGTTTCTACATGTTCAAGCTGTTATATAGCATTCACCCATTCGACTTCTGAGCCCATCGGTGTTCCGTTTGGCTAAAAGATCCCTTTGGAGAATACCAAGTCTCGCTTTACATTGGAAGCTTGTAGAATTATTTTTCCATTCGGATACTACATGTATATACCAGGAGATGTATCCTTAACGGTCTCGTTGAGATTTACCACCCGCTACAAAATGAATGTACGAGGCTAGCATTTTATTTATGTTTGCTTGGTATTGGGGGGGAGGCGGCGGAGCTGACACTTTTGGGAGGTGTCAATTGAACTCCCGCTCATTTCAAATCCTGTCGGTTCCTTGGAGAAAATCAAGTGGTTTTTTTTTTTTGCAACGGGACTATTTTGCGGAACAATTCACGTATCCAATCGGGCTTGTGTTCTTTATTTTCGGACTCAACCTTCCAACTCTCATTAAATAGTAAGACTAGGTCTTTCCGACCCCGTATGGTTTGATTAGCGACATTAAAAATGTAAACTAGGCGACAATCGCACAATAGACCGGAGAGGAAGTTCTCCTAATTCCAATACAAATGTGGCAGAAACCGAAAAATAGTTTTTTTTGCATACAAGCTTTCGAAATACTCGAATGACGCCTGCTCGTTCACATGCCATCATCAGGTCTAGCCGTCGATGACACTTTTTAGGCGTTCATGACAGTATACACAAGCCTAGCTCTATCGATACTTAATATACAGAGTGAAGATCGAGTCCTACTTCAGACCATGTTTTCTACCCGTTCGGTTTAAAGGATAACTGTATAGCAGTATCGAAACTGCTCAGCTGAGACATCTTGTAATAAAAGTTGACTAGACGTTTACATGATGTAAGGTAAAAGGCTCACTGACCAACAAACGGAAATGTACAGAGTACGATAGATAATGAAAATTTTTGGGAAACTACACATCTCTTTCTGCTTTTTCTGCTACTTTTCATCACAACTCGAAACAAATAATCCGCGTTTTCGGACTAAGACAAATGCGATATCTTAGTGGTCCGTTTGGAACGCCCGAATATATATCACAACAAATTCGGTACCCTAGTGCGCACGTGCTTGGGTCGTATAAATCCGTATAAACAAAATGACATTTTATGTTTCAATAGACCATACACTTTTGTACAATACAAAGATACTTAATCATTACTGTATCACAGTGCACTGCATAAGTAACTAAATATCCGAGTAAGATATTCCATCAGGCGATAACTTTTAAACAGGACTTAAACAGCTCACGTCCGTTTAAGCTGACATCCGACTTGGCGCTTGTTGAGCACAAATAATACAACAAAACAGGCATTATTATGTACCGAAATATAAAACATTATTTATCATTTAAAAAACAAACAACTTAATTTATATAAATATAAGCAAAATTCGAATATCTCTAGATTGCTAGAAAACAGAGGGCGAGTCTGAGGTAGGAGACCTTTCAGCGAATTAACCTGGCCAAAAATACATTTTTTCTAACGACCTAATGGATGGTACTCTCATGGTTGCGGTCATAGGTTCAGGATGCACCACTACATCTACACGACGCACGCGGACGCTAGAAAAGCATTTGGAATAGCAGTGCAAATGGCTCTAGCCGCCGGGACGTGCTAGACATTACCTACGCCTCCGCCTCCATAAATATGGCCGTCTTTTCGGCTCTTGGGTTGAACATGTATATATTATAGTTCTGTTGGCCTAAGGCAAGAGGGGAACATGAAAACAAACACAGCATAACACCAGGTACCCGAAGGCCGCAGAAACACGAAAAAAAACACCCAGCAGAACCTGTTAGGCACTATAGACCTGAGGCAGCGGATGTCCCACAGCCAAGTCATCTAGCTACTATCATAGCTAAAATAGCACAAAATGGAATCTATTGCGGCCGGCTGTATGATGTTCGATGTATAGATGGCGCGAACCTGTTGTGCTCAGCCTTTATTACGACGGCGGGGTAAAAAAGTGCCTTACCCTGTCCCTGACCCGCGTTCGGAGCTAAATTTAGACACTGTAGTACTTTCGTTGGGACAATACAGCTCTGTCTGTCTGTCTGTCACATAGCTCTGGCAGATTACGGTTTATTGTTGTTCAGAGTGTGTGATGATGATGATGTCTGTGTGTTGCATTGGTTGGACGATCATCCAAGAGAGAGGCCGGGATATGAAAATAGGAGAAACTGCAATATAGCTGAGTACGTAGGCCTTTGGACGCCCACCCATCAGCGGTCTATCCTACAAGCAACTGCTGGTCTACGTACGAAGTACAGTAAAAATAGAACTAAATACCCTTCGGTTATCTTACTCTGACGTGTGAGTCATTCATATTACGGCGTAATATTGTGAATAATATTAACAGTAATTTACCTACAGAGTCGATATTGTACTAATTCATTTTTGGATATCATAGATTCAAACTGTTGTAGTATTAACTGTGACGGATCGTGACACTTTTACGACATCAGGGTTATAGCTAAGCCGTCAACCTTCTACACTGTAGAAAGACATATACCGAATAATATGTATACTATATATAATTATCCATACGCCGTAGTACACGGCAACCCTTTGCACATTCAATCAGTACATCATCACTAAATTGTACCTATTTTATTCTGTTAGTATTGATGTGCAGTGTAACCTAAACGACATGTTAGTGTCCTCCCGGTAGATATCTAGGGGAATGTGCTCTGAAAATATAATTCCAATTGCAAACTGGATAGCCTTGGTTAGATACAAAGCTAACTTGACGGCTCTGTACAATCGGAATTTAAATAGAGCAGCTTCTTTCAAATGTATATATAGTGTATCTTTTATCCCTCCTATTACGTTGTATATATATATATATATATATCAATTGATTAATTAGCTCTAAACGGAACTTTCAAACCACTGCATAAAAGCTGACCTTTAAGGCCATTGGTTCGTCTGTCCTCCTCGACAAACTTAAAGGCAACCTAGTTGGTGAGAATTAAGCGGCTAGCTTTGTTTACCTAATCAGGCACGCAGAATGTGAGCAGTAGAACGTATAGAACCGTCGAATGATCTAATTTTTACGTCTATAGCAGACGACATAAAACAAAAACAAAAGAACAGTCATCGTTGTAAGATCGCTTACGATTGATACCAACTATCATCTATGAGATGGCCGCTTGTTACTTGTCGGTAAAGCCAGCGATACAAACAAACTACTGACCCATTAGCGGTGATGCGGTACTGATCGAACAAACGATCTTGTGAACAAGGAATCAGTAATTAGTAAGTAAAACTGTTTTACATATCGTGTTCCAGTTTCTAACGGTTATAATAATTTTTCTCTAGTATTGTAGCAGCTGTTTTATACAGTTTACGACTAATATTTTGTATTTAAAACATGGAGAGTAATATTTTCCCCTATTTTTATTTAAGTAAATTACTTCTTTCCGTAGATTGTTTCCTACCTCAAATCTATTATTTATTTTTTCCTAATTGTCAACTGAATTACTACCACTAATTGAATTGCTTTGTTTTTAACCTTAACATTTCATTTGTGATTAAATAAATTCATTTAGTAGAAAATAATTTTTTTTTATAATAATAAAAAAAATATTTTTATTACTTTTTAGGAAAAATCTGATCTGGGAAAGTATTTGACATCATAAATATGATACCAATAATCAAAAAAATACTAACATTTTCAGTGAAAATATGTTGGATACGCAGGTATGTATGTAGATACGGTACACTTTTACCATGTCTCATAAATATTAGTAGATTTATTTGTACCATTTTATTTTTTTCGTTACCTAACAAAAATGTTCGTTAAATATAACTCTAATTAGATCTTAATTCACACGTACATCTATTTAAATATAATTAAATTTCAGGAATTGAAAAGATCAGATCTAGAAAAACATCGCATTTTCAATCTACTGCCAAAAAAATCACGAAACCTCAAAGAAGTAAACATGTACTATTTTTTCTCTTGCGTAATCGTGCAATCATAGGAAAGTTTCTCTATTCGAGATATATTAACCAAGTCGAGCCACGTCGCTCAGATACTCGTGCTTGCTTAAGACCTCTTATAAGAATAGATTATAACAGATTAAAATACTTTGTACTGATTCAAGGCGTATCAGGCGAACATGGCACAATAGGCGGTGCTAACAGCCCATGCTACTTGAATGCTTTATTAGTACTACATAAGTGGAAAAAAGTGACATGATATTCTGTGGCCAAGTAAGATGTACAGCGGGGTGCGGGGGGACCAAAAACTGGTATATGTATGTCTGTAAGCAACCGCAGCTCGGACGTTCGAAAATACCTGGCCATATACGACTCTAAGTTCTGGGGCGATCTACCTTCGCCGACAGTTGAGCTTGTCACGCTACCGCCCGTTCATGTGGGTTTCATTTGTTCATCTCAGGCAGGGGCATGGATGCATTCCCCAGGGCTGCTTGAACAAGACCTTGTGCTCCGTCATAGTCCGATGTGCCTCCCCAAATACTATGGCGCTATTTTTGGCCATATCTGGCCCTTTAGGTGCAATGGAAACAGGGTTAGCTGCATCAGTAATATCTAAATGCTTGTCTTTATGTCAGTTTGGTTCCATCGTTGTTGCTTGCGAGTTGCGATGGCGTGTTATATAAAGAGCCTTTCAGTGTCCCCTCTTTATCTCCGAGTAGACCTGCCGCGATGCTGTCATGCAAGGTTCATCTGAACAACAGCGTTTGGACCTATGGAGTTTTGCCTAAAAGATCCTACCCACAAATAAGTGGGTGCAGAAAATGTCCGGCGTTAACGAAAGCGACGAATGAGTTCGTGCAGTAATTTTTGAACAATGTGGTACAAGTATACTGCCACCAGTGGTTCCATAAAGATGATCGCGGTCGACGATGTCGCCTAGCCAGATATTGTCGCCATTTACGCTTTCTAAGCCACGCGCACGCACACACTTACAAGCGTAATATTTTTGTCATGAAAAACGCTGACCTTCCAAATCATTCTGGTGTAAATTGCGGAAAAGTTTACGGAGGACTACAATCATAGCGATTAGCCATGCGCGCTCACTTCTTACAAAAGAACGTCAGGTGGCAGCCAGAGTTGGACCTTTTCTGCGTGCTTGCAAACAGAAATATTATGGGGTGAAGAAGAAGAACTCAGAATATGGCGATTATGCTTTATTAGTGTTGATCTTCATCTATTCAGCTTCAAATTGGCCGTATGCTCCAGCGCAACGACAGCTGGCTGTGTGCGCGTCTTGGTAACGGCCTTGCATCTGAGTTCCCTGAGGTTTGACACAAGTAATAGTGTTCACCCTCGATATCTTAATCCCGATGATGGCTTTTGGCCAGTGAGCTTGGAAAGGAAATTCTATTTGATCCAGGAACAAAGCAGAAGAGGCCAACAAGTTGGGAAAACTTGCTTGTATGGGTATATTTCTTCGAAGACGACCGGCCTGCTGGTAGTGGAAATACGATTTGTATGAACTGCAAAGGCAGACATAAAGAGACACACAGAGAGGGGATTCGGTAATTTGAAGTGTGCATTGATTTACGTTGCCCTTCTGAGCCTGTTGTTCGACCAAGCAAAGAAAGAAGAACGCAGACTCAATCATGGTACGATAAAGCGATGACCAAGATTCAGCTAAAGCTTCACACTATCGGTAGTTTTTTAACTTACCCTCCCTTCTTTTTGCTGCTGTTGCTGCTACTGCTGTTGCTTGTACAACGTCAACTCAGCTGATAACAACATATCCAACATTTGACGGTCACCCTTGTCAAATAGCAGAAAAGACTAGTAGCGGCATCAATAGTTGAACGGAAACTAGCTTAGAACGCTCTGCAGTCAGTCAATGTACGCCTGTTAGCTACACATAATCTCTACCCAGCCAACTTAGCTCGAGGTATCTTCGTAATAGTGCAGTGGTAACGTGGTTGCCTAACCTGAAAGCATGTTTTCGACCAGATTTAAATTCGGACGTAGATACAATAGGTGTCGTGCTAAAAGCAAACCACACGAAGCAATGCTGAACGGCTCAAGTGGCGTATTTAAAACTCAGAACACCTAACCTAACCTAAAGTGGTCGATGACGTCCATTGCAGCACAGATGCAGTAAAAAAAACAAGGGAAATGTGCTTCGCTAAGTTGCCCTGCGTAGGCACTGACATTTAAAATAAAGGACCTCCAGCCGGTCACGAGAAATGCGGGTTAGAGTCTCGAGGTTTAAAAAACTTAAATTTATGCTCTTGGTTCTAAGACGAGATAGTTAGTTGGGTTACACAGGTTTTACTGCTACGATAATAATGAACGGTCACTTCATATCTAGGCAGAATCTTCCATCACAAGCGTTATTTTTGCTCTTTTTCTTCTTGTAAGCCATTTCGTCTGCGATTTACTCTCTGCTTTAACTAGAGAATCAGCAAATTTCAGGACAACGCCGGATTATCTACGTAGTGGTTATTCAAGAGAACAACCACCTGGAGCGCAGCTGTGCGTGCTTGCTGATATTAGAGACAGATCAGATGGAGAAAAGTCGAACCTTTCAGCATTTCCCGTTTCTTCTTTCGGTTAGGCGGAACTGAAGTTGGGGTAATGGGGCGCTGTTGCTACTGTTGCTAGCCCAGTTATTGCCTTTGCCTAGATATATTGGCGCATATGGTACACGCTCTTGATGTTCTATTTATATCCGACGGATTTAAATTCTAAAGGGGCTTCTTATTAGTCTACGTATAAAAACAACTTGGGCTCTGCTTAGTCACTGAAACGTTCGCCATTTACCGTTCTTTATTGGAGTGCCGCGATGACTCTGAAGGTTAAATTTTCGGCTCCGAAATCGAAAGCCTGTAATTGAAGTTCCGCGCCACTAAAGATAAACTAGCTGAGTTGTGAGCTCACAGACCCAATATTAATCAATTGGGTATATTTAAGTAAAGTACGCTTTGTTAAATGTATTATAAAATCAAACTGAGCTATCCTAGTTTCTGTTATGGATGAACGGTCTCTTAACGTTCGGCATATAAAATGCACTCTCTGTCTGTTGGAAATAATATCGTTTCGATAAATTGATCTATAATATTTTCCTCTTTAACCTACCTCATCCAGCCGCCTTTTACGTAACACTATCATTCTATATAAACTTGACGTATATTCCCATCTGATGTTCACGCGCCACGCTTAAATACTTTTTGCATTTGAAATTTGTAGAGAAACACCTATGTGATGTTAGCTGCACTCAACCCATACGACAGTTGAACCCGATCAATGAAATATTGTTTTTTTATAATAACACTGGTTATGAGAGTTTACCACCATTATCATTGAAAGATGCGAAATCCAATCAACACCGCGAAAGGCGGAATTCTCCAACTGGGATAGATAACAAACGAAATTCTGCTTTACTCGTGAGGATACGGCGAAATTTATGACTAAAACAGATGATGTCTCACCAACTTAGCCGACCCGAAAGTCCATTAACGTGGGGTACATGCTACCCCAAGTGACTTGAACGTAACCTCAGGCCACCTAGCCCGCGCTTTTCTGAGGTCAACACAGGTTTGTATTAGTACTGATTATAAATAGCTACCGTATCTTGTTTCACAGCCATCATTATTTAGCCCTTCCTAAAGTGTATACACGTGGATGCGCATTATTATCTAAGCCACTCGCCATACTGTAAACCTATGAATGTGCCTATTTGTGCGCTGATGCAAAAGATTCTGCATAATAGTAGACCTGATCAGGCCTATGATGATGAGCTTTGATAATATTACCATTGGACGTGTATAAGCCATTCAACACGGCGACCATTAATTATGAACTCCGCGAAACGGACATTTATCCCGTCCGACATCCTGCTAAAAACTGTTTTCATGCTTCGATACTAATGGTGGTGGGTCTGAATTCTGCAACAGCAGTGGGATCTCGAAAACCGAGCTGAATTTGCTTTCAAAGGCCTGCTGTCGCGGTAGACGCGCCGATTTTACGCCAAAAATTATGGTTTAATTTCGAGCCAGCTGATCAATGATTAGGTCAGTTGTTACCTGACAGGAGAGTGTGCCTGGCAGACATACGCAACCTAACGCCTGTACCGTATATAGAAGTGTATTTACTGACACGTGATGGATTTAATTTCTGTGTTGTCCATAGGACTTTTAGTTTATTCAACCCACTTCTACAAGTATATTATTCGCGTACATCTATTTTAGGCTGCATCAAGGCGAAGTAACCGAAAAACAGAGAGCATCAGTTTGTATTTCTACCCTATACTCTGCCTGACCAGAGCTTAACGATGAGTCTTCACTTTCATCCACGCTTGCTTCGTTTTTTTATCATCAATGTTCCCAACGATATGAGCTACGTATTCATCAATGTGTTAATATTAGTATGAAGTAATATATTGGAGCTCATATTAATCAATATAGAACCGTTCGAAACATGTAGATAGCACACTCGCATCTAGCGAAACCCCCACAATGGCACCAGCGTTCCTTTTGTAACAACGAACATTGTTATTCCATTCATAACACCATATCAAACTCTAATGAGTCTTAGACATTTGGCCTATTTACGCTTAGTTCACAAACATAGCTTTGCCGAAACGAATTACTAACGGCCTTCCATACCTGATGAAATGATATCTTACACATGTTTCTTTGTCGCTCATAGTCTATTACAAGGTGCCGCATCTTCCTCATACAGGACTGGAGGTCGATTAAGCCCTGGTATAGTATACTGACCTAGAAGCTAGTACGTGCGAACGACGATTACGCAGTAAGTTCAGCTGGAGATAGGGACCACTAAACAAGCGGCCAGAAAATTCACGACTCCTATGGAGCGTTATTCATACTCGACTAAGCCGTCCTGTACCGCGAGCAGCGACCTCGGTGCTCCTCTATATGTAACCATATCACACAATGACAATGCTGGCTGTTTTTATGAACGAACGGCCAATTTCCGGGAACAGAGCTAAGGCCAGACTTTCCTAGCTTCTTGCTGCAATTCGTAGCCAACGGTGACTATTGGCTTCTTGGCGGTATCCTGTCAATGCCCTTAAAATGACAGCCCTGTCATCTATAATCCAAGCCTACATCCAACCAGTTACTCCTTGTGCCAGGTTTGAATTTGAGCAACGCATTATATGTTTTAAGGGCACATAACACGATGTCTGTTATAACGGCGTACATGTACAAGGTGACCATTGCATGCACAAGGTATTGATTTAAAGTCGCAATCGTGAAGTGTTCGCTTAAGTCGGATAAGGCCCATACTAAAGAAAGCACAGAATTCCAATACATAAGCTGCCAAATAGTTCCGTCGACTGCATAGCATAGGCTGTATCATTCTAGCGGTCGTATGGGGCAAGAAATACATTTAATTTTCCGTACTCATAGCCTGAGGGTGCTATGGGATATACAAAGTTCAGTTCCTCTACCGCATTACCGTCACTTGGCCAGTTGGTGAAACATATGCAACTCAATGAGATTATGGGATGCTGTGTAGTTTGTTTTAGTGTATTATTGAGACGTGGCGATCGTATGCGGTGGATGCTCGTCCACGAGGAGGTTTCTTCCGGAACCATTTCCGTTATATCAACCGACGTCTGGTGCCACTGAGCCCGAGTCTGAGCGCAAGGTCACCATCTACTAACTTAACGGTGTCTTTTTGCACTGCATGCTTTTCGGCCGACTTCTTTATACCAACAGCAGATCACAACAAGCGGCGGTAGTAGCTAACTGTGTATTATCCCGTACTCGCTAGAGATTGCTTTTTGCGGAGGAGACGCTCACTGTCCTGAAGAGTCCTTGTTGAATCCATCTCAGTACAGTTTTTCTCATTGTTCGTTCCTTCGAAGATGCTGCACTCGTACGCGTTCTCTTCTCAACGCCAAGCGTGATCGGATCCTTTGCGTCACGTACGTCACTTTCTGTACGAATCGTTACGGGCAGATGCTGAATACAATGCATTATATTAGAGAGAGAAGAAGAAGAAGATTCGACACTATGGATAGCAGATAGCAGCGAAGATAATGAGAAGAACGTACGATTCAGTAGAAGGCAAATAGTAGTGAGTCCTAGCGAACAGGGCGTCCTACCTGGATTGTTGACGGACGCCGTGTAATGCGGACCGAAAAGGGCGAGCCGCCCGTGGAAATACCAAGGACTGCGGATTGGTGAAAGTAGCAGCATTTGTATTGCGTTGTTACGGAAACAGAAGATGCCCAAAGGCAAGTGGTATGTTGGTAAGTGGATGCCACGAAGACAACGAGGCGAAAGGCAGGCAGGATCAGCCTATCGGGAGTAAGTATACTAAGGGTAAGGACTATAAAGGGCGCACTGTTCGAACAAAGTCAGCAGCAATAATAATAACAACGACGCTAGCGACATGAACAATAGGTACTGGCGATTGTTCATGCCGCAGGCTAAGTACTCAGAACAGTACATGTAGTAATAATAGTCCAATTCAAGTCAACATTCGCAGCAATCTGCTCATAGCACTCTTACATCTTGACGCTATCAAATAGATACTATTGGTAGGCAAAAAAGTGTAGATGAAAAAAGTTCATGGCAAAATGAAAACGTAGGCGCTATTTGCCAGTAAGTTCCGTCTGAGTGTTTTCACTCTTTGGCGAGAGACGCTTTTGACCGCTACGAAGTTGTGTGACTCGATGTAGTGTGGGCGGAAGAAAGGGAATTTGGGCTTGATGGAAAGGCGGATTCGAACGCCTAGTTGATTTACCCTAAAGTCTTTTTGCAGTCTGATAAAAGAAGCAATGAGGAAAACCAATAGACAGACGGTAGCCTCTTAACAGGCTAACCAATTGCATTTTGTCCGCTACTACCCAGGCCTAGTTCTGGCCCGTTGGGCAGGCCAAATGCGGCTAAGCAGTCTGGGCTTCCAACTATGTCCTCGTCCGTTGGACAGGCAACGTAATCACGGTCATTCCACGGTTCGCGTGTGCTATTCATGCGACTCCTTGTGTCCACACAAAAGAACAACATCAACTAGAAAAACAATGCGCTAGAAGGCGTCGTCTTCGAATATGACAGGCTATCTTGGCTTGGTCCACCTTCGGTAATTTCATGACTGGCCCGAAGCTTGCCTATGTGTTTTTCCTGCTTTTAAACCTGATGGGTTTGCCTAGTTTCGCTCTAGCCTAAGCCAACGTTACACACCGTTGGTACTGCAGTGTTATACTAGTCGTGCCACCTTGTCGACAACCACTTCCGGTACCCTTACAATAGAAGGCCTTCTTGCCTTCCATTGGAGACCTGTTTCTCTCTCCACTATGCGCTGTGGTGTACAGGAGTTGTGTATAAGCCACTCGTGGGTAGCTGAAGTCTTGTCAACAGTGGGAACCGTAATGCGATTGACAGTTACTGGCCAAACCGTCTTGGTGGCCATAGCCTTCTCGCGGTACATAATCATCTTCTGGAGTATTCGTCTTTGGGAACCCCAATGTTGTTGATGACAACAGCACCTATCAGTTTTTGAATGGACCAAGAAGGACTTTTTAAGAAACTGTCATTATTCTAACATTAAAAAAGTGCCTCATATAATGGGCCTCGGTTAATAATCAAATGTATTTAAATTCAACTTGTCATGACGCTTTGCGAAAATTAAAAAAACTACTAAATATATATTACGAAGAAATTGGGCATTTGATCTGAGAAAAAAAAACTTTTATTATTATTACAAGCTTTCATTGCACAGCAAGCCTGTAAGCTCTATATTCTATCAAATCTTAAAAGTGAAGCTGAAGAAACAGCCGAATCAACTGCGTAATTGACGTTATAACGGGCCGTAAGCGAAAGACTGTACTGCGTTACTTCCCAATACATTCGAATTTCATTCATTAGACGTCGTAGAAAGACCTGTTTAAGGATACCTCAAGGCGCTTAAGGCTTAAATGAAGAAGTGTTCTTAACTTACGAGAAAGCTCGTCCTTGTAATAAACTACAATACGTTCCACTATGTTTTGTTAAAACGAAAACCTTTAATTGATGCGACATATCGCTTTTATTCTATTCATATAGCTGTCTATTCATCTTCAGATTTGCAAATGTAATAATGAAAAATATAGCATTCGCAACGCCCTAGATTTGATTCCAGGAATGACCGCGAAACGAGCCGTAAACCCGCAAACTGGGTTTACAGCCTTGTATAAGTGGTATATCGCAGCTTATTTGGTCCAAAGAGACAAGGGAATTCCAAACCAGACATAACTTCGATAAACTTTACCGGCTGAGCACGATGAACGCTGGCTATAAAGTTGCACCCTCACTTAACTCAGCCGTTTTTAACAAATTATCAAATCATAATCCTTGATGAACGTATATCTATTGCTTACGTATACTAAGATCTATGAAATAGCTAACGGAAAGAAAAAACACTCACCAGATAGAGAATTCCCGTGAATAAGGTTTCAATTCTAACAACATAAATTGTTTCACTGAAGTTTAGTACTCATGCGCCTTCAAATGCCGTTCACTTGCGCCACTAGTTAGTTGGTGTTGAAAGCAATACGCTACCTTAATATTAACGATGAAATGAATGAAATGTCCATTCGAAACTGTATAATTGACCAGCAGGACGCAGGATAATCAAGAGAAATGACCAGAAAGTGCGGCGCATAGAGCGAACAATCAATACTGCGTACACTTTGTCTTATATTCCCCTCTTTTGCCTAGAAAATATGTAACCATTACCGCTATTACTCCTTGCGTCTGGAAGTTGGCTAGCTGGCTTGACATATAGTGAAGTACAGGTTAGTAGGAGTAGCAAAAAAGGCTACTTTTTCAAAGCATCGTTTCGAGACGAAGAAAATTCGTTTGTAAGCCAATTTAGGGTTCCCTGATAGGTATCTGCTGCCCGTTAATGGCCAAGGTGCAGCGGTCACCTTCAAGTATCAATGGGCTCGAGTGCTCAACTACAAAGCTAATCCTACGCGATTTAGCGGTTGTTGGAGAGCTAGGCTTAGCGAATTTGACAGGAAATGCATATAGATATATATATATATATATATATCTGTAACTGCTTTGTTGAAGAGGTGAAAGCGATCAGTCGATCTAATCTGACATTCGTATTTAGCTCTGATTACCTAGAAGCTTCAGCATTCAAACGATCAGTGTACTGATCAAGTAAGCCGGGTTTTCATGTACACACTGAATAACAAAGGCCCAAGAATCACTCACTATACACAGACCGGGTCTAAAAAAACACATTGGCCGTGTTTAGCTTTTCATTACAGATTCATGTGCTGTCATGTTAGATTTATATCAATAGAGGAAAGATAAGAGACGTTGTTGTCACCACGACGTGAAATTAGATCACTTAAACGCTAAACGTTTCCAAGCTTTATTTCCAGCTATATTAGTTAATTCCGTTGCTATGCAAAAATAATTCTTTGTGCTAAACCTATATATTTGGCCAGTGTTCGCCTCAGCACTTACATATATGGGTCATTTATATTGTACTAGAAAAAGAGTTCTATAGGGTCAATTAGAAAACTTGTCGGTACCCATTATCCAATCAATGTTGCATTTGTCGTTATAGAAATATAAAGTAAGTGACTATATTTCCTTCGTAAAACTCTTACATCGATCCTTATCCGCTGGTAGAATCTATGCTACAGCTACTGTGCATTTTGCTCGTGTTGTGCTGCTAAGGAAAGCGTCTAATATATATATATATATATAAACGTCTCTGCCGTATTAACATATCGTGTTCAAAGAGTCATCTTTTTATATGGTATGCAGAGGCAATTGACCCTTCTAGCGTTGTAAAGAAACTTGAAAATTTCAGCGCTTGCGAATAAATACTTACATCCATATGGCTGGCAGGAACGATAACATTTTTCCTTTACTCATGTACAGTGGAAGATATTCTTCGTACTTCACGCCTCATATGCAAATTCTAAGTCGTATACAGTCACCACGAGCGAAAACGTGGTCTACTGACGTTTTATTACGGCCAAAACTCACGTTCAATATTTGGTTGATCAGTAAGGTCAGGTTGAGAGAAAACTAATACCGATCTTAGGAAACGTTTGACATCGTGCTCTGCATAAGGAAAACGAATTCGAGGTCGGAATGCCATCTTCATTGCGGGTATGTGCGCTTCCTATTGTTTCTTTTACATCCATGCTTTGCACACTTTATCTTTCCGACGAACGTTTCGAGTATAGATTACCTAAAACCTAATGCTTTCAAGGCTTGTTATCAAACAAACTTCCTAAAAAGGAAGCTGCTTACATCGAAATAACTTAATCATTAGAAAATAAGTTGCCTACCTAAGCTAATCAAGTTGAAAGAACTCTTTTACTGCGTACCCTTCACAAAATAGCACTCCATCGAATATCTAAATGTTCAAACATAGCCTGTTTTTCAGAACTATAATCCTATCGACGCCCTTTTTGTATATAAGCCTCAACTTGGATAGAACCAGCCTACAGGGCTCTGGATCTACGACTACACGTACTGTCGAGAAAGACAAATATCTATATAGATCTGACGTATTCATATCGATCCTTGTCTATGGAACCTATTTTGCATAGGTCTTGTGAAAACCAGAAAGAATAATCATCGGCACACGTCGCGCGGAGTTCCAGCTGAAGATATAGAAGTGGTCGCAGTTGCATTGAAGAAAACATAAATATCGTTACATAATATATGAGTACACAACGGTACGACGCGAGCTAAGTAAAAAAAGTTGTTTTGTGAAGTCTGGCTAACCTTTCCTTTTTGTGACCTTAATCACGACGAGTGGATATTAATCCTTTTAAACACTGTCACCGCCCCAGGATTAAATTAGTGTTGAAGGAGCTATTGGTATACGATGGCTAGCTACGGAAAGATGACTCGTAAATTTAATTGCAGTATAGGTGTCGGAAAGCCATCGTAGTCCCGTCCTGTACTCGCTAAGCGAAGTATTATACCATCAGCGACAGTTTATTAACTTACAAAATAACTGATTTTGCATGATTCACGGGAGCCCACTGCGCTGATAACACTTTTTGTCTCTAAATTTCAACGGTGAAACAACTTAGCCTACAGCAAAGTTTGTTTCCATACGTAATTCTTGTCCAATCTAAACGGTCTTAAATTATCTAATGTCCGTATGTTATATATTGCTCAGAAAACAATCCGAGGCTAGGCAATTCTAGGCTTTGTAAAGCCCAATTACCTTCCACCTTGCCACTGTAAACATGGTTGTTTATATCGTTAACAATTATAGTCGAGGCTGCGCTTACGAAGTCGAACCGGTTAGCTCGACTTAATAGGGGGGCTATCTAGGTTAGCGAGAGCTCACCTTCATTCTACAGACAATATAGCCTGCGCACACAATTAGCTTGAACCAATTCGATTACCAATATGTTCTCCAGTGCAGTCAATCGAAAATATTGGTCATCGTACTTAAATAGTTATTAGTTATCACGACGCCCCTGCTAGCTAAGGAATACCGCTGGCATTGCTACTTGAGCTGAATCGTGGTGCCAACATTCCGCAAAATGTTTATAGCCCAAAGACTGAACGATATCGAAGACCATCTTTTCTGCAAAGCGACGACCACTTGCTCTTTATTATCTTTCCTTTTTACGATATAGTGATACGCTCAAGTATCGTGGGAAAGTATAGCCCTTAAGTGCTGCGGCACAGACGTCCGCCTCGACGTTGGGTTGGACGGCAAACCACGACCCTTCGGCCTGCTTGGGGCAGTGTCACAGTCGAAGAGCCTTCGGTGCTTTGTGCTTGTGTCGCCTCTCCTTTGACACCAGCCCAGCCCAATCCAACTGGTATGGCAACAAAGCTTGTCGCACGGCGTTGCTGGAGAAATGCACGAGCAGCCGTTCAACCCTCTTGAAAAAGTAAGAGATATCACGTACACAGAAGTTGTGGATAGGCTGAACATAAATTTGGGTCGAACTCTGCAGTTACGACGATATTATCGGTAGAGCGCAACTGTCAGCTATGCAGACAATACCATACTAAGCGACAGGCAGTGAGTGCCACTTTCCTTTGCTAGAGAGTTTCGCCAAGGGCATTTTTAGCTTCTCATGGCGAAAACTGAAAAGCCGGAGGTTTGTAAACGCGAAGAGTCCGGATAACATTGGTCGGATCGACCAAACTGAAACGTAGACTGAAAACGCCATCTAAAGGTTTGACGAAAGCTTTTAAAATGTCAGGAAAGCTTGCGGCTTTCTTCGCAACATGACATGCCCATTAGCAGCAGAAGACCAAGAACAGAAGGGGCACGAAAAAAGGGGCCGAAGAAGCGCGACTGAGGAGTAGACTGGGAAAAATAACAGCAAGGAAGGGAGAGAGAGAGAGGCTGGGCTTATTCATGTTCTGCCCTACATGGACTAAAAAAGAACCCCGTGTCCGCATTTCCAATAGTCGCTCTTCCGTTCGTTTTTTGAACTGTCAGCCGCATAGTACTGATATAGTCAATAAACGAAACCTCCATTTTAGTGGCTTATCAACAAAACTACTGGCCGTTTAGAACTCTCACTCTCCTCCAGCCTCTCTCTTGAATTCATTAGAGCAACTCCCTCTTTGAAAGACGTACTAGGGTGGCAATATATAAAAAAAAATAGAAAAGTTTAGACCGTCCACTGGTGACGAATACTTTATAACTAGAGAAAGAAAACGGTCGCCGAACAAAGAACGCCGATATTTTTGCAACGTATTGGCAACGTTAAGCAAGACGTCGTATCTTTTTAAACCTGTAATTCGCTATTTATATTCAGCAAACTACTGCGGCCTATTTACCGTCAGCTTTCAGAGTCGAAAGTTTTAATCGGGTGTCTGATTGTTCCGGCGATTCCAGCACAGTTAGGCATATTCGTATGATGATTAAGCTCTATTCTTGCCGAACTATTGATATCCATCTGCATCTATAATGTATCTTTCTAAGTGTGTGTTCCATATGGAAGCTAAGCGTGACACGATATGGCTGGCATATAGATGGCACGCGACGGCGTGTTGCAACAGTCCTTATCCATCGTAAGCGCCTATGGTCTTCGTTTGCATCTAACCCTTGTGAACTGCCCGCGGCCCCTTCTTTTTTGCCTGTTACCGACTGTATCCAGCGGCAGCCGGACTCGCGATCGTGTTTAACTATTTTCCACATCTAAATGACATGGGCAACAAACAATATCATGCGACAAAGTATACTTACCAGGAGCACTCGTATCGTGGCTGATGGCTAAATGTCTGACCGAAACACGTTTGCTTAAATAGAATGAGACAGTGAGGAACAAAAATATATGCTAGGATAGCCTTACTCATGATACTGCGAGCGCTAGCAATCACCATACGCCAAACAACGTCAAGTTCGCGAATTTTACTTTGATCGGTTTTTGGAGAACGTCAGTTAGGTTTTACTTTGTTGCCTGCACGTTTACATGACTCGGTGGCAAAATTTCGTATAGATATATACTAGCAGAGACAGCTCTGACAGGCTTATCATTGTAGCACGATACATATGCCCGCTTGTATAAATACATTCCCCTTCTGTTGTGGCATTCGATCAGTAACTTCGTTACATTTATTTCAAGGCCAGAGGACCTAGTCACGCCTGAGCTCACATCAGCCTCAACCATTGAATCAAGCAAACCTGCCACATGGCGCATTCATTCTGGCATTCAAGCTGGCAGCTGCAGTTCATCGAAGTGCTGTGAGCGCGGAATGCATCGGCGATGAATATATGATCACACGCATCATTGCCCCATTCCCCCAAACCGCCTCTCATGGGCTTCTGCTGCTCTCCTCTCCGTAGACAGGGGTAACCTTTACCGGCCGCCTACACACCACCACCGTACGTTTGTTTGCACCAATTGAGACACGGCGTCTGTAGCGAGCGATTTGCAATTTTTTCCTGCAAGATTGTGCTCTGAAACGGGCGCGACAGTGCACTGTAACAGATAAAAAGCTGCAACGATCTTTTCCTGCGTTTTCAGGCCTGTCCTTAAACGTACAGTCGAAGAAGCTACTGTTTTATGGTGTTGACCTAATATTCCTGAATAACTAAAGTGGTAAAATCAAAGTTGTGAAAAGTTTGCCAGCTCCAACAGGCAGCACTTGAAATAGACACAAAATAAAGTGTGTTATATATGAACAACCAGCTTGCAGGTGGTCGTCGTAGGGTCAGTTTCCCAACTTTGTGATCTAGAAGCCCTTTGAATATCTACATGATGGCATCACGGTTATATTAAATGGGCGCTAGGTCAGTGAGCGGCTTGATAGTACCAGCTAAATTATTCCAAGTAGACCATCAACATGTAGGTTGAAGTAGGGCTAACTCGCTTGAAACGAAAAATAGAGCGAAACCTTTTAGTTACATCATTTAATGATTGCGCTTTATGCTAAATACATGGACCGCCATCTGTACAAGTATCTAATATTCGCCTACGGCAACGGGCCATGTGTTTGAACCACTGACATTAGGGACCTTTTTTTAATGCTCCCCAGTCAAATAAATGGAACTTCAACTATAATCGCAGTCCTAACAAGCAAAACGTATTGCATATGTCCCATTTCAGCTTCACTGAGCCATGTGGGCATGAAGCGTTTTTCAGTTCCTTGCCGAACATCGGTGAGAAATTGAGGTTACCGGAAGCAGTATAGCTAATTCGACGAACCGCAAGTTGTCGGCTGTGAACCATCAGTGAGCACTTTTAAACTTTTTTAAAATTTATCATCCTCAAAAATTAGCCAAAACGATGCGGTACAAGAACAGCGTCGCCAATGCTATATTTTCGATCCTTCTGGCTTCTGCGTTCGGTCATCTCGTCTGATTTAGGGAAGCCAACATTTGGATCGACCGGTTTGAGCTAGACGGACCAACCACCTAAAACCCCACTAAGAGTAGTTCCTCCCATTTTCTACAGACTTATTACCAAAAGCGGTCGAAGTGGCCACAAATGAAAAGGTAATCATGCACTTGACTTTCTAATTGAAGTAACGGCCGAAAAGAGAACGATATCGATTTTTGGATCATTAATCTGGTTATCTCTAAAAAACGTGTATATATACTGCGTTTTTTCCAGATCGAAAAAGGCTTTTAACAAACAAAATTTATTTGCTGTATGCACTGGTCAAATGCAGGAGTAAACATCGATAATATATTTAGAAATAAAATGATCAGATTTGACCTAACAATATGTGTACTCTCAGAAACATGTTTGTCAAATGACTTGTATTGTACAACTAAAAATCGTGTTTTTAATGAAAAAAACATTATTTACTATTTCATTTTCCTAAACGTTAAGCGCTACCAAAGTGTAATCGCGTATCCAACAAATTTTCCATCCGTTCCTTTAGGCTTGTTCATAATAAGCAACTACCGTATTCGCAGCTCCATCTAGTATATCGATGAAGATGCTAACAATAATTTTAGGATTGACTTAGTTAGACCCTAATGATCTATTTGGAGGTTTCAGGGTCGTAGTCCAGACTTCTCGAAAGAGCCCCACTTGTCTTTTCCTGCGCACAGTCTTCTAACGATACATCGACCAATCCAGCCTGCCGAAATACTCGTTCAACAGATGAGGCCCTTAAGGGCAATGAAAGAGCCGCACGAGGAGCTATCGTGTATATATAGGCAGCCCTGCAGGAAATCGGTTAGGCATAATCGGATTGGTGACCAAGGGGGCCCATGATTCTCATAGATCCTGTTAGGCGATCCTGTTATCGATGCTTTTAGCGTCTGGGTATCGTAAACTAACCCGCCAAGGACGCCCTTGGTAACGCTGTATGACACTGCTCTGTAGCTGCTGTGGCTATCTGTCATTTACAAAGAGCCCATCATATGCGCTCGTCTCATCTACCTTCGAAGGACGCCTTCTGATGAGATAGGCTCACCAGCCTTGTGGATACTTGGGTATCACTTTGGTACCTCGTTTGCCACAGATTCGGACTAGCGACGTGTAGCCAGTATTGCGTTTGTTCGCGCGACTATCAGGCCTGTGGGAAACGTAAGTACTATGAACGCTTCCCCAATTGCGGTAAATAGCACCGTTGGAGAGCCGATCTAAGTAGCAGTAAGCATCTGTGGTGATTAAGACGAAATAATGTGGTCAAGCGGTTCTTGTCTGAACGGCCAAACTAACTTATAGGCAGAATAGCTGAGAAACGTCCAGCCTTGTATTGTAGCGTAAAGACCAGTAATAATGCTCTGCTGTTTTAAGGAACGAGCAGAAGGTAGCAGATTTCTCCTCATCGCTAACAAAGACTGCCGTAATACCAGTTTCGCAATTTCAACAGATACTACTAGTAAGACTGTATGGCCATGTAGTCCTTCATTAAATCCTTTCTCCCTCCCACTCTCTGTCTGATACTCTCACGGGGCAGAGAGTTGACTTCTTATTTGTATTATACTTTCGATTGGCCGCGAGCCTTACGTTACTTTGAAGACCAAGCGGAATCTTCATCAGCGACAATACTTACATCTGCAGTGTTGAACGAACTGCCATTCTTTCGTTTAGTTCAGCCACTGTTGTTCACGTGAACTTGACTATGGCAGACGAAATTATTGTCCAGACGAGGGGAGCTGAATCTCAACTGTACCTATATCCACACTTGAATGGAAATCTATACATATACCTTCCGCTGGCTTGTTAAGTTGGCCCACCATTATTCCAGTTACGACGGTCACTACGGCCCCGGTGAGAAGAGCCGGTCGGCCTGAAGAAAGCAGCCAAAACAACCGTTGCTTTCAGAGCAATTGAGTTCCCTTCCATCTGCTTGCTTGTCAGACCCTTCCTTCTCAGCAGTCAATTTGAGACAGAATTAACGTCTGAACAGGGCCCACGGCGCGAAAGATTGATCAGTCGAATTAGCTACCCAGACAAAGCAAACAGTAAAGTCACTTATCTAGCCAGTCGCAACCAAAACTTTGGCTATACTTCTTAAGGACCAGGCATTTCATCGCTCCATTGTCCTCGGCAGCTTTTGAACACCGTCATATCGTTATCAACGAGCTTGGCGTCTACTCGACGGGCACTGGTAGAGCAGCTACGACGTCGATAAACCTTCCACGTAAACTATAGGGGAATCCGTAAGCCGATTCGATTTGCTCCGAAAATGATGTCAAACGATATCAGGATATATGTTATTGTGACCGATTGGTCGACCTCATGTCTGTTTGTTTACCGTGATCAGGTCCACTGATCACATGGCATTTCAGCACCGTAACTATACATTGCATACAGCTAATGCTGGACACGGCCAGCTATTGCCATCCTGAGAAGTCCTGAAGTTGGCACGTGTACATCATGAAGACGATTTTTGAGGCAGAATACATAATACAGATGTATACGACTGAATCGCTCTTGACCTATGCGACCACACTATAGGACCGGCCTGGCATACATCCTTGATTATGTTAAGTATCTGTTCGTACTGAACTATCTATATACACAAAGCGTTGCTTTCGCTACTAAGAGAGATAGGCGAGTTTTAATTCACACCGTAATACGGGTACTGATTTAACCGCACGATTAACCTAGTCAAACATATGTACGCTGCAAATTTACAAACGCCGATAAAGTCGTCAATTCGTATTTGGTATTTTGCAGTACCTTATTGGGTAACAAATGATACCTCAATTACTTTTCATATGTTTTCATATGTCAAAATCTTTTCAAGTTCTACATGTGACTTATACGTACGAGTGCAAAAAAGCAGGAACTCTAGCCGTTTTGACGATCATATTTGAATATATCATCGCACAGCAGATTTATTCTTAGACATATTTCAATGGGACGTTATCACTCGAGGTCACGAAATAGGACCTAAGAACCGAGGTCGAGATGGAATCGGCATCTGTCTGACAAGCTCTGAACTGAGAAATAAAGGTGAAGACCTTCGTAATGACAAAATAACAAAGATAACATAATAATAATAATAAAAAAAAATATAACAATTATTTTTTACAACTATTATGCTATACTCTAGAATCTCCCAAAAAGAAGCAGACCGGATACGACTAACGACAATGACCACGACAACCGCAAGGTCACCACAGCGTCAAACGACGCGGCCAATGTCTGTGCGAACGATAACATACATTTCCCAAAGTACATACCCTGAAAGTAACCGTGCTAAATTCGACAGCACGCTCGAACCTTTTCTACGAATCGAACGACATAAAGCAAACGGTCTTGACTTAAGGGAATTTACAGTTGACAACTATTCAACCGTCACTGGCAAGATGACGCTGTTCGAAGCAGTCCCGGAAGTGTCTACGCTTCTGAAACGTGAAAGGCTGACAATTAAACAAACGCAATGTACGCGCATCTTGCACGCGATATGCACGGAAGCTAAAATAGTGTTAGCTGAAGACAGTGTCCGCAAGAAACAACAACGAGAGGAGCGTCTATTGCAGCAGAGAGTTACAAAATGATGAAGCGACACGCTTATACGACGTGTAGGAGATACCACAGCAGTAGCAAGTATCACACAGCAAATAGAAAAATGCTTCGGACGATGTTAACTAGAGCCGCTGCAAAAGTGTACGATACACTGATAACATTCATAAAGTAACTGGAAGAACTGGGCCAAGCATATATAGCGAGTTTATTCAACAACATCTTAGCTAAAGTAGATGAAACCCTGTACCAGTCGAGCGAAAGAACCGTCTTATTAGCGGGGAAAAGTTTGTCCAAGATGAGAACCCTTACGACCTATTGACACATCACAGTTTCCTGCATATCGTACAAGTTTATTTGTAGGGGATAAAAGCATAGGCAGGAAAAAAGAATCTTTAAGAGAAATGCAAATTTGATTTGAGAAAATTTCTTTATTCTGTCGTCATAATAGATATGGCTAGAGATTAAATCAAGGGCTTAACATATGTCCGCATAATGCGATTCAAGCACATGATAAAGTCGATAGGAGCAACCAGCTGTAGAAAATGCTAACCGAATACGATATGAATCCCGGACGGATAGGAATATTCAAATTGTGTAAGGAAAACGGCCTACTCGTACGACACTACCACTAAAATAAGGATACCCGACGTCGCCAGCACTGTCCCGTTGTGTATAGCAGAGTCAGAGAAACGAATCAGCAGCTGAACTAAGTTAGAATGAAGAGGTTCAAGATAGGAAGACTTCTATTCGAACACGCTCTGGTCTCGGTCGTACACGCCTACCAGGTCGTCAATGGACGTTGAATAATACAACGCAAGTCGGGCACAGACCTCAGTTAATATTCAATTTGTCCAAAAGAGCAGCAGTGACCTTCTCAGGGAAAGACCTAGAACTGAAAAAGCCATATAAACTCTTGAAAAAACGCTAGCAAAAAGCACTTATTCGGATACTTAAGGATTACGCTGAAGCAAATCGGCATGCATACGGAACTGCACGGACAACGCTGTGACAAATGAGGAGAAAGGCGTTCGAGCGGGACCGAGAAGACAAAAAGGCCCTGGGAATATTTTCCGCGTCAGAATTTGGGGACAATCAATTGTAATAAAGTACTTACTGGACACGGGAAACTAAAATTAGCAAAATAAATACACCTGAAACGCCCACGATAAGACAGGGACCTACTGATAATGGCAGAAACTCTTGGAAGTAAATCGACGTTATACAAGGGAGCCACAAAGCCGGAGATGTGATGCAACTATGAATTTATACGTAACGCAAGTCATCTCAACGAGCAGATCATAAGGCACCGGGAGTCGGATACTCGAAACAGCCGCTGGACTGATCGCACCGTTAACTGAGATGGCGTACGATGTCACCGTCGTTCAGGAAAACGTCAATGTAAGAAGTTGCTGACGTGTCAGTATATCTATTACTAGATCATACTAAGCGAGTGAGTTTGACCGCTGATCGCCTGCTTTTTCATTGTCGTTAATCGTCAGGATAAACGAAACACTCTGGCAAACACCTTCTGCAAGGCCCACTCCTGTCCACGCTACGGGGCAGGCTATTTTGATGTTCCTATGCGACTATGTTATCTCCGTTTAGAAATGTTACTCTTTTCGCAACTTATAACAACACAGGCAGGCCAATGCTATGGCACCGAGGTCCTTTTTTATGCTATTTGCTGTTGTGTGATCATAGGTATTGTCCTAAATATGTAGCAATGGAATTACGTTTCCAAGACCAATGTACGCTGTAAAGTTGTCGGCGTATTTAGTCTTCTGTGAAACTCTAACGACGAAATTATATATACACACACTGCGTAGTATAACAGAGTAGTAGTGTTTCTGAATGTACGTGAACGAAACTTTAAAAATCTTCAGCTCATTTGTTACCGCATTACCCTAAGAAGGTTCGCCAAGCGGTTTTTCAGTAGTTGTCAATATAAATAACGTAGAACTATTGTTATTTGGCTACCACCTTCGTTTGAGTCAAGTGACGAACCGAATAGAGAAAGGTCGTAGCTTAACATGAGCTTCCCCACTTTGACTTGCCTGATGTCCTTTAGATTCTGGTTCGTTATATATTGTCATACTGCCAGTCTGGCCTGAACAGTGAGTCCTTTGGACGCTTAAGTTTCTATCTTAAACCCTTGTACGTCTTATATGGCGATCCCTTTAAACAGACGAACAGTGGCAGACGTCAGCGAAGCCAGTCCCAATTCGTGTTTTTTTTTTGTGCTAATTTTTAAACATTTTGAGCTCGAAATCGTACGACTAAAACCTCTAAGTGTTTCATAAAAAGCTACAATTTGTATTCCCGCTTACGCTTATTTTGCAGTTAATTTAAATTACTCGCCAACACCTCGTACACTTAGGATCGATTCGCACCCATAGCAGTCGATGATTCGCCCAGTTGCGGTAGCCTGTGGGCAATAGCCGTACGAACATGTAATAAACAGATGGCGGAAAAAAAATGACCCCAAATACTCGTTTCCGGAACCGTTGGGATAAATATGAGTTCAAGCAAGCAATATGTTTGATTAGATATATAAAAAAGCGTTGCTTATTCGACTATACAATCTTATGGTGAACGACCACAAGCCAAAGTATTATTAAAGAAAGGAAAATGAAGTCGACAGTATGACCACTGTGATCGTTACGCTTTTATATTGAAACTAGAAAAATAATAATAACTCCTCTATAAGGTATGGTATACCCCAGTCTCTCAGTCTACTTGGCATAATAAAAATAGGAACGGCGCTTGAAGCTAGCGTGTAGTACGACACATAGAGGTAGTCGCGGGCACAATAGTTTCAGCAACATCAGATGTTTAGCCAGCATCTGTGCCGGCCAGTGACACAGGCAAGCGTCAACTTTCTACCAGCAACAGCCCCAATTTCCCCTGCTGGTTTGAAAATCATTTATATTTTGCTATATTTTTTATCTTCTTTGACTTCTATCGTTGCTGAGATCCGCTATTATTTTTGTTTGTCTACACGAGCTTCTCGTCTCATGCGGTTATTGAAATGTGACCGTCGTACTGGTCCGTTTTAACGGATTATCAATTAGTCGATACAAATATAGGCTGAAGGAATTAATCTATCGCGGTCGAGATGGGCTCTAAGCAATATATTTGCTTAAAACCGAAAAGGAACCGTAACGAGGACGAAGACAGAGGTTACCCTGCACTCGTGAGCTTCTGTGTAGCATTTTTGTATAAAAGTTTACCAAGTGTCGTACAGAAACGCTATTTTCACTTTTTTAGTCACAGGCGATCGGTAAGGTTAGAATACAGATTTCATATAACTCACTTATCTATACGAACATGCTACAGGAATTTGATTAGATTCGTTTGCCTAGTAAAGCATGTCAGTAAAGTTAACAAAGGGCTAGCATTTGGTTGACTTATAGATGGCAAAAAGTCTGTAATCTGAAAATGAACGACCTTAAACATAAACCACTTACACAAAAGACCTTTGAGCAGCTTCAGAGAAGCGTACTTTTTTTATCAAGGCTAAAACCCTGTTACTTCAATGCCCATTTGAAGCTATGTAAAACACAACGCATCAGTGGCAATGTGCTCGCCTACGAAACACGTGAATCCTGTGTTCGAATCCTAAAATGGATCCGTTTTTTTAGCGGTGCCAGTCAGCGCTGATAGAGTTGTTGCCCGTCTCACGAATCAAGCTAGCATTGTTTACCTAAATTAGTAACGCAAAAGAGCTTGATGATGAATCATTATTCTTTTAGCGAAACGTCTACCGCTGTGTTATTTAAGCACACTATAATTTACCGTCACAAGATACGAATATACTAGAAATATAGTATTAACCATGGGCTTCGGCGAGTGATCGAATCTAAGGTCCGACATATGAAGGTCGACAACAGGGCTCAAATACATCGTTTACAAAACTGTCACATCATTCTAAATGCACATACATTGGCCTGTTATAGCCGATTTGTAGATGGGTCGTTTAAAATTCACGAATAAACTACCGTAATTAGCGTATTATGTGGCATGACTATGTTTTTAATAACAATAATAGCACCACATTACTGGGCTAGCTAGACTCAACAAAGCTATCTCACTGGCACCCTTATTTGCAAACCAATTTTCTATATCACAAAATAATACTGCTAACGAAAACGTGCAGGTTTCGTTCTCCACCCCTCGGTATTTTTAGCCATGCGACGATCGAGGGATGGCCGTAACGTGACTATCGAGAGCGGTACGTCCGCTACTAGCGTATGGCGTCGTTACGTGAAGTACAAAATAGCAGTGCTCCGTTAGATGGGAGTAGTGGGGTTCGTATGATGGGCTTCAACTGACTACTCTGTAGAACGTAGGACGCTTTTTCAGCGCACACAGATTCAATTCAAATCCGAGCATACAAAATTGTACCGTCAAGACGACATGGGTGCGGAACAAGTTTTTAGTCAAGAGGACTTAAAAATGTTTATTTATGACGAACATGCACGTCATGATTGGACTATTTCTGTACATGGATGGCTCGGTATACATCAGTCACGGCTCTCTGTTAGTGAACTCATCAGACCTAACCTGTACATGTTACAATCGGACGTTTTGTGACCTAGTCCAGCGGGACAGTTTCTCCTATAAAGGTGATACCGATTAATCGGTGTACTATACATATATATAGTAAGACATTGTCACTAGGAGCTTCATTGTGTTACTGCCACGTGCAGCATTCGCAATACAACCGTGTGGCGCCAATTAAGATTTGAATTAACTTCCCCTTCCTTCAGGTTTGTCTTTGCCTCTATCGGCTTTTAAGACCGATACTAACACATAAGCACGTGTTTTGCTCGGAAACAAAATGCCGAGCGGTCGGCCTGACTGGATCTGTGAACACCTGCTTCTACAAGCGGTTGCCACTAGTGTGACTTTTGCTAATAGCATCTCGTATATACGTATATCCATACATAATATTAGCGCAATGGGCGAGTTTTGGTAAATGGTTGTAGTTTGTAAGTCGCGACCGTATGTATGAAGATCCAAGTCAAACTAGCCCGTAAGACAGCAGGCCTCAATGTTACATTGCCTCTGTGAGTTCCTACCATTACCACAATGCCATCCGAGTAATCGTGACAACCTGCAGCAGCGGTTCGTTCCTGTTTTTAAGGAACCTGCAGTGTATGTAACCTTCTCGTTAAAATATAGACCTGTTACTGGCGTTTTCGTGACGTTTACTGCCAGTTCTTTTATGCAGAAGCAAGAGCCGGTACGTTAGTAACTATCCACACTCATCGCAGCATCGACGGTCGTCCTGCGCGTATGAAAAGAAATATATCACTTAAAAAAACTACTTACCTTGTTAACATTTGGGTTAACCTAGCTGACAAAATTATACTGACAACAAGTAAACCCTGCCTCATAGAAGCGTTGTTGATTAAATCGCGGGGCACAGAATTTTTGTGATACCGAACAAGCTATTCTGCAAAAACACCCTTTTTTAGTTGCTTAGTCGGGGCAAAATGGAGGCGTTCAAAAGAGATTATCGAGATCCAGTGAAACTAAGTGATGGCTGGGGGAGGGCGTTCAAGTCAGAAATACCGGGGGATCAGCGTGAGAATACGATGTCTGTGGTGGCGGTAGCTGCAGTAGCACCAGCTTTTGCTGGAGCAAAAGTTCTGATGGAGAAATATGCATTTCAGTGTCAGGCGACGACGAATGCGGTTAAGAAGTACGATCTCAGCATTTTACAGCTTTTTGTGACTGGCTCGTGTTCCAATCATCCGTTTCTTCATGCATGTGCCGTCTTCCGGAGAGTCTGGACACTTCACTAGACTCGATGAGTTTCTTTCTCTGATTAAGTGCAATCAGCTGCGGTAGTCAGCCATACAGGCGGACCCTCGAGCCACGAAGCTGCTTGTCGTCCCGTTGTTGTATCAGCACTGTAGTTAGCATGAGGGTGAAGACGGGCAATGGTGTGAACGTGAATAAACCGTTCTTGCGAATTGTCTGTTCTGCCTTTGACTAACCTGGCCTGTGCCTTTGGAATAGATGTTCGGGCCGTCATTCGTTTGAAACCAAGGACTCTGGATAGGATCGCGGTACGAAAAGGCGCTTATACTCGGCGATGCTGGCTGGCGCCACAGTAGACGGCTCAGCGTGACTGCAGAGTCCGCCAGAAAATACGTAGGGGTTACAAACAACTGCAGGCCACGTTGACGTTCGACAG
Organism: Varroa destructor; assembly: GCF_002443255.2. Classification (NCBI taxonomy): domain Eukaryota; kingdom Metazoa; phylum Arthropoda; class Arachnida; order Mesostigmata; family Varroidae; genus Varroa; species Varroa destructor. The sequence goes on along the minus strand of NW_019211458.1, from coordinate 39,496,354 downwards.
AAAGCCCTCGCCGCATAAAAGACGATGATTTGGTCTCAGTAAATGAGTGCTGATTCATTTTCACGTAGGAACGTGAGATAGGCAGAGTTTACGTAGACGACAAAGTAAAATTTAGCAAAGGAAAGCGGCACAAGATTATAGTGATCCTATTCATACTATATCATACCTTTAATAATTCTATTAATGATTAGATGTAACGAATCGAAGCGACGCTTAAAGACAGTGCCAGACGTAGAGCTTGATACAGTTATTGTCAGGTAAAGAAGAGACTCAGGTTTTGATGTCTTTTCGAAAAATTAAATTCAGTGCCACGTAGATAAACGACTTGGTCTAATATAGTAATCCATATACCACTTATAAAATGCAGTGTGAATAAGCCATATCTACGCGTTCAAGTCCGGACTTATTATGAGCTTCAATCTTCAATGATCTTACATAGTCGGTAGGAAACGACAAAGTTACTCGATCCGGTTGAACCAATTGGCTATATCACTTAACCCGACAGCGTGTAGCGTGTACGAGTAAATCAATAGCATCAGGAAGCTTTGCTTTAAGTAGTCAGTCGATCCTCACCTATCATGGGGATTCCATTCTCTATGCCTGCCGAGAACCGAATCACGCCAGGTGATGATGTTAAGGCCAGGCAACAGGCCCACAGTGGGCGATCGGTAACTGCCGCCTTCGTCCACTGCTAGTTGACAATCCATCAGGTTTTCATCGGTATCCTATGGCAATTCAGTGTATATGGCTATACACAATACATCGGAGCAGAAATGCTACGAGGTAGCCACATATTCCCTAAACGGTAGCAAATCCTGGGACTAACTTCTACTAACTATTTATTTATTATTTAAATAGGAACTGAAACGACATACCGTTAAATAACGGTAGCAAATGTATGACGACAACGAAAAACAGTGAAAAGTTATCTAAGTTTCAGCCTCCCATTGTTCCTAGGTGCTGTAAACGAGATGTAGTTGGGGTTATAGGTGCATCCGAGCTAACTAGCTATCTACGTAAAGAACTGCTCTACCTTCTCGAATACTTCTAGCAAGTGGCTCCTTCGAAGTCCAGCGAAAGGCCTCTTGCAAAGCTTTACACCTCCGACCGTAATCGCATTCAAGTATTCAATCTGCTGAGGCCAACTGGTAGAGGAGATCGGAAGATCGTCAGTTAATAAAGGCTGGTACACTCTGCTGTATAGAGGTGAAGCAAGGTGTCAATAAAAAAGGAACTTCCAAGAAACAGTTATTATCTAATGTTTATTTACGACTGGAATCTAACTTAATAAGAAGCTGATTGCACTGGTTTGGGATAATAAGAAAATCCTTTAAACAAACCTTACGTCAGATAACTGCCACCCTGCTCGAAGCCACGTAATCAAAATATGCCTTTCAATTCGAATCAGTGTACATATATGCTCTTGCAATTGTTGTCACTGTACCAGGATGTGTTTTTGGTGTCCTCTAGCAGGCCCAGTGACCCACTGAAGTTGTCGCTGCAACATCAACAGGGCGTCGGGGGTCACCTGGGGTGTCACTACAGGGCCTCTAAACAAAGTATTGATCCTTTTGTACGAAAACGAGAAACAGCTCTGTGGTTTTAGCACACTAGCCTATAACAGTAATGGATCAGCGAGTAAGAACACGTTCATCGAATTTGTCTCTTGTGTCGTATAGGTCATGTGGCCTATAACCCCTGGTTACAGATTCGATTAGAGTAATAGCATGGGGTGGAACTCCTTTAGTACATAACGCATTTTGATATATTCACATATAGAGCATTGAAACTAGCCAATACGAACCACCAATTGCAATAGCTAGACCGTTCCGTGTTCGTTATATTAGCAATAAGCTCGAGGTTTAAAATATATCGACTAAATATCACGCAGATACCTGACGGGGCGTGCTCGCAACCGCTTAGGTTCGTCTGCTGTGGTATCCTATTTTAGTGTCGCCCTTTTGCTGTGTTGAAGTCTACGAAAAATAGAAATTGTAACCGTTTCAATAGGTCGAAAAGCGAATTTAGGCGGAGGCCGTATTCGAACAATCTTTGGCTAGAAACATGCAATCTCGATTTAGGGTCATAAGCTAATTTTGGCTTCCGGCTCCGGGACCGACCTCATAATCGTGTTTTCGGAAACGTCGGGACTGCTTCCAGCTAACGATTGAGATATCCGGACGAGCCATAAAAGTTGCATCAGGATGATCATTTAGCACAGCAGTGGCATGAAACTAGCGACTGTTTCGACATACTTCCGCATATATGAGTATATTGGAAATGCGTTTACGTTACATTACCTCGTGTATCTGCCTTTTTCTTTATGAACTCTCCGAAACAGGATAAGTGGACGTCCTTGAGAAAACACTTAGAATGTATGGTTTTTCCAATGAACAGGTAGGAACCAGTAATAATGTAAAACAGGCAAAACATTTGTGTACATACACGTCTAATCAAGGGCGCAACGTTGTCTCGCCCGTAAACTTTACCGATATTTTTCTTTTCAGTCTAGTGGCTATATTTATGCTATGCAGCTTCTGAGGCGCGTGTCCACCTGTAAATCCAGCTAGCGTTTGCCTAGGAGCATCGTGAAATATCGCAGGATATATTCTCCATTTTCTTCATTAGAAGCCCTTTTACTTTTCTATTTCCGCGTGAGGTACCGCATAGGTAGGATGCAGTGCCTATGTGCTTTGAGCTTTTCACGAACGCAAGCCTTGTTCATAGAAAGTTCAATAAGAGACCGAAATAAGACACTAAAATCATTTTTCTAGTTGCTAACATAATTCATATGACAGTTATGCGTTCATTTATGTGTATATCATGTATGTGGGGTAGTTGGATAACGATGAGTGCAGACCATCAGAATAAGCGAGGTTCCTTTCAAAGTACGTCTTGGCGTCGTCTTGTCTACAACCTTTAGGACGCGGGCGGCCATTGAGTGCGGCTAAAGTGTCAGCTTGAATGCGCCCATTCTTAAAGAATCTAACACCAATCGAACGGTGAGTCCAGTTGGCAATAGAATTTACTAGCCATCCTTTCAAGCCGCATGTCTAATGCATGGCCTGTCCGGTTTTGTAACTTTGTGCCTGTTTCTATTCTATAGTGTAATAATAATACGGCTTGAAATAACAAGACACTTTTTGTACGAAAGGATTATTTACTTTCACATAATAGATGGCCCGAACTTACCTCTGCGGTGATGCTTATACCCCCGTTAATACCTTCATCGGAGACAGCAAAATAAGTTGCGTCATTTTGTTCCAGCCATCCTGACCTTCTTCTTCAAGCCGTTTGTTGAAAGGCAATAAAATTGTGCTTAGTTCTATCCGAATTTAGATTTTCTCTGCAAAGCTTCTAGCTTTCGTCCACACAGCACACTGGGATTGTCGACAGCCGATGTAATCGGACGAGAAACAGAATAGGGAAAGCGAAACGGAAAGCGGATCGTGCGTTGTCGACTTCGTACGATTTTGCCCTACTGCTCTTTTCCCGAAAAAGTGAAGAACGGCCTTTTGCGGTGTAGCCGTTATGCCATATGGGACATAGCTACGAAGTTAAACCCGTTTCGCGCCCAGACCCAGCCAGCCGGCCCCTCTTCGAATTGCCGGCCGATGACGTAGTAGCATACACGTTTCCTTCCCTTATTTATTGGCTTATCGTTTGTTCAAGCTCAGCGTTCGACGACTGCTTGATGTCGACTCAAACGAAGAAAAGGACATCAGAACTAGGTGCTGCTATCACTCACCGAAGCAGTAGTTTAAACCCTTAACTTTCTATTTTATAATCCGTCATGGTTCATGTTGGCAAACATCAGCGGTATAATCTATTCAAGTGCTTTGCTTATGTGTATGTACATACGTACGGAAAAGGAATCCCTTTCGTGAGCCTCTCTTTGTTGTGCTCTTCTGTTCTCATGACGAGCGGCGTGCGGTCTCACTGGTTATGGTAGTTATCCAGAAGACTAGCATTTTCGAACGACGGGAAACAGAGACCAGAATCCTGAGCGCCGCTAGGATTAAGGTTTGTTGATAGTAAGTGACAAGTTCACTTCGCTCTTTTTTGCCGTACATTTTTCTCTGGTGCGTCAAAGCGCTTATAGTCACCGCTTTCGCCGTTGCCGTCCTCCCTTCTTCTGTACGTAGTGTATTTTGTAGGTTTTCGTATACAGACATCTGTATCCCATCCTATACAAAGCGAGCGTATGTCGCAAACACTGTGCCGGTTTTTGGGAGAGATTCCGATTTTCGTCCCCGTCGATATTCCAGCAAGCTATTTTTTGTCTGCGAACCCACAGTAGAAGCCGAAGTAGCGAGCAAGGGACAGGACTAATAATGTGTGCAGGCGTCGACGAGTCAACATGAGTAATCGAAATGGTCGGATGTTCTATTTGCCGCCTTTGTTGTTTGTAGCACTAGTAGTCATCGTATTGGCAGAGGCAGCACTCTCGTAAGCAACACGAAACTGTCAAAATACCGTTCCGCCAGAAGGGGAGAACTAGACCCTATATGTAGAAGGCCAGTCGCGCCATTTGTAGCTATCAGGTGCTCAAAATGGGAATGATAAGACCTACATAGGTGCACTAAAAGCTAAACCCCTGCCTTACCTCTGCCGCGCCGCCTTACCGTATCCGGCCTATTCTCAACGTATGAAGGCCATGTACGGGGGGCGAAGGGGGTCAGTTGAAACAAGGGCGAATGACCATTGTGCCGGTATGATGACAGGCTATATGTTAATTCCATTATCTACCTGTACCGTCCGACTTTTATTGCACATACGCTGCAACATCTCATATGATAGGTGCGTTAAACGCATCAATAATATAGGACTCGCTTTTTCGGTTGCGTAACTGTTGTGATATCAATTTCACCAAAGAAAAATAGTACGGTTACTGTGTATACAACTTGCGTTATACATAGTTTGGTCGTATAAGCTTTTTCTTTCTTCGCTTCTCTGATGGATACGTACCGACAGATAACACAGCAACAGCCATAGCGGCTGGCGTTCGCGGTAAGAAAGATTATTTCTCTCCCCCAGTTCATGAAATAAAGTCATGCCAGAGCGAAAAGGACAGACTTTGCTTGCTAGCACTGAAACTGTCTAAGTAGACGATGCGTTTTCGACTACCCAGCCTGAAGACAAGATGGCTAACCCAATGGCGGACAGGGTGGAGGGACAACAACCGATAAAGCGACCTATGGACCCTTAGTACCCTTTGGGTACGCGGCAATACCGCCCTATCTCGTAATGCTGCTGTTGCCGCTAGTGCCTTTCTCGTACGGAGAAAAACTGTTCGTATAGAGTATATAGACGGTGCTACGCTACCGGTCCCCTTCCCTTCCTAAGCGAATTAACACAAAGTGACTCCGAACGGGTGGGTACGTTGCTGGGAATTGGCGAACATTAGCAAATGGCGAAGGAAAGGCTTCTGCTAATTCGCGTGAGGCAGTTCTTTGTTGTTGGACGGAGGCGCGCACATAACAGCTAGCCGCTGTATTGCTGGTTGACTTTACTAAATCGCCGTCGTATGCCGCATGTTCGAGTGTCGATATTACTGGCAAGAGATCCAATAGCCGTCCACGTGTGCCTGCTCTGTGTAATGCTATCCTGTGTCGTTGTGGTGACGAGAAGCTGTTACAACAATGGCGTCAGCATTCATGCGAGCATCCTCGTTGTCCACCAACAGCTGTAGCAGCGATAGTGACACTGTTAAGGAGCAAGGCAAAAAGGCCTACGCGACCTACTATTCGTGAGAACGCTGCGACCGGCCGAAAAGTAGGGATGCCGATGTGGAAACGACCGAGGAAGTTCTCATAAGACAATAGTTATGACACTTGCAGTGAACAACTGGGTCACATTCCTTGTTGCAGTTGGGGGAAGATTAGCGACAATGGAAGATAGAATGGCTGTGGTAGTGAGAACAGTGGTAGTGGGCGACGGTAAGACATAGCAATACTAACGGGCCAGGGCGAGAATTAACGTGAGAAGAAAGGTGAAGTACCTTGCGCATTTCGATGATACGATTCAATACACGTTAATATGCGTGTGAGCGGAACACGCACCTCCGTCTTTTTGCGTGTCTGGCCCAGTGTTGCGCTCTGTTCATAGTATACACCCAATAAGCAGGGGGGGAGCTCCAATGAAAACTAGAAAGTAGGTTTAACTGGTGGCCAACATTTTGCGTTGCTGGGGATTGGTTGATTCAAAGGGTAAGAATTAATTAGCCAGTTTCCTTATATAGGCTGGCTTAAAGACCTAACTAGTCCCGATGTTCCGTCTTCCTTTCTTTGCTCCTAAAGTGTTCGCCCCGATCGGCGTTCGACGTATGATTCTCTCTTATTATACGTATATATCTTTAGCGGTGTAATGCTGTTTCGCACGTTTTACTGCGGTCGTTCGCAATCTAATCTGCTTTGGCTGTTCTCTCTTTTCTTTATCACTTGTGCTCCACACTCGCCGGTTCCTGTCTCGACTTCGTTGAAACCCACTACCTCCTGCGTCTTCTACCAGTTACGACCCTACGCAATCATCTGAGTCCTGGTAGTGCCAACAACACTTCCAGTGCTAGCAGCCAGCGGGAGCACCGCTCACGGACACTGCCAGGTCATTCATTGCTACCGACGAATAAAAGCAAATAGAAAAGAAAAGGACGAGGTAGTAGAGAAAGGAGAAAAGGAATCGGGGAAAAAAAAATACCAACAAACGCACTTTTAGTTACTTTTTGCTCCGAACTTCGTTGGCTGCATGCCTAAAAACGTCTCCACGAACGGCTGACGCCAGCTGGTAGGTCGCTTAATTGTTTTTTAGCTGCAGACCGACGTTTCTTATCTGTAAGCCAACCTGCTACGTTACGAGCCTAAGCGTTTCCACGCTTATCATAGCTAAATAATCGTACTTCTAACTGCGACGACAAAAATAACGATGACAACGAAAATCGTACTTAATCAACATTATATATGCATAAAGTCAGTCATACGAGCCGCTGCTTCCCGCCGCTCGATCGGTTTGGCCCGGTTCCCTAACATTATTTTCCTACGCATTGTCATGATGCTCTCCGATTGCATATTCTATGTAAATAGGTACAAGCAGCATCACCAGCACCGATAATGGGAGGGGGTGAGGAACAAGTGGGTAGGATCCTACTTGAGAGGGAGTTACTACCATCCGATGTACTGGCATGAGCTGGCTTGTAATCTAATGTGGAGTAACGTTAAAGCGACGAAGGTCTAAGCTGCCCAGGGGCTAACACCCGCAGACAAGCACAGGACTTACCAGGATTTGTTCGGCTGTTGATTGTTCGCGTTGGTCGAGACGAGCTCGTAGCGCTGGGGCAGCAAGCCCCCGCCCGTGCGGATCTGCCGCGCGATCACTAACCATTTGCTACTGCTGGTACCCGCTTTCGTCATTTTGACTTCTACTGTCTGAAGCTGGTTTCAGCTTGTTTTCTTTATATTTTCAACTAAGCAAAATGTATAACTCTATAGATCTCGCGAGTGTTCTACGTCCCGTATCCTTTTCACGGAGCTTTGCTGCGTACCCCAGCTCCCCCCAGCGTTGCTCTGCAGTAGTTGTAGCTTGTCGTCATAGCCAATTGTGCTACTCTGAACCTTCCTTACTTCTTCGTGCTTTAATACTATTTTCAACCTGAATTTGACTGCAATCACGCAGCTGTTGGGTTTACATATTGTCCTAACTGTTGTTGTCACTTGTTTTCGTTGCTGCAAGCCCCTCCCTGGACAATCGTACGTTGAATGACCAATGGCGTTTCAAAGACAGTACGACGGACCGAGTTGTTAATCTCGACGAAGTGGTTAAAGATAAAGTTAGCAGTATCCTTTCTCTGATATCTTTGAGGTAGTTGGGATGATGAATTATTTAGCAGTATTGTCGCTAGTTGACCGTAAAGCTTCTTTTTAAGGTTTGTTTTTACTCGTAGGGCTCTGGTACGCGTTGGGCTGGGGTTCTGCTTGGGTTTTGCTACCGTTATGGATTGGTCCCGAGCGTCTCTTTTCCGTGGTGGTTTTTTCATCGACGTATTTTTCGTGTGAAGTGAATTAGTTGTCCTTTTCACTAGTCGGCGTGCACAAGAAGAACTCACAGTCCAGTCATATGAATGCTGCTCATAATAGTGGTATATCAATCACTTAATTAACACATACACTTGTCACTGTAATCCGTTGAGTGCTCGAAGGTAAACATGATTTAATTATAATATAAATTTAAGATTTCGACTCATCTACTGAAAATCACTGTGGATCTCTCAACACCGATGATTTGCTTCGTTCTTCTTATTGCGTCAGGTTGATATTGCGAAGAGGTACTGTTGTAGTTGTCATTAAAAAAGATAGAAGTCAGGGCTGCGGGGGGTTGCCAAGGCGATCATCCTTCGGATCCATCCCATCTACTTGTATCGATTGGTGAATTTCAGAAGCCTCCTGTTCACGTCATACGGCGTACCTTGTACTAACTTATCATAGATTAGATGAATTGTACGTTAAACACTGATCCAAATTCGTTATTTCCAACGTTGAATAGTTCCCAACTGATTCACCGGCTAACCGTTCGCTGAAAGTAATCAGCCTACGAAAGATGCACGATCGACGGGATCGATTGTTTGGCTGGCTAGTAACAGACTGTCTGACTAGGCTTAATTTTCTTTCGAGTCTTCTGGGCGGTCGAACTCGCGGCGGTAAACGAATATGATGCCTTCGCGATAATAGGAATAATATTATCGATGATCGATAAATTTCTTCGCTTGCTATCAGTACGGCGGATCAGGTGCGCTCTTCACCGATCCAGACTCGTTGATGGCAATATGTAGGAACAGTATTGGTTAAATTTGACCAAAATCGCGGGATCGAATGAGATGAAAATCATCCAGCTAGTAATAATAATGACGATGATGATCATAACTATTGCGGTTTCGTAGGGTTTCTATCTGGCTGGCTTTTTGTGTATGATGTGACTTGTCTTTTGTGACTGGGCACTAGCTGTTAGCTCGCGCACCTGGGACGTGTACCGTAACGTTATTTTTTCATTGTCAGTCTGCGCGTAGCTACGGTCGCTGTTGCAGTTGAGCTATTCTGTGGCTTACCTTTATGCCATTAACTGATCTTTTTTATTTATACTCATCGTAATCGCTTATCTTCTTTCCTTTATACGCATCTCTCTCGGTCTCTCTCTATATATGTATATATATGTATATATGTATATATATATACAAATATATATATATTTTTTTTATATTATTGCTTGGTAATACGAATGTTCGATTGTACGTTGCTCCGTCGTTGTTGTTGCCGTAGTAGCTGGCGACGTAGTTAGTATTGTAATGTTACGAAATGTTTTTTCCTTGAAGGTTATTGTTTCTCCTCCTTTTTTGTTCGAGGCGTTCGAGATCTTTAACTTATTGCGACTTTTTCATCTCTGGCTTCCGTTACGTTCTCTGGTAACGTAGTTGATTGATAGTTATTTTGAAGTTGTGTGTAGTCAGTAGTTTATTAAACCTAGTTCTGGTCACAGAGTTAGAAGTCTAATAACAGTCGAACGAGTAATTTTTTACTAGCCCTAGTTGTTTTTTAGTGCTTGATTTTTTTTTCGGGTTTCTTCAGCATATTCGTTCGATAGTTATGCTCGTCGTTATCGCGGTCAAGGTTGTACGAGACGGGTTTGAACGGGTGCTGTATTAAGAGATTGAACTGCAAAGAACAGAAGGTCGAAATAACGCTCCAGAATAACTTACTAAATACGGTAAGTATGATTATTTTGGTCGGTATATTATTATTCTTGTGGAAGTAGAAACTTGTAGAGTGAAATTTATAGCTGTTCGTCGATGGCTGTTGCAACGACTAAGGCCGAAACTGCTCTAGTTACCGCTATTTCTGCTATTGCCAATGGGGTGGATATCGCATAAGGTGCGGGCCTATTTCGACGGATGGCTGTCGTGTGTCTGCTCTTTTTTCTCTGCTATGTATGTTTTTTTGCCACGGCGTTTATGCCTTCTCTTCGTATTCGTCTCGTTGAACAGACCGAACCAGCGCTACGATATCCGCCGATAGATGGATTGTCGTTTAGGTAACGCCAGTCAATGTCCGCTAGTTGTTGACTAACGCCGTACGCGATTCGGTGTAGAGGTGATAAATTTCTACCTTGTTACTTTATTTTTCCTATTTTGAACAAAGGCTCTTGTTGTTTTCGTTGTCGGAGATAAGCAGCTTTCGAGGCACAGACTGTTGCTCGATTGGTTATTGCTTGGCCGATTAGTTAAATAGGTTGATGAATAAAGATGGCGAACTAAAAGGATGCGTCCTACTTTGTCTTCATCCGCTATCGGCAAATGATACGAAAAAAAATACGAGCCTTTATTTCGCACGCTTCTACTACAATAAAGTATGAAATAAATTAGTTGGAGTGGTTCAATGGTCTAGTGAGTTATCGTATCATTAATCGATGCCGGCTGTTGAATTCTTTCTAGCTGATTTCTAGTGGTGGGTATTGCTTCTGTTAGCACTTGTTATTAATGGCAGCTATCTGCCTATACTGTGTTGCATCTGCAATCGGAATAGGACATTGATGTAGTCGTGACCAGAGGTAGTAGTGCTTCCGTAGAACAGCGCCTCGTTTTGGCCCGTTCTGAGGACGATCTGAAGGTTTTATTAGGCAAGATGAAGCTGGAAGTTGTGAGGAGTCGTACTTTTTCCGTGTTGTAGTAACGTGCGTTGTATGGCTGATGCGGTAGCCTCGTTCCTGCTGTAACCGCGGTAGGTAGAAGATATCGCCTGGCGATTTTTGTGCTTGTAATTTTTGCCTTTGTTGTTCTATCTGTTATTTGCCGCTGCTACTACTGTTTATGGCAATTGGCCTGCTCATCGGTTAGTTAGTTAGTTTGTTAGCTACCCATAGAAAAGGTAGTGGCCGATTGTAGTATTTCATCAGGTTGAACCTTATCTGTTGTAAATTGAACTCTATGGTGCTTCTGGTCCTGGACTCGCTTGTCGTGTACCTCGTTTGGATGTCTCTCACTTTCGCTATGGGGACAATTTCCACTGTCGCCTTCTTCCTTCTGCGTTTTGATTAGTATTTTCATGCGATCAAACGCGAGAATAAGCGATTCATTCGATTGTTACTAGGGCACGTTAACCCGGCTGTATATACGTTGTATTGCGAGTTGTCGTGCTTGTGATAATAGTGTGTGGCAATAATGCTGACATTTATTCCCTTGCCGGAGTTCCTGTCGGCGTCGTCGCCGCCTGAATAGTGGGCCTTCACTTTGACTGTATTCCTTCATCTGTTTATACATATATATATATATATTTATACATATATATATATATATATGTATATATATATATATGTATATATATATAGATATATATATATATATATGTATATATACACATATATATATATATGTATGTATATGTATAAATTTATATATGTATATACATATCGGCGACGACAATGCTGTTATTATTACTTGAGTGTCATTATTACTGCTATTATTATAATCGTTATTGTAAAACTTTGGGATCAAGTGGAGAGTATTCGTTGGTACATATCCTTAACTGATACATGTGAAGTGAGATATCTGGTAACGTAAATCTTCGAACGCCTTGTTGCTATTAGTTGTACCCAAACTGAACAAAATGCTAGGCAAATAGTTTGGTGCTGGCACCTAATAAGGCTAGACGTGACAACGTCGATTTCCCTGTCGTCCATTCAATTTATGATGCCGTGATACGAGCACGTGGTCCTGCGTTTGCCTGACGGAGTATAGCTGCTCTTGCGACATTGTTCCTTAGTTGAGTTCCGAGCAGCTCGCCGCCCAGGAAGCAACTGATATGCCGGAAGGATAGAAGAGGTCTGCTGGCTGACCTTAGTTTGAAACAGCCGATTAAGGGATGCGGAGGCGTTGCGAGCATGTGCGAGAATGAAAAATGAGAATCTGCGAAAGAACCAGATTTAATATCAGATAAGATTATCGAGTTCTAATACTAGCTACAACTGATGTTGATCAGTAAGCGGATGTCCACGCACTCCGTTAGAAATCGTGCCAATCAAAGACTATACCCTATAGACGAGCGAATAGCGGTGCTGGGCACTTGACATAGAAGTTGGTAAGTGACTGAGCTGACAACTGATTGATCTGGTGGCAGCTAGAAGTCTCACAGAGACCAGAATCGAAGTGTTAGTGTCATCGATATAAGGAGGTCATCGAAGACGAAACATACAGATACAGGTGACTGATCAAGTAGAACTGCCTAATTCCTAATCCTCTGCTGCTTCCGTCACTCCAGGCACTTTGGCATTACGATGGTAGCCGATGCTGTAAGTTCCGTTGCACGCCGGACCTCCGCTCGGTGGCCGGTTCGTGATTGAATGATCAGCTCTGTCGCAAAAGTCGCTGCCATTGCTCTAGCTTGCCTTATCTGATGAACGATTCTATGCGTACAACAACAAATTAATCGCAGACTTAGACATGAAGAAAAAGTTTGCAATGATGTTTCGGTGCCGTTACGACCACTCATCCCCGAGAACAAAGCGAAAACGAAAGAACAAATGGCGACAGACAGGCATTCTCTGATGACCTATCGCAGCTAGTTCTGCCGGCTGCACGCACTATAGTACTTCCTGTTGCGCCTGTCGTCGCTGCTGTTGTTTTTTGCCACCGTGACTATTCTTATTAATGAGCTGACTCTTCGTACTGTTCCTGATACATTAGTCTTGTTGCCGCAAGTTGTTATCACTGTGTTCTGTCTCGTCAGTTATCCCGGCAGCTATCCGGGCGTTGCTGGAGGAGCATTTGCCAGGGGGCAATTTAGCTTTGCCGGTCGGGTATTTACCAGCATCGTTGTCGGCAGACATCGGTGGCGCGGAAGATTAACCAACCTGCTGTCCGCCGACAGCCGATCCAGCCTCAGACTCACCTTTCCTTTATCTTGGTAGCGCAAAGTTCTAATGCGCAGTGCTGCGTTGCTGCCGGAATCAACTGGTAGCGCCTTCGAGAAGTAGGCTCCACTTCGTAATGTCGTACTTTCGGCGTCGATGTAAACGGCACGTTAAACACGTTTGGACCTTACCCAGTAGTGGCGTGATGTACGAGGCACAGGTAGGCATACAAGCACGCCTGTATCGAATAATGTCTGTTATCGTTTTTGCTGTTCTTCGACTTCGTCGTTGATGCTGCCGTTGCGTCAATTCGTCGGTGATAAATTCAACGAAGCGTTTATAGGCACAACGAAGTCATGCTATTCCAGACATTGCGACAGCTGTAGCTGCACACGTTACCTAGACGAACGACGTTCTTTAGCATATCGGCGTCACTTAATCGCACGAGCTTTTACGAAAGGCTGTTCCCGGAACGATACACACAGAGAGCGGCAGCGCAGAATCTCTATGCGACGAAATTTCACAAACTATTCAACACTTTTCGCTTTTGGGCGCTGCCGGAAGAAACTCGCCCCATGCACAGCAGCGGGCAGAACTGTCTTCTCGGCCTAACTTTATCATACGAATGATTGCATTCGCTGTTGTCAGACACTGACTGCTCGCGTCCCTAGACGCCGCCACCGTCGTCCTGTTTGAAGGCTCTAAGGCCACGATTAGCACTAGCAGCAGTGGCAATAGCCACACGATGAACCGCTGAAGCTCACGCCCTACCCAACCTACTATGGCCTTCTACGGTCACCGGCCCATGGTGTATCCTTGCAATCCGTAGGGATCTCCCATGGAAACGGAGGGCGCCACGAGCGAGGGCAGCGGAACAACGTCAACGGAATAGAGCAGGATAGGCAGCGTTCCAGCAGCAAACGCGCGTGCTCCTAGCGGACCACTGTCGAAGTACAACCTACAATCAATACAGCTGGTGCCAGCCGTGGCAAAGAGCTAGAAATAGTAACACTCTATCGTAGAAGTATCATGCCGTGGTAGGGTCCTAGTAATAATAATCGAAATGACAGTACAGACACAGACAGACGAAGTTGAATTCTTATCCGCTTGTTGACTAGCTTCCTCGCTTTTTAGTCGCAAGAGCCAACGGCACGCGACCTAGCGACTAACTCGCTTCACACAACAAACTCCTGGCAGACACGCTAAGATATGGCGCGTTGCTAGTTCAAAGGTTTGAAAGTTCGGCGCTTCGGTGGCCGGTCGGTCGAGCGGGCGGTTAACGGCTGCTTGGGAACATCGTACACGAACCCTCGCTAGCGCTCAGCAGAAAGGCCCACACGATGACTGCGACCACATCGAGTCAACCCTCACCCCTCGTAACGCTCCTCACTCACTAGCCTAGCAAAGGCCTCACTCACTTGGCGCTGTCCCCTGCGACTGATGCTACTAATACGACTGCTACTCAATGACTCTATGGGCTTCTTGGACACCCCATCTAGTAGACTAGCTACCACTTCACTTACTTCTCACCCTCTCTGAGAAGGACGACACTCTTGACAGTTCAGTCAGCCATCCGTCGGCGTCATTGTCAACTAGACCCAACGTCGCGACACCCTCTTCACTATTTGTATAATGCATGGTCGTGTGCGTGTGTGTGTGTGTGTGCGCGCGCGTGATAGGTTCACAATGGTCGTCGTCTTTGCTGTTGCAATAGTAGTAGTTGTAGTAGGAGATCGCAGCTGACGGCCCAGACGTACGACCTTCGTCAACCAGCTCCCGCCTTTTTTCTTTGCCTTTTTAAACCTTAAGCGTTCATCGCTATTGTTCAAACGTCATCATCAACGGCTGCTACAGCGCCAGTGATCCTAACGCCTGCTTATAATCGACGCATATAGCGGCCGACTCCTGTCGCGTAGTCGTCCGTGAGTGCTGCTAATCAGTCCCTCGACCTTTCTGTTTAGTTCTGCTTCACCATTAGCGTAAGTGAGGGCCGTCGAGCAAAGATCACTTTACGAGAGCACCCTTCGATAGAACTGAGACAAAAAGCAGCCAGAAAGCGAGCGGGCGAGCCTAGTCAATGGAAGTAGGTTGGCAGGTCAATTTCAACAAAGGCAGAAGCAACGTGCTACTGTTGCCAGTACAGCTTTGTGGCCGGCAGTCGAGGTTGGCCGGCGGACGGGCGCTCTTCTATAAATACGCAACTACTCCGAGACCGGCAACACCGACACATGTACCCCAATCTGCTTCTGCTACCAGCAGCCGTAATTACCCCGCGTCGTATCGTTCTGTTCTATCCTGGGTGTCGTCTGTGCCACTGTCCGGCACAGCGCACTGGCCGTAGTAACAGTTGCAGCGGCTTCAAGCGAGACTTGAGGTTCACTCAGGAGTCGTTGTAACGATAGTGATCACGATCAAGTCGTCGTTTCGTCAGCTGTTTGGCCGACGATAACTAACGAGCGTCAATCTTCCACTCGTCGAGCATCACGATCGCATGCCGGATAGCAACGTCTCAGAAACGCATTGGGTACAAATTGGGACAGACGGACATGTTGTTCGAGACGCAACTGGTTATTTATTCTTGGTGAGACTCAGTTCTGCTGTTTGGATTATCCTGTTTGTGTTCCCTATAAGGTCGACTGGTCTGTTGCTCGTCTATCTACATAAGCAGCTTTTTATTCAGTATTCATTCTTTATGATTGCTGCTAACGGTCCTAACCGTTTTCGTCTCTGCAGCTAGAGAAAATAGCTGTTGTTGTTATTGTGACAACTCCGTGCGGTAGGACGATGAAGCTAGCGGTCACGGTAGATTCGTCGCTTCTCAGGGCCATGTAGTTGGCTGAAGAAGACAACGCTTATTTCATAGCAGCAAAAGTACGAACGTCATGGAACTGTATAGAATAAAAGTGGAAATTTCAGATTGGGTCGTTTGCTACGGCACCGAAGAGTTGATGATCTTCTTTTGATTGTAGACTTACACCGTTTCAGCAAAAACTAGGCTGTGTACTTTGTTTTGGAAATCCACAGAAATCCACGCCTTCAACAGTTGCCTGCATCGTATTTTGGTACGTTCATCTAGCTAACAAGCACCCCCTAAAACGCAACTCAGTTGAATAGGCAATGCTCAAGGGAACTCAACTCGAATATTGCTTGTGCAACAGCTTTCTTAGAGCTGGCATTTGCGTCTTCATTGGTGACGCGTCTGGCGCCTGAAGGCTGGCAGCCTTCAGCAGTAGCAGTGGCGTCACCAATAGCAAGGGCAACTTTTGCGTGCTGGTGCGATATGTTGCTTTTAATTGTCTCGTTTTCACTCCATTTTTGGAAAATATTTGATTCCAGCTTGCGCCTCTACCTATATATGGCCTCAGGTCTGTCGTCGCCGTAACCTGGTTGCCTGGCTTTACTCGTTTAGCGCCTTCTGTTGGTTACGAAGCAGCAGCAACGACGACGGCACGTTTGTTCGTAGTTGCAGTAGTGTATTGGATGGATTGCAAGTTGCGGTCTTTCATAGCGGTCAGTGGTTGTCGAATCACGGGCTCCTACGATCTCGTTGCTATTGCTACCTAAAGACCATCCGCTACAGCCGCCGGCGCCAATGTCGTGCCGACGAGAGTCGAACTCACCGCGAGTGGGAAAGGGCTTGTGAGCGCCGCTGGATTTCTAGGTAGCAGCAAATGACTGAAGCGAGTACGTCTCTTTTTGCGTGTGTGTGTGTGTGTGTGTGTGTGTACGTATGAGAGCGTGTCTACGAGGGTTTATATAGTGGGAGTCGGGGTACAGTGTATCTTTGTGTTAGCCTGCCTCGATACCGACCCGCCTTGCTCATGCGGCAACGGTGATGGTGGTAGTAAGCTCCTGCCTGCTACTCGAATAACTGCTGTACTTTCCGTACTTTGAGAACCAGTCATCGACAGCAAGACCCGACAGGAAGCCAGGAGCCTAGGCAAGTTGAGCGAAGCCACACACCACTGGGGCTTAGCCACCGGACAGACTCGGTTGAGTTGTCTTATCTGCGCGTTGGGGAGAGGGTCACCGCTGTTCGTGGCCACGCAATGAGAGAGCTACAGACATAGAGAAAGAGGGAGAGTAGGACAGATGCACCGAAGAGGCTGTGGCCGCTGCTGAGGAGGCCAAGGTTAGCGCAGAAGCAGTGGCAAAGGAGCCTCCACAGATCCCCGTGCCACTGTTGGAACAGGAGGAGGTGGTACAATAGAAGCTGAAGTACAATAGAAGGGGTGATCTTAGTGGTCGTGGTACCCCCGCCGTGCTGTCGTACGTGCGCGCACCTGGAAGGTACCGGAGAACAGGTACGCGCCTCTGCCAACTTGCACCGGCCGCCACCGCTTAGTTTACACCGGCTGCACCGCGTCAAGGTATAACAGCTGCAAGGGGATAGCAATTGCAGTAGCAACGCTTCATTGGTCGGTCTGTTCGTAGACGTGTTCACTATCCTTTCTGTGTCTGGTTGCCTCCGGCCTCTGGGCCGATCTGCTAATCAACTTTGAACTACTCGTTCACCCGTCTGCTCTCTAGCCAGCCATCAAGAGGTTCAATATAACGTACTTATCATAAGCGACAGAGACTGCCACTGCTATGGCAGCCTTTGCCATACAGCAAAGTAAACTTGATTTATGCATAGACACATATCTACTACACCCATCCAAACAGAAACACGTGAACACGCACGATTCGCTCAGACCTAAAAGCGGTCATTTTCCACAGTTGAACAACGACGACGGGTTGAGACAGTGATAGCGATTGTAGAGCTGGAGGTTACAGTGGTGTTTAAGATTAGGAGGAAAATCATGAGCGGCAATGGCAAGCGGAAGAAGAACAACGATCTATCGTAAGCTGGCCTGCCTAAGTTGCCATGAAGTAAATAATCAGAGTCAGTCCGAATGACTCGTATAAATTACATCGGGAAACGAAAAGCAGTTTAACGGCTGCCAATACTATTTCTATTGGCACCCAGCGATTGTCTTTGCGGCGCTCGCCCCGCAAAACACAGGGTAGCGTACTGATCAAATGCGGCTGGCCGTCATCGGCCGACGGCAAGCGGTTACAGACTGAAAATCTTTGTCGATGTGCTTGGCAATGTCGAGACGATGGGACGAGATCGATGCGGTGCGGGACAGGCCGACTAACAGCCGCAGGCGGCAACACATAAGGGGATGCCAGCGAGCGGGGGTAGAATCGCTGGTCTATCTAAACATTGGTGATTGGTCCCTGCTATGTTTCCTTTTGTTTCTACTCCTTCCCATCTCATGCGTCCCACCGTGAAAGAGTTTGTTTTCTCGACAATTTCCTAATAGCGGTCACTGTAATAGTTGTTGGTAGCCCCCATCGCCTTCCCGAACAGGGAACTCACAGTTGTTCAGGCTTTCTTTGCTTCGCTTGCACGTTTCCTACAAGTGGTCGAAACGGGAACAATGAGCACCGGAGTTAAATGGCTCATCCGCCGTTCCTGCAACGAATTGTCTTCTTATATGAACGAAACACAGAAGCAAAGAGCAACGGGTGCCGCTGTCCTGGTTAATGTATAGGAAGCCTTTATACCAGCTAGCATTGTTGCTCCCATTCCGTAACTTTCCCACTTTGTCATTCATGCCCTGTTAGCATGATTGATTAGTTATACATCATGCACAACTAATCATAAAGCTATGCCTATCCGACCATGCTGGCAGAGTTACTGGATAGGTTGCTGCATATGGGACAAAAATGGACTAGAACGATTCGTTCTGCTGCAGTTCCTATATAGCCACACTCGAGACATAGAACGGTCCCTGTTGGAGTCAGAAAAAAAAGATGAATAGATCAAGAGCAGTTCTTTGCTTTTTCGCTGGTTAGCCTCTTTGTTCGATCTTGACGTTATAATTGTTCTAATTGTGTCCGTGTTATAGCCATCCATCCGGGAAAGGGGGGAGTGGATAGGCACCGTCCAGTTTTATTCTCCTCCGCCAGGGCTCGACGGCCTGCCGAAGGACCATGGCTCACATGAAAGAATATGAACATAGCCGAGCGTGACAGCAGCGACAACGACGTCGATGACGACGAAAAAATGGAATGGTGCAGAGCTGAGCCAATGCTAGAGTATGAGAAAGAGAGATCACATGGAAATTGGCAGTGGGTGGCTAGGAATGCAAGAGAAGTGTACGTGGACTCGTCAGATTATCTCGTCTGATTTATAAAAACCTCTCCCAGGCGCGTTCAGGCCAGGAAGCCCAAACCCGAGCCAGCATCACCGGAAGTACCTTTCAGCCCGGAGCTGCTCGACCAGCATTGCCTTTTTTAGCTATATATTCCATTGGAGCTTGCCCCTTTCGTCCCGTATAACCCCTAATAGCCGTGGCGCTCTCACCAAACTATCGTTCTTCTAACGGGTACTCTGACTGAGCCTCTTTAGGTCGATGAAGCTGTCACTAATCGTCACACGCCACGCGCCGCAGAACGGCTTTAGGTCGAACACCACAGTCGAGAGGCAGGCACGGTAAGCGGGAACTGGGTACTTTCCAAACTTTAGTATTATACAGTTCCGCCACTACTCTCGCTCAATGTGACTTATTGAAAACGTGTTTGAGTAAACAATTCAGCTGGCTTATATAGCAAGGGATTGTGTGAACGTCCGCTGCCCATCCGTAGACAATGATGCACCAAAGTTGCAAAACAAGAATAGCCTGCAAAAAAATATAGAACAATATATATTCCCATATTTCTAATACTTTTCTTCGAGTCGAGACATCCGACTTCTAAATTTTCTCTCGCTGGTCGCGAATCATAGCTAACGCATTTCCTATACTTCACGCAAATAACTGCAACAAT
This sequence comes from Varroa destructor, assembly GCF_002443255.2. Classification (NCBI taxonomy): domain Eukaryota; kingdom Metazoa; phylum Arthropoda; class Arachnida; order Mesostigmata; family Varroidae; genus Varroa; species Varroa destructor. The sequence continues at coordinate 39,476,650 of NW_019211458.1, read as the reverse complement.
AGTATAAGCTGTATTTGTGGATATATATGCTCCATACGTTAAATTAAGCCAAAACCCGCTTTATATAAAAATGTAACTAATAATTATTCTCCTGAGGCTCACAACTACCGTCTTACACAGTCCGGACTACAAAATGACTGAATATAAGAAGCTAAATTGGATTAATGATGTAAGGTAATGTACATTAAAACACATTCATCCATCAATGAATAGGAGTTTTTAATAGTTGATAATTCTAATACTTGAGGCATGTCCTAATGCTATGGGAGCGTTCCTGTCGAACAAGCACTTGTTGGGGGATGAGGCTTCATCTTATATATAAGGATACTCTGATTGATTGTACGAATCGAGAGTCTTTGAGTTAAATCGGTGAACGCTTTATGCCATCTCATAATTGTCCTGCTAAAGTAATTTTATCCTGAGGAGCGTCCCGCATCGCCGCAAAAACAAAACCAATACAGTGTCATTTCAACTAAATCACAAAAGAGAACGTCTCAGCTGATAAAAGATAACCTAAAAAGAAGCCATTTTGAAAAATGCAAATGGCCGAGTAAACCTAAAATAATGACGTCCTACTTTTAACATAAAAAAAAACAAATAGCCGAGCCTATTAAGCTGTTCAGGCGGTCACTGTAATATCTCTCTGTAATTAATTTTACACGTTAACGTTTGACGACGTTTCAACTTGATCTTTACGGTAAACGTATTGTGTGGTCGGTCCAGTTTATTTTAGTTTCTGTAAGTGATATTGCAGAAATATTCGCAGAAACGTTTGTCTGGCGGTGATCTATACGATGGTCAGAAGAAAATGCTTGTAGCCAATAATATGCGTGTTTGCTACGGAAATCGCTTAAAAACATCGGACAGTTTTTATACTTCGAACTTCACCCTTCTTGTGCTTCAGCGATGCTTAAATTCTTTTTAGATTCTATTATATGATAGACATACAAAGTACACAAATGCTTGTTTTGGTAGGGCGCTTGACATATACGAATAGGTTGTATTTTCTCGTCTCCGATTTAAAATGATGCATAGACAAAGACAGCTCGTTATTAATCTAGAAAATTATGCGATAATTCATTTTTAAGTAATGGCCTTAGTCCGAACAGAGCAGTGTTCGCCGTTGGCATCTGTGTAATACTACCACAGCTTTGCTACGTCCATGAAGCTGTACAAATAGACAAGCACTCAGAGACATAGTCTATACGATTTTCGAACAACGTCGACCAAAGGAAATGGTTAAGGAATATCTGCGAGGTGTCCGTTTCGAGGTGCTCTTCACTTCGCGTCGCATGGCATGAGGATCGGACGACAGGTCACGTAGTAAATAAACCGTTCCGCTTTTTCGCGGGCCATTGCTTCGTTTTGATTTACAACATCTTAGAAAAGGAAGCGGCAGAAGCAGACAGGCTGAAATAACAGTCAGGTAGTACTACTTTTCCGATGCGCCAACTTCGGCTGCCAACACAGCAGGCTCCACACCTCGGTCAACACTTGACAAACGCTCGGCCGTCCATCGTAGAGCGGAGCAAGATTATAACGCTCCTACGACTTACCGACTACCAGCCTCTCCGCGCAGATTAACATTAGCAGCTACCTTCCTACCGTAGTTAAGAAGCCGCGGTCAACCAGCTTCTTCTTCTGCAACTTCTTTATCACCTACGGCATCCAAGTTGACGGGCGATGCAATAACGTTTCCCAACACCGAACTCATTTCGATCTATTCGACAAGAAAAAGAAGAAGTTACGGTTGTCGATGTGGCTGTTAAGATTTCAATTGGCTAATAGGCGAACCCCCGAAATACGCCGAAAGTGGAGACCGTGAACCGCTAGTATCGGCACCTGGTGAAGTCTTTGCCAAACTGTAGACATCGGAGGATTGTAGGGGGCCATGGATACGATCCGCAGTTTATAAGGTTACATAGTCGCAATGGGTGTCTTAAAGAGAAGTATGACACGCCAACCGAAAAACCTTGAAGGCCAAGATAGGTCAATGGGGAAGTCACTTTTATGCATATTTGTTTAGCAAACTATTTTTAGTGCATACGGAAGATGCGTACGAGGATACATTCATAGACCTAGCTCTACTGCACCTTGAGATTTTATGCTACATTAGCAGATTGTCATTATTAAAAACACAACATTAACATATCCAAAAAGTACAGTAGAAGCAAAAATATACACAAAATCGTTGCTGTAGAAAGCGGCCAGCATGGCGTAACTGCGACGAACTGGTGGCAAAAATTATAAAAAGTTGTACTAGTCTAGGCCAACGTGCATGACAAGCATTTATATAATGGGCCAGGTTTCTCGGAACACACACTTTATGTACTTGTTTAAAAAATTTGCCTACGGTAATATGCTTGCGGATACCACTGTCAAATGATTTCATTGACGATACTGTATCAACGTTAGTTGTACTATTAAAGGACAACCAGAGAGAGAAGTTGCGAACTATAAGAAGTTGCAGTAGTGGTAACCATAGAATCTTGGCAAATCGAAAAAATTCACTCATCGAAAAGTGCTCAGGTAACGTCAAAAAATCTCTATGTCTATGAGATCGCATTTTTTTTTTCGAACATTTTACATCGTGTACTTGCGACCTATCAAATTAACTCTCTGAGTACAGTGTACACCCGAATGGTTAAAATAGTTAGATCTGAGCTCCAGAAGCATTCTCTGCGATCATTTACAACAATATATATATATTTTTTTTCTTTTTTTTCGCCAGCTTATATCTTTTTTGGATAGAAATTTCGAAATTAAATAAAGCAGTACAGAGAATTCGGATCAAATGTTTCATTTTGGGGTAGTCGTATCTTACAGTGAAGATTAACCCACATTCATTTTGACCGTGGCACATAACTTTTTAAGCTTAGTAGGATTATGAGTCTTGTACTAACAGGTTTAAAAGTCAAATGTCTCAAACGAGATTAAAACTTGATTCTATAGTTCCAGATTAACTCCCAGTAACTAACTGAGACACTAGTGAGCTGTTGAAGAACTAGATTTCCACCTACTATACCAATAAAATGGACTAGTCGTAGACATAGCAAATAAATGAGCAGAAGTTCACAACCGTCAAATACCCGTCGAACTTCAGTAGCGTACATTGGCTTGGTGAGCTAATCTCAGCTCGAGTACCCATACTCATTGACAGGAATTCAGAGAGCTGACTCGATACTTATGTACAAAGTTTGTCACCGACACAACATTGTCCGACTTAATTTCTCGGCAATAAAGTTCCAATGATTTTTATTATCATCTACTATTACATAGGGATCTTTCACTCAGTTTGGAATTTCCGGGAAGGATTGCTTCCGTGATTTCTGAGAAAAGATCGTAATCAATATGTCAATTTAAGCAGGTGGGACTATAAGTCGTTCCCAGCTATTATAGTGAGTGCGCCATTTTTTCCTGTTCCGCGGGACGAGCATTAAATCGACTCGTAACATGTGAACACAGCACGTAGTGCTATATTCAGTTAAAGAAGGTGGAGACGGATACGCGGCTCTTAGGTTTCAGGCCACAGGAAGAACGACGGAACCTAAGACAGGAAGGTGGATGAGACGGGTGGGTCAACGTTCGTATTTCCAGCAGACGTATACTCTGCGTCTATCTGCCTTTATTTACTTGTAGCCGAACCACGAGACGTTCTAGAGAAGCTACTCTAGCGAGCACCGTCAATCCCAATGGCCTAGCTCGACGTTTGCCGTCTAACGGCTTCTTAATAACTGTCGATACTGAGAGAAAGAGTTTTGGACATGGGCAGAAACGGGTGTGACCACTTATCCGGCTGGCTCGAACAGCAAGGTTCATTTCGTACCAAACAGGTTCGTAAAACGCCTAGTAACTTCTTATTTTTAACCCATATTCGTATAGTTTGTATATAATCTTAAAAGAAACAGAGGAAGAAATGCTCTTGCTGTCGCTTAGCAAATACCAAAAAAAGTGTTTTTTTGTTTTTATTAAAAATAACTATGGTGGAAACGTCCCCTATGGCAGAACTACGCGTTGGTACGTCATTGGTCGAGGGATGCGTTACGCATTTCCGCTGACGTGACTTTCGATGGACCACTTTGCGGGTGCGTATGTTCACCCGGCGAGGCTGAGGGTCTAACGTCGAAGCCATTCGCATTGTCGGAAAATTTTTTTTTCTGATATCGAGCAGGAACGATATATAAGCTGCTAAAATATCATAAGCTGTTAATTAAGAATGTCTTGTTGTCGGCATTCGTTCTTTGTAGGCCTTATAGGTGCAAAGCGAAGATACGTCTTGAAGGAGCTGGAAAACACTGAATCGACGCGATCAAATTAGGTAAATAGATGTTATTATTTGGTGTTGAACGAATCAGTAGAGCGATAAAAAAAATATTTAGAAAAGAGGCGTTAATGCTGCAAAGATGAACAAACGGCTCAAACACTAGCCGGCGCAGTTGGCTAGGTGAGTCGCGGTTAAAACGAAAATGTGCCATCTATTTCCACAGTCTCTTCCCAGATGCACTGCTTCTCTCTGGTCTTTTCCCTTCCCTCATGCGATAACCGAGGGCTTCGTCTTCTCATCTCTACTAATTGATGTTTGCGTTCATTCCTTTATCTTTTTCTAATTTTAATGCACCGCCAGTGAAGTTTTCGGTTGGTCGGTAATAGACAAAAAGCGTAAATGGAACGTAGTGACCTGGGTCATAAGATAAATTTTTAAAGCTGTACGCACCCAGGTTTCGAAAATCTCTGTCTATCAGTCCAGCCCAGCGAAGCATCGCCTTGCGGTTCCCTTATCTATACATATACCTGTCCTGTCCTGTCCTGCTTGTTTAAGCCCAGGAAACACGGGTGCGAAGATCTACAGGGGCAATAGCCCCACGTCTAATGCCCAGAGCACTGGGCAGGCAGCTAACAACAAAAAGCTGCTGCAGGCTGATCACACACGCGAATCTCTCCCAGATAGCACCAACGGTCGAGCCTGTTTTTTTCATCCTTCTCTATATATATATATATATACATACATCGAATAGCTCAGACTCCCACGCTCAGGGTCTAGTGCCCTGGTGACCAACAAAAATAACCGATAGACCTTATTGTCGATTTCAACCAAATAGACAGAGTGAGTGTTCGAAAGTTGATAAGGCAAATGATTTAAAATTGCACCACTTCTGAACAAATTGGCCTTGTTCGCTAAGATAAAAATTGACCGTCACGAGCTGGACAACGTTGATTCGTCTGTATACGGCAGCACTGACGCTAGACAATTAACAAACAGTGGAAACACACGTCATAAATGTAAGGATATTGTCATTTTTTAGCGACATTGATCGAGTGATGGGGTCGCCGTATGACCCTGTTTGAATCCTGGATCTGGGGTGATGTGGTCTGTGACCTTATAGCCCAAACGAATAACGATGTCGTAAATTGTGCGTATAGACTCTGGTTTCATACTTCTTTTAGCGTTTGTTTGCATATGCATTATAGCCTATGGCGGATAGAAAAAATGAAGAACTTTTTGAACTGAGTGATCCAAAACACAGCAACTTATGATTACGTTATGTACCAAAATTTTCTTCAGACAGGGAAAGCGTACTGGAAATCAACAGATACACGCACTTGCGAATAAATCTCATGAAAAATTCAGGGACCCGATTACGACATAGTACAATATGTATCAATAGCTAAGTGAATCTCACGGGTTCGGAACAAACCACGATTTAACTTCTAACATAGATTTATTGTACAGTCACTTGGTCGGTTCCTCGTCTTTACAAAGCCACTTTAGAGCGTCTAGCATGGTTCTCACCGCTGTTTGCCGTAGCTATTAACCTTAGCTGACAATGAGCTTGTTAATTATAGCTTCTTGTAAGGTGAGAAACATTATCACAATGCTCTCAATAATCGAATCTGTTTCGTCCTCCAGTGGTCTAAAGTGTCCCATCGTCACGGCCATTATGACTATAGAGCACCCTAGTACCAAGCTGTAGGACGTGAGCAACAAAGGCTATCGCCCCTGTGTAGGCGGATTTCCGAAAGCTGAGAAACGCCACCATGAAGCTTGATTAGAACACAAAGGATCTAGATGTTTGCAAATGTGCGCTACAAAATCACGACGACTTCCGGTTGCGTTTCTGCTCCTCTATCATCGCTTTGGCGACGTTGAATCAATATGTACGAGAGTAAAACCACAAGACAAGTTCCAGAACCATGAGAAAATTCGTCCAGCACTGTTTTCAGGTATAACTCCTTCTGCCTCAACTATAAAAATCGTATTTTACGGGAAGCGGCAGTAGAATTTAATTTTAAATGCAGCTTTGTTCGACCAGACACTAAACGGTAAGTACGCGGTGCCAACTGGATTGTCCAACAGCAGGTCCCTTGCCTGTTTCGTGCTTCCCGGCTTGTTTATTCCCAGCATATTTCATATTCCCGCCGATTTCCCCACTGCTGCTGTCAGCATCGCCGGCCCTGAGCGTAGTTGTGGGCAGTCGTGGTGTGGGTACCGTTGCAGCTACCATAGATACGAAGCGGATTTGTGAATATAAAAGTGATGCTAGCGTTTACGTCGGCTAAGTAACTGATAACGGTAATAGACAAATATTACTTACCGGTTGTGAGATGCCTCTATTTGAACTGAACGAGCTTGTGTAGCGTGATTCAAATGTGCTTTGAAGGCATCCCGTTATTCCGTTTCCCAAAAACTCTTGCACAAAGGCCGAATGCGCGCGATGTATAAGAATGATCATTAGACAGCTCTCAACCGTAGAAGAGGAGTTACATATATATATATATATATATATATATATATATATATATATCGATCGATACACCGTTATGAACAATATCTTAGCGTTAGGCTATAGTTTTTGCGACGACTAGGTACCTAAAAACGGCACTTTTTTACACGGTGTCATTTTAGCGGTAGCAGTTTTTTGATGCGTCTATCATTGGATAGATTACATGCTACTATCGAACATTATAGAATATTTTGCAAATATTAACAGGTTATTATAATTACGTGTGTTTTGAATACAGCTCCACAGGGCTCGGTATTATATAATGTTTATTGCTCTAGATTCATTTCGATCAAAAAGATTTCAAGGGATCTTCACTATGGCGAACGAAAATCGTTAGAAGGGAGCGCGTCGTATCGACAAAGATGCTCTACCCTGTTTCAGCATGAGAATATTTTAGATAGTTATCCTTTAAGTCCACTCGTTTCCCGCACCGTTTGCCTCTTCTGCTTCTTCCTTGCTTGGAAGAACGCAAACAGACACTCAAACGCAAAAACCAGGACGAGGTGGACGTACAGTCGTTCCTGGCATCATATCGAATTCGACAAAGGACAATGTAAAACGAGTCACCGGGACAGAGTAAGAGAAAGCGAACGAAAATTTTACAAAGGCCTGAAATTGTTTTTGTCATACTTAGTTTTACTCACAGAATAGCATATACTATACTGAGGCTATTTTAAAAAGAAAAAAAAAGATAGCTTGGTCTGATATAGACACCTAACCTCTGCTTTGCCGAGTTCCAGAGAAAGGTCTTTACATTGGTCCCTCTATACGCATCAACAAAAACATTCAAGGCCTGTTTTGAAATCGGCGGGAAGTGATCCGTGCGATGGAGCTAAGGGGCCATGCCTTTTTCGTAAAGAAAGGCGAAATCCATCTTGCTTGCTTTTGTTTGTTCCCCAAGCGGCACGGACATACATGGACTCAACTAGCCAGCCAGCCAGCCAGTAGTGGTCAGGTTGACGGAACCATTCTCAGGGGGTAAGATTAGGGCCAAACGGTGTGAAACTTTTATAAAATTGGAAACTCATTGTTGTTGTTGTCGATTCTGCTTCAGACAGACATCCTGCGGTGGCTCTGACGGTGCTTTAGTGATGAGACTGCAAATGAATACGTACTTCAAAATTTGGTGCTTTTGGCACGGTCCAGGTCGGAGATAGGCTTGAGGATCAACAAAGAGAGCACCCGGGAACTCGGGCCGAAGGGCAATCCTCTTTGGCAAACTGCATTGTAGTCGCTGACAATGAGGGCTCATGTGCGATAGGAAGTGGGCTAAACGCTTATCTTCGCGTCAATCGTAGTGCAGCCTTGACACCTCTAAACAGGAGCCCAGGCACTGGTATAATTCCATACGCCGTCCATGGTATCGTCGCCGTATCGTGGGTCTTGGAGTATGTGCATCTCTTTTACCTTTATCATCTCTTCTTTCGCCGACTTCTCCAGAAGCTAATCGAAAAAGTGAGTCCTTTCAATATTCATGAGCGGCTACTTCGCATAGGGGATTTCATAGCATAACAATACTCAGCCCTCAACGTAGTTGAGCTTGCGGGTTGCTACAGCAGTTTTGTGCGCCGGAAGATCAAAAGGAGGATACGCCTCAGTTGTGAGTAGTATAACGTAAAGTAAGGCACTAAGTTGGTTTGATTAGTGTCGTACACTGAAAACGTACCTAGGAGGCCATAGAAGAAAACTTTCAGGATCTAAGTTTAAGGTACAACGTCATCCCATCATTTTGAGGGCTTCAGAGTAAGCTTGTCTTCAGTCCTGGATCAAATAGCATGACCTAATACGTATTCCATATTAATATCCCCAAACGATAACTTGCTTATCAGACTGTTTCTGATTTTATAACAGATAAATTCGCAAATCTGTATCGGCTTACTGCGGGAAAACGCATAGTCATGCATAGAAGAAATCCTTGATTCGAAAAATAAAATCTAGCCTTTTCATTTGTTAAGCATTACTCGCTTAACATGAGTACAAAATATGAAAATAATTATATTATTTACCTGTTATCAAAAATGCCTATGGCGTGCTGTGGCGCTGACAGGCCCAGGACCCATACATACGCAATCATCTACATAGGTTAATAACGTTTCTATCTGCATTGTGTGTTACGGTTATATTGGCAGTCTTAGTCTTTTCAACTGCCGCTGCTTTTTTTACTACTACGAATCGTGTTCCTGCTATCATTTCTTAATTGTACAGTATGGATGTACTTTGGCTGACTAAATTTATCAAGCTGTCGTTTCCTCAGAATAAGATGGTTATCCGAAAAGCATCACGATATACCCTCGAATTTTCTTTCCGACTGACCGCTTGCGATCCAACTCTTTTACGCTTACTTTCCCCTTTCCAAGCCGTTCGTCAGAAGGAACGCACGCAGTTTCGAGAACTTACCTGCCTTAGAGAAAGGCAACGGTTTTCTATTGTTTTCTCATAGCAGTTTGCCGGTTCTATGGATTCGTAGGTTGGGGCCAAGGCAAATGTCCCCATCAACAATGCCTTGCCGTCGGTAGGGTCGAGTACGGCGCTCGGCGTACAAGAAGGAGTTGGGCTGATTTGAAACTCGGCGGGCTCGGACTAGTTTTCCTGATCAGATAGCCGCGTAGGAAAACAATCTCCTCTCAAATCACACTTACCGTGGAGCATTCGAGATTTTCTTGTTGAGACTTTTCCGCATTTCATCAAAGATATGTGCTTCTTTATTACTGGCGGCGCAAATAGGACGAATAAAAACCCAGGGTTTAGATGAAATTATTCTTGTTACGGTAATTATGATGCTATTATTAATTTTTGAAATCCAAGTTCGCACTGCTCTACGTCTATGTTCAGGAAATCTATCTGAAATATCTGCCGTGAGCGGTAAGATGGGAGGATCTTAAACGGAGTAATGTGCTTACAGAATTTACTTGCATTGCTCTTTTTATTTATATTGCTACGATAATTATTATTATAATTTGAAGGGTTACAGATATTTGAAGTTTTAGACAAAGTAAAATCTATTTTTGTCATTTCATTGGTTCAACGGCCTCCAGCATTATCGTTTGGATATCACATTTTCAGCTAAAACGGCGGTAAGATTGTATATTAGTCTGCTCTTCATTTCGTTACTTACTCATAATTAGTAATCCAAGCAAATATTGACAACTTGGATGGTATAGGCAAGTATAGACAAACTAATTTATCTGTAACATGATAAAGCGATATTTATTGTGAAAGTAAGTTGAGCCCGCTTATCTCGGAGTAACTTTGCTGTCCGTAACCAATATTGCAATCATATCGGTTACTAGTAACGTAAATTTGCTACACTCATTCATCAGAAAAAAAATAATGATTGTAGTTATCTAATAATTGAAGATTATGATCTGATTATTAGCATCGACCTTAAATGAAGCTTGCTTAAGTTCTTCAATTTTAGACCCGCAGAACTATGAGAAAAAATATAAGCTGTAATGTATTCATAGGTTAGAAAAATCAAGTTAGGAAAAACGTCACTTTGTACCGCAGAACAACTTTATACTACCGCTTGCTTTGGCCATTAAAATAGCATTGATACATTTCTGCATGCTTGTCGTCGTATTGGCACTATTAAAGCGCATGGGCATTTGCTCCTATCGCTCGGGAAGAGATATTGAATGATGTAGTCTCAGCTGCAGCCGCTATCCGATGCAAATAACGTACGTCGAATAGTGACGTAATCGGCTTCGTAACTATGATCGTACGGTCGATTTTTAAACATGTAATAGTAACTTATTTATCCTAATGGTGTAGTATGTTTATCGGCGGCCCCCGCCTTGGCACTAACGGAAGCTGTAACACCGTTATAGCCTTACGGTCCGACTAACATCTTGCTGCACACAATATCAACGGCGCTGGCTTAAAAAGAACGTCAGCCATCGATCGTACCGTATAAACAGTTGAGTGATGAGGTTATGTTAGGTGCTTAGGTCCTTATGTGTAAAAATAAGAAGCCTAGTTGGCCATATTTTTACACATGGCAGAAATGTCATACGGAAAGATAAGCGCAAGATGGGCGATCGAGAATAATTTAACAGGAATCACAGTAAGCACTGACTCTGTAGATGGTAAGTATTCCTGTTTCCTGATTGATACTTGCTATTAGTAAGCGTATAAAAAATCGTGTGATTTATTTCTCTATATGCGCACCAGGTCTTCATGCAGATTGCAGTAGTGCGTACCGGCTTAGCACCTGACAAGCGCACACATAGACGACTGTTTTGCGTCGGAATTGAATAGGCGCGTTCAACGAAAAACTGTCATAGTAACGGGGACTTCATCCATTCATTCAAAAGCGACACTGTAGAATAGTAGCCCTCCTTCGCCAGTTGCTAATGTTGGCGAAACAATATCCTTTACGGGATTAAGGCACCAACGGTACGGCCATAATGGCCACAACCAAGCGAGAGCGACGCTGTTGTCAGAGAGAGAATGGCTGTGTCCGGACGATTGTGAGGCATGATCACGTCAGTTCATCGATCGTTCAAGTCGGATTGAATGTCTGCTAAACAACTGCTGATGAACCAATAATATGGCCAAAATACACTGGCAGTATTTGTCAAAGCAGTGCTCTTACAGTGAGGGCAGAAGAACGAATTGTTTAGCCGCCAAACCCAGATGAACCAGTTACCTGTTAGCAAGAGTCGTCCAACTAGCTTGCGTTTCGTTCTCTTTTCCCTTTGCTGACGCCTGGGTTCCCGTTGGCTATCGATGGCAATAGTAACGCCGGTTACCGAGACAAAAGACCTTCTTAGTCTATTGAGATGGGAAAATTTCACGTCCTTAGCGACTATAGCCTAGACCAGAATGCCAGGAAGTTTCCAAGAGAGGGAAGTATAAGGAGAAGTAACAATAAGAGGGAAAACCGAGAAAATGGAGCCTGTAGGCTACGAGCCTCCTGTCCAACTTACGGCGTCTCGGTGTCTCACAGACGATTGCAAAAGATAGCTAGTAGGCCGCTATGTAGCTGGTGCGGACGCATCCACAAATGACCCGTCAGCTGGATGGATAATGGGAGGAATACAGACAACAGGAGGGAGAAACAAAGGCCATCTGAAGAAGCTAGGGTGTGCCCATTGTTGGCGTCCTGAAACGACCGAAAGCAAAGATCACTTAGACATTCTTATTTCTATCCGGTGTAAATCGATTTTCTTGTCGTCAGTATTTAAACGTGGATCGAATGTTCGCAGATGCATATCTTATGGACTCTGGATGTTGATTGAAGTAGGAGCTTAGGATCGACAAGGTTATCTAGCCGCTCTCGATTTGTGGCCTACAGTCAGGCGAGTCATGTGGCCAAAATACACTGGCAGTATCTGTCAAAGCCTCAGTACAGCGCTCACACGACTTGCGGTGCTTTTACAGTGAGGAGAGCAGAATGAACAGAGATAGATAACGAGACGGAAATCGGTTAAGCCTATCATAGGATTAGCCTACGCTGCGAAATAATAATAGAAAAATAGGTTAGCGAACGCAGTATGTATACTTTTTACTATCTGGAGATAGTGTGCGCGCATGACGCACCAGAAAAATTCTCGATGGAAATGAGCTTCCTAATGAAAGCTAAGATAGCTGATGTTGGCCGGCCATTTTAGTGTAAGTGGCTGTTTTACTATGCCACAAAGAAATGCAGGTTTATTTTAAAAAAATCACAGATTCCTCTTAATTATTAGCTGTCTTAATACATGCTTACAGTAGAGAAGTATTTGCCCAGTGACCCGAACTACGGTAACTTGGAATTGCCTTACGGCTGAAAATTTACAAGTATTATTGGTTCAATATATTAAATTTAAGAGATTCAGAGTAAGTATCTTTAGATATATAATCTCATTGTAGGCTTATTTCAATGCCGTTATACGCTCTTCTCACTACGACGCTGCTCACTAGGTTACTTGCCTGTAACCCGGGAGATCTGCCGTCGCAGACGTTGTAACAAAACCGGATTCGCATATCTTAGAGCATACCTAATGAGCATCGCAGTTCTAAATAATTGTCGTTCTAAGGGCCTTTCCAACAATTCACAAATAATTTTTAAAACTTTTTTATTTTAACTTTATAAACGTTTCTATGTCGTAAGCTACGTCGATGGCGAAACTTCAACCAGCCACTTAAGTATTAGTCATCACTCACAATCTTTAGATTTTCCGAACTTGATCATGCGCGGCATGTAGCAATGCTACGACATGTATAATTATGAATCATATACGCTTAATCTACAATATTCTTCTGCGGACCAAATAAAGAACAAAAATCCGGTGTGAACGTAGTCATCTATCAGCTCCCATTAACTTAAGTAGTATACTAAATCCGAAGCCATCGTATTACAAAATAAATCTCTTAAGTTACGTTCCGTATTGCCGTTAGATAGTGTTTTAGAGAGCAGATATTCCCAGTCGAACTAGAAGTACAAAATTTGGCCTATTGGTTGGGTAGTTTTGGTATAGGATTATGGTCCGAACTTAGGATAAAATCGTCCGTAACACGAAATGCACATTAAGCTAATTTTGTTAGACAAAACGAGCTTCATTTTTGTTGCTTAATATACACACAGTAGTCAATCAATGATTGTGCATATACTTCACACTTAAAACGCTGCCCGGTCAGAGTACATCAATAAGTTCTGGGTCATTTATCACCCATATAAAAGCTGGACCACAAAAAATCTCTATCTAGCTATAGTTATGACTGTATCAAATCCTTCCGTCAGAATTATTTGTGCCACCCATTTAACTAATGGAGTTTTACTATGAGTCTGCCTTTCAAACATAAGAGAAGGAAATAGATGCTCGATATCTATTTTACAATTAGCGAGAGAGTCACGTGTTCCAGATGACCCTTTGCAAACAGATATTCTAAGTCTAAGTTAAAAGTTGTTCAGATGTAACTTTTCTCATCGATGGTGCGACAGTAATCGTGTACCTACGTTAAATAATAAATGTTTGGTATTCTTTTAAATGAACTGTGGGAATTATGTAAATTTAGACTCATAAAACACATATAATTCTCGCCAGTTGCCATAGTGACACATCAGTTACACACACGGCACTGTGATATAATGAAGTACGTGTACACTGTACATTCTGACATTTTCAACGCCTTTACGTAACAGGCATAATTGCTGCATACATAACTGTTAACCGGTACAATCAAGCCGATGACGACGATAATAACAGTGATTCGAACAGCTACTTTACAATAGGAATTAGAGCCTAAACCCTGATTGAAGTCCATTGGAACAAGTATAAGGTTAGGTAGACTTTGACAGCAAGAAGGCGATTAGGCTATACACCTGACTATTGGATCCGCCAGCCTATTCATAAGCAGATGGCGTGCTCACCTCAAATAAAAGATGGATTCGCGAGAGACGGAAAAGGAGCCGACTTTTCTTAGCTTCCAACTTCGATTCCACCTTGATATGACCACCTCGGAAAAACTGCAAATGACCGCTCTTCTTCTTGCAGCCATAAAAGCACTTCAAATAAAGAATGACTGGAAATTGGGATTCGCGGTAGCCGTACTTGCTGCGGCCATGCTGACGGTAGTCCGTAAAATACGCTACGTTCTTAGGCCAGCACTCCATACGCGTGAAGCCAGCGGACGACAGAAGCAACCAAAGATCAACGATTGGGGCATACCCAATCTATGTTGTCTATAGACGAGCGATGGGATACGCGCAACGGCCACGAGAAGCGCAAAGAAGCCAGCTGTGAGCGGCGGTAGAAAGACATTACATGTCTGCTTAGCTACCGGGCTGCCGGGGCACGTTAGTTAACTACGAAGGCAAAACTCAAATGTTCATTGCGCAAAGCAGAGAGAACCCAGCCCGGATGATACGAGCTTAGGTGCGCAGAAACAAGAACCCACAGTGTATAATGTCAGGATATGGGACGAGAAAAGAGTAACAGTGGTAAGACTGTCAGCTTTTTTATGCACATATGCATATTGCAACTGTACTTGGCCTCGAGTACTGCAGCCAGGAGGTCAAGTGATGGACCTATGGGGTAGGGTAATTCAATTTCCCGTTGGTAATTTATATAATTATTCTTATCGGACCAAAGGAAACATAATTCCATGTAAGCCACCGACGGGGTCAGTTTTGAGTAGATTTACAGGAAACCTGCTCAGGTACAAAGTAAAAGCAGTTATTTTCTGTTATGCATGACTGTGCAAAAATATAGAATGCTTGACACATAAAATTTACACTCGAAAAAGCTAAACCAAAATTTCAACTAAGAAGTCCTAAAAACGTTTTTTCAAAGACCAATTTTTTTACAAATAGCATGTTGGTTCGCTTTGTAAAGAAAAACATGGGTTCGCCGCCTTTTGTGCATCGTTCTTCTACCAAAATCGGCTTGGCGCACGGAACCAGGTTTTTGTATTTGCAGTTTCTTGCAGAAAGGAAACTGATAGCAGGCATTCAAAATCAGGGGACAGTATAGATGCAGAGATCTTCTGCTATGTGGATAAAATCATCGTATGCCCAGATAGGGGTAACTGTAAAAGATGAAGGCTCGAAGCGAGTAATTAAAACCAATTGAAGATTTGAGATGTTCTAAAAGCTAACGCATACGGCCAATTAGCCTTAAGTGTGAAACGTCAGCTTTGCTGCTCTTTTATATGTACGTTGCCATAAACTGAATATTCATTTAATTTATGGTAACACTCGTCCAAGTCCACAATCTACGATGAAAGGAATTTGGCTTTTACTGACTTTAACTGAAAATAACGAAAAAGCTAAGGGATAAAATATATTGCATTTCAAAATAACTCTCGACTTTATACATCCCACCTGATTCAATTTTGTACAAAACCAGTCGTTTTTATGCCGCTATTGAGTTTATAAAAATGTTTATTGTGCATATTTTCATCATTAGGCTATCGTGAGGACACAAGTCTTCGTTAAGTTTCTTACCAGCGAGGTGCGATGGTTGGCAGTTAGTAGTGGTAAGTCTTTTCTATATAGTTATGTTGTAAAAGCAAAAGAACTTTGTAGATGCTCATAAAGCATATTATAGATATAGATAAGGTGTAAACCGGCTTAAAGGTCAACACTGCTTATTTGGCGCAACATGGAAAAGCAAATTGTCTATAAGTGTAAATGAGAAATATTGTTGAAAGTCAAAGCAGGATCTGGTAGACCCTATTTATTTTTGTACGACAAAATCCATAGAAATAGATAATATTTTGATCAATGTTCGTGTGCTTCAGTGTAATTTGAGTTTCGGCTCGTAAGTTTACATACTACCCGCTGAAGCGGAAAAAACTGTTTTTGTTGAGGTGTCCCGGAAACGTGTACATACAGGCGTGCATATGCTGCAAATGATTTATGACGAAAGAACAGAAAAACTTCGAAAACGTAGGGCCTGGAAGTGTCCGTGGCAAAGCAAACAGTTCCCGGCCAAAAAGACGCAAAGCTCCGTTTGCTGCTTTGACGTTTACTTAGGCATATATGAAAGCTTCTATCTTAGCATATGTTCGTATCTCTCGCTTGTTATCCTTAAAACTACTAGCAGGATCTGTCAGGATACAACGATCGGCCAAGCACACAACTCACGAGAGTGAATAGAACGTTGTTGTTCATTTACTGACATCTTATTGTCGGGCGTATTATTTTCCGGTGGCAAAATCCACATATGAAACGTTTGAGTTTGACACTTTGGTCTCGTCCCCATGCTGGGCGTGAGAATCCCATTGTGTAGCCGACAGCCATGTCGCCGGTAGCAATCTGCGGATTTTCATTACCTGGAAACGTACACAATACAATTTCGGTCCGGTCACCACTTAACTGTGGTGAATAGAGGCACGCTGTTGTTTTTTTCCAGTTCTGCGTAAAAGTTTGCGTTTTAAATCCGGCCTATGTCCTAACGTGAATAGCAATTCACAACAGCTAGCAGTCTCATTCCCCTGTCGAAGCTGCACCACACCTACATCATCTCGCAAGGTTTCGATCCTTCATATATATAATTATAGTGATAATTAGGTGTGATGTCATTATCTTTATGTACATACACGGGTTTCACTGAGCATTGCGTTACGGATATATGTTTTTTTACGTGGTATCTTTATAAGGGTCATACTAAGAGACAAATGTCTTGCAGCTAGTAGATTCGTTTCAATCTCATTACGCTTTTGTAGTCCATTGTGTTACTTTACGGTTACGTTAACTATCGGTGCTCGATGTCTAACACCGATAACTTTTGACAGCATTGGAGTTGAAAAGTAAATTTTCGTTTTTTACGTCTTAGGCATAATGTGATCTCAGTATGATAAGCCTACACGATACGCTGTCATTGGTTGGTCTAGGCTAATGTATGTATTCGATGGCCTCCTACAGTTGAGAATATAGTATCAGACTATTATTATCTATGTTTACAGCCATTGTCCAATCAAATAGGGCCACAGTTTGGTCGGAGATATCTCCTAGCGATAGCGCGAACTAAACGTCTGCATGTGCTTTTTCCACACGAGAGCCTTCAATAGCTTTTTAATACTATGCACAGGTGACAATACCGTTAGAAACGAATTTTCACACGTATGTGGTAGGCAAGGCAATTTTTGGAGACGTGCCGTGTGATAGTGGGTCACACCCGCGTTATTACGCACGATTCAGGTATCTGATCTTGTCTTCTTTTCCTCACGAATGAACACAGATGATTTAACATGCGGTGCAGCAATTATCTCGCCCTCTCTATTCAACGACAACGACGTTTTTATAATCGCAGATTATGACTATACTTAAACTCGTAGTGAAATAGCAAAAATACCTGCTGAAAGAGTTGCGAACTCTAATGATTCGAACCATACAAAAAAAACGATAGTCAAAAGAGGTTGCTAAGTGGGGGCAGAGCCGTGATATCAAAGTGTGTATTTGACAGTGGGACCCATACTCTGAAAGATCAGGTGCCTCTGTCATCGAAAATAATGAAAAACAAAAGTAAAAATGGTTCACAACGCAGCGAGGAGATAAAGTCATTTTTAAAAAAATGCCAATTTGTAATAGTTTTTTTAATCGCGTCACCGTGTGGAAAAGTGCGAAGTAACTGTCTTCGGAAGGACTCACCGGCGTCGGGTCAGAATGGGTGGTTTTAGATGTCATAAATTTACCAGAAGACGTCTGCTAAATCTCCACATAAATAGACGCGTTATAAGCGGACAAACGCGTTGTAAACAATTCTAAAATTAGCCAGTGAAAACTTGACAAAGGGTCTGCCTTTCATATAAATTATAGTCTGCAAATTAGCAACGCTGAACACATCTACAGGCGTTCCAGCGACCGATTCCGCGAGATCTATGTAATCCAGCAGCCTATTAGAATGATTGTGTGAGCCTTGATATCCGTCCTGCGCAGGAGTCCTACATACGGTCAACGGGATTATTTAAAAGCGAAACACAATGTGGTAATCCAGACGAGAATGTTCCCTTATGTATTGGAGGATAATTTCCAGGTTGGAACTATGTGTGTTGTAGAGGATGTCTCTGAAAAGTTTATCGTTATTGGTACTGAAGTTCAGCTATACCTAGGAAGTTCACCCGACCTGAATTTCACGTATGAAAACGTATGGCATTATACTAAAGGGCAAGTTAAAATCGGACAGGAGATCACGAACGTCTTACAACTAAAGGATAAAATGCTTAAAATGTGCGCCTAGAGTTCGAGCGTGACGTAGGTGGTACCCAAGTAATTGTAGCTAGGGGTGGGGTGACTAAATAAGTGGTGAAAAGTTGACCAGTAAGTGTTTTCCGTTTCATAGTAGTTTAAAAAATGCGCCTTTAACAACAGTGCCGTTAGAGCTAGCATAGATATTGTGGTTGGGTGTAGAGCTATCTATGAACAAATCCTGCATTACGTGAAAGTTCTAGGTGGGCTTATTTGATTGGCCAATGACTGTATATTAGTGATATCATGTAAATAGATAAGAAGTATTTAGGAGGATTATTGATTATGCTAATGTTAACTCGCAATTTTCCATCGCCGCCTTCAAAAGGTTGGTTGCTGGGTTGTTTCTCTAGTGTCAATGGACAAGGCACTGCCGTTTCAAGGAGGCAAACGAGAGCTCCCGGAGCCAGAACGACCAACGTCGTTACTACCAAAAGAATAAAAACGCCCACACGCACGACATTATACAGCGATGGGAAATCGATTCTGCGTTAATTTTTTTTACCAGCCGCTAACGGTTCTCTGCTAATTGCTGGTGTTTTCACGTATTACTTTACTGCTCACATGTACCCAGCTGACTGAGAAGACCTATTGGCCACTTTTAAAAAGCCACTTATCGATAGTAATAGGTGCTGCCGTAAAAGAGAGTGGCGCTGATGAAGCTATAGCGTCGGCCTGAGTTACGGCAGATTCAAGCTCCGCTGAGACATCGGAACAGGCCGTTATGTTCAAAAATTGAGTGAGAAGCAGATTGTCTCTAAAGGAAAATACCCATAAAACGGAAAGGAAGCGCGTGGCCTATGTGATGGCGAGATATACTTTGCAGCGCAGCTCGTTTCTCACGAAGTAATTGATCAGGTGATTGATTGTCAGCCACTTAATCTCGGACTATAATAAAATGCGATCCGCTAAGATCTCTATTCGTTCAGATATCATGAGCATCATTAGTCAGAGCGCGAGTGCAGGTCCAGTGTTGTTAAATATAATGAATACAGTAACTACTTCAGCTCTAAGAGAAGCCTTGGTGCCCTTATATTAAATCGTGGCTAGTACTCATGCGATAATATTTAAAATGAAAGGCAAAAAAAGCTTAGTTTGCAGATAGAAACTACACACTGGAAACAGACTCTTTTCACCTGTGGTAAAGACCGGATGAGCTGAATCATCATCACCATTTGCCATTTAGGAGAAGCCGTGAAACATGTACATTGAGCAGTGCAGTCTGATTGCATCTAGTAACGCGGCCATCACCGACAAAGGACACTGCCCTTGAATTAATTAGAGTGAATCCAGATTCCACTTGTACTAACTTCCTCCCACGTTCATGTGCTCTGTTTATATTCAACATATACATCCCAAAAGTACTAAAAAATATATGTACTTTTTAAACCTGTTAATTAGTGTAATAATATGTTGCTTGGAACATATAGTTTTTTTTAGTATTTTCGGTATATATATATATATACAGACATTATTTGCAAACAGAGTTGTACAATGTTGATGGACTTTTCTAAAGTAAGTAAAGTAAAGAGTGAAATATGTATTTACTCTAGCAACCCGTATGCATAGAGGCCTAAAAATTTGAGAAATCGGAGAATGATTTTTCCGGTTAGGTCGGTGTACCTACTAATATAAAGGTACGCTGTTTATCGAAGCGAACTGCAAACTGGCGAGAAAGGACGATATTAGAGGCGAGCTTTTTTTAGTCTGAGGTGCACTACGCACGGGCGGCGTAAGATCTCGCTTGTGAGCTCCCCATTGTTGACGTGTGAAGGATCTAGAATTTTTTTCCTTAATACCACCGCCACGCCGTTTTCCGCGCATTATCGGTGCTCGACATAAAGGGCCAGGAGTAGATCGAAAGAAGGGCAATTGGGAAAATGGTGTCGCTTTTAAGCCTAGGTGTCGACTTTTCGGTAGCCAGTTTAACGTCATCTCTTCACCTAGCTCTACAGAAGCCTACACAATGCCGAAGAGCATAATTAACGGAATTCAATAAAAATTGTTTCCGTGTGAGTCCTGCTCTTCTGCAGGCGCGTGATCGTGAATGCGTGTCAATCCATTTAGCTTGCATTTCCACTCCTTCTCGACGACGCTCACAACGAACTTAGCTCGCCTTACCGACATCGTTCGGATAGATCGTGGCTTTCTAACCCGTACCTGTCGCGCGAACTATGATCCTGCCTTACGCTATTCTAGTTAGCGGTAGGATAAAACGAAAGGGCAAAGAAAGAGACGCGTCCATCATCCTACATGGTACTATGAACGTCCGAGTCACTATTGAATTGCTTTTCTGCCGGTGCCTTGTGCAGGCGGTCATTCCGTAAATGATTTCGAAGGCCAGAAAGGTGAGATCCAGCTAGGCTTGAACAGATCCACGTTAGATTATGGGATAAGCAGACTCCGCATGAAAAACCCTGAGATGACAATTAGTTTAAACCGACTAACAGCGAGCGTAATCTCGAATTGGCATGAACACCTCGTGCGATAGAGGCGTCTGCTTTACGTTGGCCCGTCTGAAGGCATCTTTGGTGGAAGATACGTTAACGGATCAAAGAGAACTTTAAGGATTCGGGATGACTAAGGAAGGGGTAGAAAAAGACCTAAGGAGAGCATACAGCCAAGCTTTTTTCATTTACAGCAGCAAATACATGCATCAAGAATCATTAGGGAACGAATAGCAAGCTATATAGGACGAGATGTTTTTCTTTCCAAAAAAACAGGCCGTCTGCTCCGCTTTGTTCATGAGTATAGTACAAAGTTTCCTTGTCAGCACACATGTTCAATTTAGCTAACTGGTGCCTCTGTAGAAGTTTCCTTTCTGCTTCGTGATAGAATGGAGAGTTCTTTCAAAAGGGTCCAGCTCAGTTACCTGCGCAGCTTCGTGTATAGACGCAATACCGTTAACATACACGCTGTGTCTACACACGAATGAAACCAATTGCATTACCTATGTATTTAGGCTCGATAATTTATCAAGAAAGCGATACGACTGGCCATTTGATTGTGTTGGCCACGTAGATAGCACTAGTAAGTCGCTTAAGCCATTTATAGCCAACCCAAACTGATTTTCGTAGCTGTATTCTTAGTTACTGCTGCTGACCGCATTTTGTGCACCCAGGACATCACTAGGAGGTTTCTCTTCTGAGTTAAAACAATCCGCCTCGGTGCGATTGCCATCATGTCAACTCTTAGACTTCGTACAAACAAACCATAGCAACAAAGACGTCCGTATGAAGCCACACATTTGTCAACAACAAATGCCAATTCAACGACGATATCTATTGAACAATGTCGTAAGTCATGTGCTTAGGTTTTGATAGCCCGTATACCTGATGGACCAGCTTATCAAATTAGATGGTTATGAAGGACTAAGACGCAACTCGGTTCCTCTAACGTGGGATAGTTTACCCCATAACATCGTTGGGTATATTCTCTCTGAACTCTGAACCCACCGTTGAATAGAATGTCTGGACTGTTCGCCAGGCGTATTCCCAATTAGTGAAACGCTAAAAAAGCTCACTTTTCTCAAGACAGACTCATATGACTTGTGTGGACGCGTAGATCAGAAGTTCTACAAAACTTAAAGCGTGAAATTAAACGTTCAGCTAAGCTGCTACCTACCTCCTACACACTAGTCAAACATTGACTGTATAGAATAACTGGCAAAAAATGGCACAATGAAAATCATTTCCATAACAAAAAATATTCGACGGATAGTGTCCCTTACAAAGCGAATGTGAGACGCAACCATACATGTTGACAGTAGCTCTGCATTAATGGTTGTTTAATTTATTCGCTATTCTAACTTATTAAAAAAGTCATATTGGTCGAACTTAATTTTCAGGCAACGAAAATGCAGTCAACAAGATGAGTAGTGTTTGTATTTCCACGCTAAATTTCCTTACTTATCGTCCCCTTCCGGTGCCAATGTAGCCGTTCGAAAGTCAGCCGTGGTAGAATAATCAGTTCACCTATTCTCTAGGCCGCACTTCTCTCTGGCATTTTTAAGAGCTCCAAAAATGTTGTTATTGAACGTCTTGAAACGACATTTTGATGCTTTGAGATTTTTGAGGAAACCCCATAGGAGGTAATTGGCTTGATCAAAGGTAGCGGAATTTGTGTGGTACGGGTTGTCGTGTGTACACCCTAACGTTCTTGCGTATATTAAAACAGGCGGTGGTTAGTATCTTGCCTGGCCTATAGTAACGTAAATAACAGTCGTGAAATCGAAAAGCCGAGCCCACCATAAACTAGTCAAGCTAAATTAATTAATTTATTTATCAAGATGTACCGGTTCGAATCGAACACAGATTTCCATGCCCGGAATCATCTCCAGCGGCTGCTTGAAGCTTTGATTTAACTAATCAGACTTCAAAGTGTAGAAATGACAAAATAGCCGAGAGTCGCCTCGGTACATTTAGCATTTGATAATGATTTGCTTGGGCCGCTACTCCGAACGGAAACACCATCAAAAACAGTAACATACCAGACGATACATTAGACAAGGCAGCGTCTTTAGACTGCAAACCACATCTTCCATCAGACCAGTAATTTTCAATTAATCTCTCAACGAAGAATGTCGTACACAATGTCTGACGCGTTTTTTTTTACTAAATATAATGTACCTTGTTAACTAATTTTATACAATAATTAGCTGGGGCAAAACGTACGACGTTGCGTGGCGTGAATTTCGGGCCTGCAGGCACACATATCTGCTGCTAGCAGGAACCAATGTTATTTTGGCCTCATTTTCTATCGATAATGAATTTCGTTAGCTAGTTAATCACAATAACGCTATTATGATCTTTTCAATTTGCTGTTCCATAATGCTAATTAACTTACATCTGTAGCGTTGACGTCTGGATACTGAATTGCTCAGACGGATCTGACGCGACACAGCGTACTAATAAATCGTGCAGTGATACCTGGTTTATGTCGTATTATTATATGATTTTTACATTTACCGCGTCTACTATTATAATTTGGCACTATTTTCTCTACCGTAACTCTTGTTCGATGTATTGCAACGCTGTAGGTCTAATGCCAAATGATTTAGAAATATCTAGCCTGTACTGATACCGGTATTTCATCGGAGCGTTGATATATTCGACTAGGCAGAGCACTGCATCATCTTACCTGTTTATCTGGCGTGTTCGATCAGTTAGGACTGATGTAAAGAGAAAATCTGACTCATTAAACAAACTACTTCATTTAGCCAGACGACGCGCGGAAGGCGAAGGAAGACGAAAAGAAAACTTTCTGTGCCAGATGAGGATAGTTCAGCCCACTGCCTCTCCAAACAGCTGCCCCTAGCCAAAGTTCTAGCCTATCCTTAGCAGTCTCCAATTTCCGAATGAAGAATCTGTTGTATTAGTACTGATGCTAAGTTTCAGGAAGTTCGGTACGTTTGTCTTTCTCCGAACGGGTGCGCGCTGTGAGGGACAAATGTCTTCCGTAACTCGCTCAAGTCCGCAACCGACTGCTGATTCATTCTCAGGAGCATAGTTTGCCCCAGTGATTCGTTAAATCTGAGGTGATTTTTCGATTCACTTGTATAGAGCTTACACTGTTTCTACGCCAAATAGGCGTTCGCCGGCTATTTAGATAACGTACAGGACAGCAGAAACTGGCTTAACTTTTACCTAGCTTATGATGGATATGCGCCTCTTACAATTAGTCCGTTGAAGAGAAACTAGCTGACATCGCTTGAGCCGCAGTAATTACTCAGGCACGTTTTTATCTGGTTAGAGATATGTTAAAACCTGTTCAATTACTGAGTTTTTCGATAACCAAATACAGGGCAAATAAGATAAAAATCATTCCCTTATACCGTAACAGTAATCAATGTTTACTGTAGGTAGCATTGAGCTTCTGGTTCCTATCTTAATCACGAGGTCAGTTTTTTCCAAGACAAAAAACCAATTTAAATAAAGTAAGCAACATCACAATTCGGCTATCCCTCCTTCAAAACGTTAGCCTCTCTGGACTATTTAGAGATATGGCCGACTTCCAAGCTTCAAACGCATTGCTAGGACTTAACAAATTTACGAGATACCTTCAACGAGTAGTTGTATTACTACAAAGCAGCTAACCTATTCCAGTACTTGATTAGATTTTGTTTGACAATGAGTTAAGAGTAATTAGTATCTATGGAACTTCTTTACACGGGCCTTATTGACGACGTGGGGCTGCCTAAATTAGAAATGAATAAATCAGTGAGGTTAGACTGACCAAGGAATAAGATGGGCTGAAGTAACACGTAACGCACAAGCCAGGTGGGTCACTGTCTCGTACAGTGGTGAAGATGTATACCAGACCATACATGAAGAGCAATAAAATCTTTAAAGCAAACAATGGTTCTCCCTTGGTACAAATAGAAAATGACACACATTCCTTATCAAGACAACGGCCTCTAGTGGCTTCGATGACTATATGCAGATACCCGGTGGCATTATATTTACTTGTGCTATTATTGGAGACAGGGGATTGGTGTTATACTACGAGTCCTAGCAGGGCATTTAGTTTAGGGCATTTAGAAACCTATTCTTGTGTGATAGATCGATACGCTCAACAGCTCGAACATCCCAGACCTCCCTATTGGCCTGATTTACTTATTATATTTGAGCTTACTCTACTCGCTTCTTAATAAAAATAACATATGAACTAAGCTTGTTAGAGTCGACTGTATCATTATGTTCATAAGCTACTTTAATCTGAAAAAAACTAAAATGGCGTTTGCTCAGACCAGCTCACATAGCTAACACGGAAGGCACACGCTTATGCCTCATTCACTACCGAAAACGAGCTGAATTAATAAAGACTCCAACGTGACGGAGCAGTCTCTGCTGTCAACCTGAGCAACTTCCCGTTTCTTATCAGTTCCGACAGCACATTATTAAAGTTCGAGTTAGCTATCAGGAAACTTACCTCTAAATCATTCTGCGTATTCGAATTTGAACGCTGTTGTGATTTAGGCCGCACCGGCTAAGCTACTCAAGGTGTCGCAGCTCTGCGAAGTCCGATCTGACTCGTTTACAGGGCTTCTAAACTAGCTCACTGATGAAATAGTTTCAATAATCCAGCAACTTTTTTTTTCTCTTAAAGTTATACATTTGTTTAAAGACAAATGGCTGTGCTAAACAAGCGCAGGACGTTTCAATAGAAATAAGCTACACCATCGAAAAGGCACCAACACCTTGAAAGAACGTATTAACGTAAATATATGAAAGTTACTAAATGGTTTTTGTTACTTGTCGTTGGCAACAGTGTTGCTGACGAAGCGACCGTCATACATGATAGTTTGAAGGCGGCTCTATTCAACCGGCAGCCGGTGGATTCCACTGCTGCACAGGCAACGGGGCAGCCAAGCGGTGTGGATTTTTTTCAAACTTGCGTGTGTGAAAAACTTCATGAACTTGAGAATAGGTACAGCCTAACGCTACAATATATTCCGCCGACAATGTTTGCTCCTGAGCAGTTCTTTATCGCAGCGGCTTTTGTAGCCATTATATGGCGTTGTTCGAAAGGGTTTTACCGAATGTCAAGTATAACTCGAATTTCGGAATTCCTTGAAATTGTGGCCGTTAATTAATTCTCCTCAAAATGGCCGGAACAGGTTTCAGTGTTCCTCGATATAAAGAAGGCCCAATAACAGGACGTCCCCTGAATTTGCCGTACATTGCGCAGTGTATTTCAACAAATCAATAGGATGTAGTCGATGCCGCAGTGAAGCATCATTGTACAGAACCTCTTGTGACCGTCATAGCTTCTACGATATATTTTCTGTTTATTGTTTATTACATTGTTTTTTTTTTATTACTACTAGCAAGAGTTATTTATCACAGTTTAACAATAATGACGGGTCGTACTGCCCAAAACGAATCCGTACGAATGCGTAATTTAAATGATTTTTGTTAATTTTTTTGCAGTTGTGATTTGTGTAACTGTATGTCCCGCCATTAGCTGTTTTTTCATATAAAGAATACTTTCCAGTTCTACTAATTCGTGTTTTTACGTCACAATTCCAGAATCTGCCTTTTATAAACTGTACGTGCGAAGACTACAGAGATGGGTACGCATAAACCCAGAGCGATACTGGGTTCGGCAAAATTCGAAAAATAAGGTACGTAAAATAAGTGAGCTAGTCCAGCTGTTAGTTAATTCATTCCAATATTTTAGTAAAGGATGAATTGCTATTATGTAATCATATCTACATGTTTAGCATGATGTCCGATCTACTACCTTCTGATCAAACTGAAGTCACGATACCTATACTTTTTACGATTAATAATCTAGCTCAAATTCAATTTATTATTGTAGGACATAGGCTGCATCACTGGAACCGCTAAAAAGGCGTATCAATTAAGATGCTTTCGCTGACACACAGGGCAGTCAGTTATTACCAGGCACACTTGAAGTACTATATTACCGTTTCTTAAAAGCTCCAAAGCTATTGATGTTTACCACAGAACTTTTTAATCGACTAAAAATAATATTTTTTTATTCAAACTGAGGGTACGAAAAATGCAACGCAACAAAATCGAACTACCTTTTACATCGAACTCTCTAAGAAGCGCTCACCTGTATTTATCATCTAACAGATTGAGGCTATCCTTAGCGGGTTCCAAATCCCTAATAGAAAAACATGAACACGCCCAGTATGTCAAAGCGTTAAAGCAGTAGAATCTGCTTGGCCGTCGCAGTCTTGATGGGCACTTTTCACAACCTCCAAGAATTTCAGCGCACGCTGAACGTCTGTGGGTCCCGTGGGAAAGATGTCAGAGTAAAAAGAGTCTTTCGGCCATAACTGTCACCTTCTGCTACGCTGGCCCCGCTCAACTGGGCTACATATTTAGCAGATTGCTACCTTGAATAGCGTCAGTATAACAAATCATATTTTGATCTATTCTAGCGCTTTCTGGACGCGTCGAACACCCGCGTAGCTTCTATAGATGCCATGGTTTTCGATACAATTTTCGACAGCAAGCGTAAGCTGTTGCTTTGATAATGTTCTATAGCGGTTCGGTTTAAATAAGACGGCTAAGATAGCGAGAGACAATCTTCTGAATACACATCCTATAAGTCCAACTAGACGCCTAACACGTTTAGGTCTTTTGGAGGGAATGCCCTGCCAAAAATGAAGTGATATCATCACTGTCTGAAATTATCGGGGGCGGGGGGGCGTCACCCGTTTCGGATACAGTCCTTCAGACAGTTCAGACTGTGCTAAGAAAATCGATAAGGAGCTTGCTAGCTATCAACTTCTAGTTACTTCAATCATATCGTGCTGTTTGTAGCCCAAGACGTGTAGCATTTACCGCTAACATTAATCGAATAATCAGTGTGAGAAAACTAACTGAACTTACTTTGGTGGAGTTCTACTCTTGGATTACGTACCCCATATATGCAAGTACATATCTTCGAAGTTCAATCATGGACTCTCATTAGCACATATCAGGCCTGGTGCGCTATGCTGTTTTTCTATCTGCAGACACTGCGATCGCCATTGTCTAATGCTTCCTTCAAACAGAACATGTCCGATATCGGGCCGGGGAAGATACCAAACGTGGCTATGACTGAAGACTTCAAATAGGCCAAGTCTATCTAAAACCTCAAAGTGGGCCACGTGCTGCAATGATATAAGACTTGCACGGTCTGGCTCGAAAAAAGTCTTGATAGGATGATAAATAGATTTGGACAGAGGATCGAGGAGCAAGCAACGGTGGCACAACTACACCGCTATAGGTCATAGTGTCATTGACACACCTACAGACTCCAATGTGTTCCATCGTGCCTTCATTATAGATTGGTGACGTTCAGGACTTGAGATCGTCGACGAATTGGGCTTTCGTTTTTAGAACACCTCTCTCACCGCACTTGCGATTGAAAAGTGACCTCTTGTGGAAGAACTAACCCGCGTATATGAGTTTATGATTTTATGTGAAGGAGCTCGTGCGAACAGAACACCTAGTTCACGTACTATACAATGAACGAGACTAAAATGATTTATTATTAGCTTGTTACGTTATAATAGTCTATATACTAGTCGAGTTAGTGGTTCGTTTTCAGCTAACCTAGGAGCGCTAACTTCGACCGTAAAGCCGCCGCTACCACGCGCTATCAGTCGTCCTTGCTAATGTCGCTCGTCGCGTAGTCACTCAGTCGAGTCCATTAGGTCGACAAGAGCACCGAGAAACAAAGCTTTCTGTCTAAGTTGATGATTTACAATTCGACTAGTTGCAGTTCGGCGAGAGAAACAAATAAATGCTGTATATTGACTAAATAGGTTTCCTCTTATTGCAAGATACCAAGTCTAGTCTGTGAGCACCTTAAGACCCCTGATTTTTGCAAAAAATGTGTAACCATTACATTACTCGGCCGTATTAGTAACGCTTTCTTGGTGACACAGCAGTGCATCGAAGGGCCATCAAATTAGGCCTGTCGTTTAAAATGCTTAGACAGACAATCTCATGTGGATAGTCCGTGGACGACAAGGTCGTCCCTGAGAGTCTTAAGATCCATAATTACAGTGTTATTATTATACATAATCACTCAAGGGGGAAGGGGCTGTACTTCAAAATCGCACGACTGATTGCTCTTAAGATCATAGCGATCGCAAACAAGGTCTAATCAATGTATCAGCGGAGTGAGTGTGAAAATCATCTGTCATTGATTTTTTGAAGATGACCTCATTTTGTACAGTTTATAGGACAGCAATCTGTACATGTCATAACGAAAAATTTGGACCATATTCTTACTTAACGTTCTCTTCAAAAAAGTTATGTACGCCAAGGAGCTTGTCATATGAACCATTTTGTTCTTGCAGCCTTAGCGTTATATGCGGAAATCATCACTTATAACAGGCACGACCTAACCGTTTCATATATGCTAACTCGTGTTGACTCGTTATACCCTTAAAATCGTTGTTTGAAGTAATGCGTCAAGCTTGTTACCTTATAATGATCGGGTGCAGGTCGAGGATAGGTTAATTAAAGACTGCGTCCGATAATCGTATGGAAACCAATGTGAAAAAATTACTCATACTAGAACCTCATCCGAGAACCCTTGAATTATCTTTTAGCAGAGTAATTTGGGTGCACAGAACGATTCCTACATACTATTAGCCATGGATGCGGTCATCAAAGCCAGTGTAGTCAACGTAGCATGCTAAACAAAACCAATTACGAACAATTGACGCTGGCCCCCTGTCTTGGCAGCTTTTCAACTTATTCTCATTGCCGTTAGCTCATCTATTGTTACAGTATCTTCCCTATGCTTATTATAATGTCGTCTGTGAACGCTATCGAGTTCCGTGCCGAACTGCGAAGTACAGATAGCCGGTCACATATTTACCTGTAAACATTACATTAAAAGAGAGACGCGTACGTGGAAAAAAAAGACGTTCTATGAATAATGTGCACTTACCAGAAACGTACGCTATTCCCTTCATGGCGCTGTCGGCTAGGGGTAATGATGGAGGTCGCGGAACAGCTGTTGTTCTGGCTGTGACTGTCTGCACAATTGTTGAAATGGTTAATGTTGTTGTTGTTGTTGATGTTGGCACTTGTAGATAGCTGTTGCTGTTGTTGTTGGTTGTTGTTGATACTATCGTTATTTTCTGTCACTGTGGTACTGTCATGAATGTCCTGTTGTATTTGATTTATTGTCACGGACGTTGTATGACAGCTGTCAACACAGTCTTCACATTCCTGTTGCGCGTTATGACGGTGCTGACACTGTGCTTGCGCATTCTGCTCTTTTGATTGCTCAGTTTGTTGCTGACGGTGGCCAGTGTTGAGGGTGTTGTTATCGTTGTTTATTTTGAGGTTGGTACTATTGGGAGCCTCGGCATCTGTCTCTATAGGGACAGGTCGCAGTGTTCCAAGGGGCGCGACGGAGCTCAGCGACGCGCGATGCGACCGATGCTGGCTCAAGTTACCCGGAGAACCCAAGGAACTGGGGCCTTCCGAGTGTAAGTCCCCGGACCTCCACTGCGCGGCCGGCGCGGGTGGGTAGGCCAGGGGGGAGTCTGCTCCGTTGACGCTTCCGAAACGCGAAGAAACGGCCATATCGAGTTGGCCGTAACTGCCTGCCTGAATACTACAGGTCGACGTCTTCTGAAGGCCCTGAAGACTGCCAGCCCGGAGTGATTCCGGTTGCTGGCCTGATAAGCCGATACCGCCCTGGCTGGGCTGCTGTGAACTCAACTCCACGAGATTTCTGTTGCACGTTGCTGTGTTGAAGAGCAGGTGATCTACGCTTGTGGAGTCGCCCTTTGCTCCCGGCGCCACCGGCACGCTAGGCCGGTGATCTACCTCGGCGTCAACTGACCGTGACGATTTTGATGTGAGAGTGAAGATTTCACGGCGACGCTTATGGTCACCACTACGTGTTGCAGCAGTGCCGGCAAAATGGGTCGAGGTGCCGGCTATCTCAGATGGCTGTTGCTGCAGCTGTTGTTGTTGTAGCACAAGGTTATCCGAGGAGCTGAGGACGAACTTGCGGTTGGCAGAGGACAGGGAAGACAGGGCTGAAGTCGGCGTGACGATGGTGCTCGAAAGCGAACAGATTGACGCTAAAGTCGAATGCTCTACGGGACTACTTAAAGAATTATTTAGGTTGTGCTGCTGCTGCTGGCCGAGGGAGTTTGCTGCTTGCAAGCTGCATGAGTTGAGGGAGGTCTGGCTGGGCGCTGAGATGATCGGTTGCTCGAGCAAAGAGGACACTGAGTCCTTGCACGGGCTGAGGGGCCGGCTCAAAGGTGGCTGATGGTTATGATGCTGTTGCGCCTGCACCTGCTGCTGCTGCTGCTGTGTTATGCTGCTGTGGTTCGTGCTATTCTGGCGTGCGAGGGACTGTGCCGGATGGCCTACATTGCCTGTAGTTTGGCTGTGGCCTTCCACGGTTGCGGCCGCCACAATTCCAGGTGAATGATTCCGTCCACCGGCATTGTTTGAAGCTGCCGGCCTTGAGCTTGCTGGCGGATTCAATGGCCCCGGTGACGTCATCAAGTCAGGTCCCCGATCGGGATTGGAACGACCTCGCACTTAGGATGCCCGTTACTATGGGCGAGTGCTGGTATAGGTATATTTTTATCGACTGATAATGACGGCAGTGATAGGGGAGTGTGCGCTGTGCGCTATACCCTTTCTGTGGGCCAAAGTTGTTCCTCGTATTTGAGGAAAATGGGACAAATGTAACGATCGCCGGACGTCGTCTCGATGTTTGGTCCTTTTCGGTTGTCGGCCTTGTTGCTCGTATTGTTATGATAAAGTGCCGTATTCGTTCTTGGTGTGATGCTATTGATGGTCAACGTTGGCTTAATTGATAGAACTGTGCTTGGAATACTGTGGTTTCGGTTGGCGTCAACGATATTCGACTTGTGATAAGTTTGTTTTAAATTGTTGACTTTCTCACCCTTTATCCAAATATCTTTAACCAAATATCGTGTTGTTGTAGTTATTGTTGTTGCAGCTATTGTTGCCTCCTTTTTGATTTCCTCCTCGATTTGTGTACTGATACCTTTTTGTTGTTGGCGACGGCGTCGTTATTACATTTGCAGATGCTGTTATTCGCAGCTGGCCGTGGATGGTGTTCTTACTCAAAGTCGGTGCGCACGCTCGGGGCAAGCTGCTCGAGTTTGGTTTCGTGAATGATGAAAATCATTGAAATGTTCCCATAGTATTAATAATAATAATAATAATAGCGTAGTAACACGCTTGCCATTGACCAATGAACAGATAGTTGTGGGTGTTCAATAAGTACAAAAAACCTTCCTATTTATTCCTAGAAATAATGCCAATTCTGTAGATGTTCTGTCGGTCCCTAGCCGTTGCTGAATTGCAGATCTCGTTTGGTTTCTTTCGAGGGCTTCGTCTTGCACTTCTGTATGAAACAATCTCGGTCTGTGATATCTTCTGCAGGTCAGGTTTTCCCTCTCAAAATCTGTTCTGCTCTACGATTTCGTTTAAAAATCGTTTTCGTTGCTCTTGTTGCTTCGTTGAAATTTTTCACGAGCTTGTAGTGCAGGTAGCGGTGTACGTTTAATGCAAGTGCTGTCATTAATTTAACATCACTCTTTTCGATGTTGATCTCTCGCGTTATCATTCTCCTAGCTTTTAATGGGGGAACGAAACGTCCGTGTGCAGTTTCGCCATGTTTCAATACTCAGACGCCCCTCTCAGACCAGGATGTCGTTCGATAAGTTGTTGTGCATTGACTTTTTCCGCTGTGATTAGTTTCGCCCGTTACCCATCATGCTGAATGTGGCCTTGTCGCATTGATTCGTTTAATACGTTGCTGCAAGTATAGTTCCGGCTTCGCTCGTAAGAATAGTAGCGATCCTCCGGCGCGCTCTGTCGTCCCTCTAGAGTCTGGTCAACTACACCCGATCAGTCTTCAGAGCCTGTGTAGAACATATCCTGCCGCGCACCGACTGTCGATCGTGAGGCGATAACATTGATGCTGACTAGTGTCGGTCGACAAACGGCTACTTAAATCAGATTTCGTCCCGTTCAAACAGCACTAATGGCTGCGTAAGTTTGTTTTTTTTTTATGCGTGTTATATTACATTATGCTTCGCTAATTCCCGCACTGCCATTAGCCGCATGGTAGTAGGCTTATAGTTAGCGTGGGAATACATCGAGTCATAAGAATATTATAGAACACTGTAAATCGGTGCATCTATATAAATGTACTTTTTTCTTGTAGCAATAATACTGATAACATTAAGAAAAAACGATTATGGTTTCGCGGTTATGCTCCTGTGTTCGTGTGCTTGTGACATAATGCCTCTGCGGCTCTGGGCGCCGCGACTATCCACCGCCTTTGTGGGCGCGTCGGCTGCCGGAGTACCGGTGGCGCTTCATCTCTTCCGAGTCGGCCGAAGGTCCACGGTCTTCAGCGCGAAGCACTCAACGAAAACCGCTTGAAGCTGCGGAAGCCGATCGAGACATACCGTACCGCTAAGTACATGGTCTTTTCATACGCTGCTTCTGAAATGTACAGAAGAAGTGGGACAAGCACAGAGGTCCACAGCGAACAATTTAGGTTATACTATATGCCGACAGTGGTGTTAAAGCAGTGCCGAAATCATAGAAGTGCAAGATGGTTATAACGATAACAATAATAGTAATGATGCTTATGTATGTTTTTTTGACGTATTTTTTACTAAATACAAGAAGGCGTATCTTTTTGGTTCGGGACCGAGCGTAGATGCACCTGATTTTGCATTGCATTGGAAGCAATGCAATGCAAAATCAGGTGCAAAGTAGGACCCAATGTTTGACCATATCACTTAGAAGCGTCTCATGCAATATTAATGCTGAGGCCGTTCAGCGTCATTGGAAGTCAGTTACGTGTAGTTCTGTACCTCTAAAACTCTACAGATTCTAAAGCTATATACTGAGCACCCAAATAACATTTAGAGGGAACAGCAATATACTTGCATGATCAGCTTGTTTATATAGCTCGCTTTTAGATTTCATTCAGTCTAATAAATAAACCGAAAGGGGGTCAGGTAGATTTAGCTTGAACTTGTCAAAAAATCGACATCTCTTTGGGTATCCCTTGAAGTAAGATGTATCTTCAAAGGCATCACTTTAAGTCACCATTTTCTTTTCTATTAGATTGGAAAAGTTTTTGCGCTTTTTTTTGAGAAAAAAAAAACTTCTGCCCTACCGTTCCAAAGTTCTCTTGCTACCTTGGTAGCCTGCTATAATAATACTGTGCTGTGAAATATCTTGTCAAGGATCGATGTTTCAAGCAGCAAAATGTACATTTTTTCACCTTTTGCATTTTGTCGAGGCCAAAAGAGCCTGGGGCATTTGCCTTGTACATGGTAATGGCACTGTCGCTAACGAGGCTGCTTAAGAGTGGTTTGTCAAATTTGAAAACAGTGAGCAGGACCTAGAGGATGTTTTTTGCTTTGACCAACTGTCTGGGTTCGATGACGACCTTCTAAAGGCATCTTTGAAGTAAAAGGGTCAATAAACAACCCGGAGATTTGCCGAAAGGATGGGGTCCGGTTCAGGGCAGATTACTTTGGTTCTGTGAATTCACACAGAAACCCGGAGCTTGGGTAAATTCAGAAAATTTACGGCTTAACGCTATACCTGAACATTTCGCCATCTGGTATCAAGCATCACGCGGCCATAATAACTAATTCGTCACTGATGACGAAAAATGGTATCTGTATATGAAGTAGAGATAGGAATGGGTAAGGCCCTGCGAAAAAAGCCAGGCTCCTGGCCTCAACCAGACCTTCATCTAGAAAGAACTGTTTTTTGCCTTTGGTAGGATTTTAAAGGCTTGATTCGTTCAAAATCGCTTTCTACGCTCGACAAGCGAAGTTATGTTTTGCTTCATAACAATGCAAGGTAACGGTCGGAAGACACCAATGACAGGTTTTACCGCAGCGTCCAGACCTTGCACCGACCGATTTTTTTCCCTAATCGATTAGTATCTACTGGACGACACCCAGTAATGAATAAAATAGTGTTAAAAAATTGTCACAATTTTTAATAACAATATAAGTATTTTATGTAAGTACCACAGCAAGAGCAATGGTAATCTCTTAAAAGCGCAGTGTTCGGAAAATGCATTCCCGATAATTACGATAATAATAAGATTTTACGTTGACTCGAAGTATAAGGTACTGGATCCTAAAACCTTACCGACCCCACCCATCGTTATAGGTCGTAAAATACATAATAATATAGATAAATTTCTAGCTTGTAGTATACAATCATAGAAAATGCATATCACATGTGTAATGGAGATTTTGCGGAGCGACATTAATGTAGATGATAGCAAAAACGTAACACTGGCCTCTGGGGGCAACCTCGCAACGTAGATCTCATAAGGGCCCCCGATATGAATAAGAATATGATGCTTATTTATTAATGATTTCCACCTAACCAAAAAAAGAATCATAATATAATACCTAAGGTCGCAAATACCATAATATCAAGATCGAAACAATTTGTAATGAACCGTTGAAATTGGTACCTTATGGCACCGGCAGGTAAAACTATAAGTATGTCCCAGTAAAAAAGTTGTATAACATATGGGATGTTGCGTTTCGAAACCGGATGGGTACTAACTTTCCGAAAAAACTGAAAACCTAAGAGCACACGTATGCTCAGTAGAAATACATATACGTGTATATATACACGTATATGTTTTCCTATTGTATATATATATATATATTCATTATATTTCGAATTATCACAGTCATAGACAAAACTTAACTGTGAATAATTTCTTATGCTAGAAAAATGCACCACTACGATAACTCTGCGGGTTTCAGTATAGTCAAATTTATACGTTTAAAGAACAATGCGTAAATGATTACTGGCTCTCCTCGCCTCTCAAACAAAGCCCAACTCGTCGGTATGCCGGTGACCGAGCTATTGGAAAGCCGGGTCGGCACTACGCAACAGAATTTTTTGCGGCCATATGGTAGACAAATAACAATGTTTTATTTGCTTGACTAAGCAGTGAAGTAGAAAGTTTTGCCATTCCTAGCTATAATCAAAGCCCCTTATAATATGAAAAGCATTTTCCCCTTAGATTTCTTCATAGGAATTTACCAACAGCCCATGCAGCTCCATGCTGTGGGACTTTAATATAAAGTATGGAGTATATATATATATATACCTTATATTTTTTATATATATAGAATATATATTTTTTTATGATCCGTGTCTCTGTACAGTGTAGCATGGAATAAAAGGCCCAAACTATGCAAGAGAATTGTCGAGTTCTCTTAAATGAAAAAAGCTATGAATCAGATAGTCTTTCTTTTTACAAGCCTAGCATGGGGCATCAAACACACACAGGCCAGGAAGAGTACTCGTATGTATGCACTGACGGATACATTGAATTTCCGCAGAAGACCGTTTAAGAATAAAGATCACAAAAGCAAAAAATCCCGGTTTGTTATAGTAGGTCAAAAGTCGAGACCTATATAGAATTGGAATATTTTTATCGATACTGTGGCATTCACGTTAGCCTTAGATGCACTCTTAGATGTTTTCTAATACCGATATATTCACGGTATTGTATGAAGGTAATAAGTGTGCAAAATTGTTTCTGATGTAGGTCCGCACAATGACTAACTTGCACGTTTGATTGAGTAAGTTATTGTGACTCCAGACATTTTAATCGTTAGCTAAGATAAACATTAGAACGCTTATCGGCGTTCTTAGACAAGCACACGCGCGTTTCCATGCGCGAGTCTCAAGTTTTCAGTCATCAAATAGATGTCGAACACCGAAATGAACTTTTTGCCTATTAAACTTAAGAGTAGACGATTTCCTATACTCGAGTCTAAAAACGCACAGGAAAAACAGAACTTCCATGCGTTACTGATACAGCACATATACCCGCACACACTCACACAGCGATAACGTACATGATATGCTCAAATACGAACAAACAATGTAAATGTGCGCACATAAATACACATAGGACATAGGTACAGAGCCAGACAAAAAGCCCCTCGCATGTCATTCCTGATGAACGCGTTCAAATTGATGACTGCATAACGCCACCATTTGTTCTGCGCCCTTCCTTTCGACCGAAAGCTCTATTGCTCTCCTAGTTATTCTTTGTGACCCCTATGTGCTGTTGGTTCTTATAAACTTATTATCTTATATATATTATTTATAAATCTTACATATTCTATAAATACAGCTCAATCGTGCGTGGTCTCATTAAATGTTAGGCCGCCTTAGCTAAAAACATCAGTATCACATTTCGTATCGATTGAATCATCATTATTATGAGCATTAGTCACGATCATCATAGTCAGCAGTATCCGAGCCAGTAGTAGCGAGCGTAACACTGCTATCTTTCTAATGGCCATCTGGCTCTGTTGGCGCAACCCCACACAGTAGCATCCTTATACTCTATGGGCAAGCAGCATATAGTTGATCGATGCGATTCCATGCAACGGCGACAGCGACGATAGGGGGCTCACAACAGCCGCGCCCAAAACGGCATCAGCGG
The DNA here is from genome assembly GCF_002443255.2 of Varroa destructor. Taxonomy (NCBI): domain Eukaryota; kingdom Metazoa; phylum Arthropoda; class Arachnida; order Mesostigmata; family Varroidae; genus Varroa; species Varroa destructor. The sequence goes on along the minus strand of NW_019211458.1, from coordinate 39,439,180 downwards.
CAGGCGAGTCTGTTCTCCGCTGTTTCTGCCATCTCAAGACCGCCCTCGCAGCGGTATCTTTCCATCCGCAGCCCTACCGTCTCGAATGGCTGAATTCGTCCATAGATTGTATCTGCCATAGAGGGCATTTGTTTGGCATTTGCATTGCCACCGTTCCCGCAGAAATGTAAACCTCACGCACTACGCTTCTGCTGCCTTTTGTCGCCTTTTCCTTTGTCCACGTGTCCAGTTCTGGGCATGTTCAAACTTTATAGTACCCCTTTCGCCAGCCTGCGTACCTAATATTTGTTCTATCTGTCAGCGTGAAAACGATTTTGGTTTCTGTGTATGGAAAGATTCTAGCTTTAGCTGCGCCGTCATCCTGATAGCCTTGAGTCAAAAGGTTGCCTCCAAGAAGCTCTGCAATCTGGACTTTTCTCTAATCGACGCACGGTTTAATTTTTTCGGTCGACTATATCATTACGGCGACCCGCGTTCCGATGATGAAGATTAAGATGGCAATAATTATTAGCGGCCGTTACCGTACCTCGAGGCACCACTTCGATATGGCGACGCAAACAGATGATCTGCCAATGTGGGTGATTCGTTACGTTCGCTAAGCGCCGAGGGTTAATCCATTTTCCGCGCCCGCTGGAAAAGCAATCTGATCCTATCAGCCCGGCTGGTTTACCCAACGATTTCGTATATACAGGTAGAGGTTTTAGTGCGGATGCAAGCGAAATGGCAATAGAATATAATATTATACATTAGTGTAATATTACAGAAGGTGGATATCGTTGTCACGTTGCTTTGGACGGCCAAGTCTGCGCCTAAAGGGAAGCTGTCTCGTGCCTCGTCACCGATAGAATTATAGAGTCACGTTTGAGAACGGATTATGTTGTAAAGTGTTTCTACGAAGGGAGCTCTGCCATCTGTCCAGACGATCTGTTCTTGTTGTACCTGAATCTTTCGTAAAGAAGTTAACATATGAGCGAAAGAAATTGTTGCTTACAAAATCCAAGAGGCATTTAAAATAGACCTTTCTCGTACGCCATTTTTATCCATGTTGGAATTCGGAGTCGTTGCCACGAACACTTTTGTCAACTTCTTATTGTTTTTGGAGCCACAGATGAGCTGATTTAACAAATAGAAACCTGATTGAAACAGTCTCGGTGTGGGAATTTCGATCTCGAGAATGCTCTTCGCTAAGGACGAGGGTCCCTTCTTGCCATCAACAAAGTGGGATCAACAAATGAAAAAGGCCACCGCTGCCATTATAGGCATTGTGTAATAGGTTCCTTGCTGGTTATTCAGAGGTGACAAGAACTGCATTCAATACGGCAATACAGCCACGGCAACTACTGCATAAATACTGATCCTACTTGGATACATTTAAAACTCAAAAGCAACATAATATATAGGTTTAGGGGACCCAGCAAGGTATTGTGTTTGACATTAGGCGAGCGCATTTCAGAATAGGTCTCTTTTAAACATCAACAAAATTCCAGCAGCCGGATAAATACTAGACGATTGTACTGTCTCAGCGTTGCATCAGGCGTATCATTACCGGCTCAATAAAAAATAATGTCAACATTGCGAGAAAAAGCCAAAACTCTATGGCCCACAAAGATAATAGCTTTTATTTATACTATATATAATATTTACTATATAGAATAATACGCTGGATATTCTCTCTAAACAGGACAACAAATATAAGTTAAGACGCCATATTGTAAATCAGCATCTCTAGGTGATGATAAAAAAATGCTACGCGGGACGTACCCACCAAAACTAAGTCAAATAGGACCAGTAGTTATTAGTGAACGGGATATTTCTGTATTATTTCCCTTAATGTATAGTTTCCTGGCCGGCTGCCTATTTAATTGTCGTTTGCGAATTGTTTCGTATCCTGGCAGCTGCATTTTTCTACTTTGTCCTGAAGAAATTACAAGGAAAATCTCCCGAAATATTACAGTGGCTTACTTTTTAATTTCGTTAGCACTTCCTACTTTTTTACCAGAACACCGTGGCACTCAGTAACAATGATCGCTCACCCGGGGCCCTCGTATGACCCTCGTTGACAGCCTGTTAAGATGGTAATCTTAGGTTGTTGTTGCTTGCTTGACTCCTAAGGTTGGGAGCTAGAAAGAAATTTGGCATAGAGGATAGAACGCGTCTTTTTGCATGCTCCCTGTGAGCGGCTACAATGACCTAAAAACGCACAGTCATCTGGCAAAAGGGTTTCTCCGACTGTGTCCACTTCAAGCCTGTTCAAAAGGGTTCGGATCGGCCCGCTGATCGATCAATTCGAGCGTCGCAGCAGGTTGGACTTATGCTAACCCTTATATCTACATATATATTCATTTTCTGGAAGCCAGCTAGATTCAACAGGGGGCTCGTATCTCGAAAATTCCAGAACAGAAACGTGTACCCGAAGGATCTGATTAGAAGGTTTCGTTTACGAATTGCAGACGAAAATTAAGTTTCGTGCGCTGTTGGCATGGATTATACTGCGACACCAATGGAAACCCCCTCAAGACCTGTATATGCTCGAATGATCAATGAGGACTAGAGCTAGTACTTTTTTAGTTTTTTTACTGGTCCATTTTTTCTGACGATTAGTACGCATAGACTACCTGCTAGATAAAGCTATGCTCTACTCCTATAAATTTACTTTTACAGGTCCGATTTATACTTTTGGTGTTGATGGGCTGAGCTACGCTTAGACCTGTAAACTTTTATCGCGCCATACTCGTGCATTTCGTCGTCGTGTCAAGCGTATCACCTAGTGGCATTGATTACAATCAACCTACAAATAACATAAACCAAGTCCTTGCTAGGCCCACTGTTAGTAACAACACCCTGATAACTTGAAGGAAATTAAATCTGACTCGCCGGCATTCAAGCCCGCGATGAAAACGGGCCATTAGAGCTTTCAACTCTTGCTCAAACGCATTTATTATCCGGCCCTTTATAAGATCTTTAAAAGCAAGCTTTTTACGACAAATAATGTTCATTCCATAGATGAAATTGTCCTACGTCTTAAATCCCAGTTAAATTTTGGCCGACGGATTACGAATATATTTGTGTATTGGCCGAATGAGCAAATTATGAGCGATTATATATTGAAGAGAATAAGCGTCAGTCAGCAACCCCTATGGTATGTCATTGCGTAGACAGCTCTCCGGGTTTGATATCCCTGATGTCGTCTGTTCGGTTGGCAATTAAACAGCGACGAATTGTTATGTGGCCAAGCTGCAATAATCGTTTGACGATAGGCTGGTCCTTCTGAAGCATCCGAGGCTTTTCTGATTGGATACCGCCTGTGTCTAAGGTTTCCGCGCGTTAAAGGCTTGAGGCACGAAAAGTAGCAGGACACAACGCAGCTAAGGAAAAAGATGGAGGGAAAAAGATGACAGGACTACACAGACGGAAAGTTGAGAACGGCGTCCGAGAAAACAACTGCACTAACGAAGTAGGCCGGTTACGTCTACCAATAGACGCCCCGAAAAACAATCTGCTAGACAGCAAAATATTGCCTTAAGCGTAAGCGCTTATTTCGTAGTACGAGGATCAAAGCATTTTTTTCTATTTTCATTTACTTATGTTTTGTTGAATTTCTGTGACAACAAAGTCTCTAAAACATTGCTGTATAGCCACTTAAAGTTCGATAGAAGATACCAAATGTAAGCGGCTTTAGGGCTTTTTATGCAAAAGGTCTGTGTCAAGCAAAAGGATCAACGTGCCGGTCTTAGCCTAAAATGCAGCTCATATCCATCAGTAATGTCGAGTCAAAGAAACCTAACTTACTTTATTATTCACTTAATAAAAAAAGGATTGGCAAAGTTTGCCGTATTGAAGTCACATTATATTCACATGTATGTAAACAGCAGTGCGCGAAAGAGTTCCTACCACAAATGGAAATAGTTGTCATAAAAATATCGCAGTATAATAGATAACTAGCTTAACAGAAATGGCTCATCGATAGTACCAGCTTCGATGGTAATTTTCAAACATAACTTTTAGTAACCCAGTACTTCCGGAAGGAGAAAGTATCGTAAACACGGTATCTGCACAAACAACCACTTTTCAATTTGCGAGGAATCTATGCACATTAAATAGATATTTGTATTGCTCCACTGCAGTGGTACAATTAGCAATAGCTCTGCGCTTAAAGATCATGCCGTAGATTGGCGGCCAAAGATGGCAGGTCGTCAAGGCTATGGGTCCCTGATCCAGCATCTTCGGACTTCTCTTCGGCTATATGTTGTTGGATATGCTGGAGGGTTAACGGCTGTGCCGTCTTTACTTCTGCCTTAAATCGTGTTAACGTCCGAATCGGTTGTCAACATGCTTTTCACTATGTTGATGCGGAACGAAGAAGAAATATCAGCGGGCGGCAATGACGGCTCTATAGTGGCATGCTTCAGGCTCCGTGACAGGCTGCGACAGATACGCAATCAGTGTCAATTACCCCTGCAAGATCCAGAAGCCTTCTGGCCTTCCGGTAAGGAGGAAACAGCTATGCGACCCTTTGTCATCGCCACCGCAACCGTTGAAAGTGGAACTTATAAGTTCCACTTTCAGTCAACATTCGTGACATCACAATCGCTGAGTATATCCGTATAGATAATCATGATAACGTTACGTAAAGCAGCTAGCGCATATAAGTTGTCCCTGCTTTATATATGCTTATCAACGACGCATGTAATTTGTCACTTCGATAGGTATTGAAAAGACTAATTCAGACGGACCAAACAACTGTCTTTTCACACCGCTTTTAAGCTAGAAACATTACTATAGTTTCTATAAATCAAAATTCCGACAAGCGTTTGTTGAGATCTTTGTTTTCAGCAGGGAGTTGATTATGTTGAAGTTAGGAGATCTATAAATGACGAGGCGACTTGACGGAGGGGCACTGTTCCGACTAATACTTACACATAAGTCACGCGTTACTTCATTATGTGCAGGAGGTGCTCAGGATTCAACAAAGGATTATATTTATACGGACCCGTTCACTTTTATACTTTTCTTCTAAATCGCTGACCTAGCTTAGGGTCAGCGGTCTGTAAAAAGTTTGAACATAATATCTATATAAGAATCGACTTCTTCGAAGAGTCTACCTCGATCGATTGATTTTAAAATAGGAAAGCTGATTTTCGAGCGCTACGGAACATGCACATAGATAAGTATAGTCATTAATTTTTCCATTTTTTATAATATTCGTAGCGTTTATGTGTAAAAATTAGAAAAATATTTTAAACCTAACTGCTGAATTTATAAATGTATTATTAAATATACTTTTTTTATACAATACAATTGCGTTTTTCATCTCCCAAGAACATTCTGTTACTAACTTCGCCCACGTGGTCACGGCCTTTCTCTGGCTTCAGTTTCTACTGCTTGAGCACACGTAATTTACTACTTCGATACATTCGGCCGTTCACGTTATATCTATAATATTTAATATGCGACCAATTTGGGTTTTACAAAACGATACATAACGACAACCAGGCTTCCAATGATCTTTATTTGCTTTTGTCCGGTCGTACGTAACCGTCATTTCAAAACAAAGACTGTCAAAAAGTGCCACTGTGTAAACGAGAGATGCGGAACCGATAAACTTTGGACCAATATTTTAACGTTTTAAATCTGGGCTTTTACTTTTGTCGCATATTCCACCTTTTTAATCGACAACTTCCGACAACTAGACATTTTTTGACCAGCGGAAGGAAACCCATTTGCATGACAGTCGGCGTACCGTTTAGAGTTTGGCCTTTATATACTGATGTAATCTAAGGTTAACTTTTAAGATGGAATGAAAACGCCAACATTACGAAGTTCCGTACGCATATTGCCGTGTTGTGAAAGTTTTGAGTTTCTATTGAAATCACGAGTAGACCAGCGGTTGCGTCGTGAAGATACGACTGGCGAATAGAGATCTTCAGATTTGCTTTAAATGAATAAGAGCAAACATTAATCCAGCATGTACTATCGGTGTATTATTGATCCGGATTGTTTGATCGGTTTTTCATTCACAAAAGCCAGGTTCGCTGCACGACCTACGACCTATTCACTGATGGCCAATGCGGCAAGAAGAAGCGGCTTAGCCCGAATGACAGATGATGCAAGCAGGCACGATTTGTCGTATTCTTTTTACAATTGTCAAAAGCCTCAAGGCTACCCTGTGCACGTGTTTCCAAAACGTTTCGGAGCAACATATAAATATTCAGAGAGAAACTTTTAAATTGTCTTGCGGTCCATTAATGTTGTTCATGGAAACAAATTTGGCCATTATAGTATATATATATATACAATTCTAAGTTGTACTTAAAGTCTATAAGACGTCTTTTTTCTCATCGTAGGTTCGTGCAATGTTATGACAAATGACCTTTGCGAGCTTCGCTTGATTCGTGTATCTAAGTCGTCTAGGTCATTGTATGTGCAGACCATACACACTGGTAGCAAAAATGATTCCGATAGTCATTGCAAGATATGCATAGCTTACTTACTTAAACGATTTTTTGATCTTCGTGAATATTGGAGTATCCGGAGAAGTCTTCACTGTGCATGCGGACTAACTGTAATAGAATCGAAGGCTATCATAGGGTTCACGAAAAGCTACATCTATTATTTGGAGATAATTTAGGAGTAATACGCTGCCTGTACACCACATTTTTTTTCTAGAATTGCTTCCATATTAGCTAACCAGAACGTATGCTTTTTGTCTTGGTAGTTCATAGAAATGCAATTTCGTTCAATCAATCTGAAGTGATGAAATTTCCTTTTGTAGAGTACGTGTAGATAATAAACCTGGATAGAACATGTCTGCCGTTAGCTAGTGCATCTGTACCTTATCTGTAATAGGAAGATAGTCTTCTATTTACGTTCCGTGCGATTGAAATGAAGTGGGCGCGTATGACCGACCCAGCCGATTCTATATACAGAGAGTACATTCAATCCTCATATAAAATTTCGGATATCACTGAAGCTAGCCGAAGTAACATGCTGAGTATATAGGATGTTTCTGAAATCAACGCTATTCTATATACGTAAAACCTACACGTATGTTTGATTGGAATGGATCAAGTCAGCATCTGTACTTGCATCTCGCTCATCCATATGATCCTGATCCGGCAAATGGCCGAAAATGAGAAGGGCAGATAGCATTATTTAGATTAATAAAAAAAAAAAAAGTAACTGTTATCGCATATAGAACTCCTAGTGCGGTACATACGTGTTGTTTCGATTAACAGAATAAACCTAAAAATAAGTTACCCTCAGACGCGATAAAATAAATAAAAAACTTGTCTGATGCAATGAACAGCAGTAACGATCGGCAGAATTCACTACTTCGATAATTTATATCATTGGAATACAATAATTTAGCCTAATGATAAGTTCGCAAGTTGAATACTGCGCCAATTCGCACTGCACAATCAGATTAGAGGCCGAAAGCTAACTTTCTATGCCCTAACTTCCTACCGCTTACCCTATCCTGGCTTCTTTGTTAGCTATCTGTCGAATAAGGAGTGCAGGTCGGCAGAGGTCGTACATTCGAAAACTAGCAAGGGCTGCTTAAACTACGGTTATCAATCTGTATATCATTCTGTAAACAAAGACGAATGTATTTTATATATATGAATACATTTACTATTTATAGTAATAATAATTAAGGACAGGCCACAAACCGTAGAGAGGTGTTCCATTTAGACAAGGCCAGTTCTTGCTTTGACTGCACAGCTAATAGGCTGTATAGTTGCCTGTTTATCGCCAAGTCGATGATCCTTTGTACACAGGTAACTTTCAGGACAGCTGGTACAAAGTGCTATTGTACAAGCTCTCGTTTCAGATAAGTAAACCCTTATCTCGACCGCATCATCGAATCAGCCAGAAGACCTTTCACAGAAGGTGTTTCGAAGTTAGTTTTTAGCTTTCTGTGAGATACTAAAATCAATTTTCACATGTACTTGTATTTGATTCTTAGAAGAGTGATTTTTTTTTTATCAGAAATTAGCTGTATCTGAGTATGGCATTTACGTAAGCCTGTATCAGCATTAAAAAGCTGACACAGGCCTGTCGTATGATGTTCGTACGTGATACAGATCATCCAGCGTATAGACAATACGTCTCAAGTAATTGAGGCATGCAAAATGTATCGAGCTATGTACGACAATACACAAAAGTGTACCCTTATCCATTTTATTAATTTGCTTCTGAGCCGGCAGCTTGAGACAAAAGAAAATCTTTGGCCCGAGGCTAACTGCGAACCAGCAGTTTGCATTTACTAAATAATTTCCATTATATTACACCTTATATATTCTCTCCTAGCCAGTTCATTGACCAAGCCAGATTCACTCATGGGAACAGTACATATCAATTCGTCTAAGTTATTACCACTATATAATCGAAGGAAAAGATAGAGGGGTATACGCCTCGTTCCCTCCTCCAATAGACGAACAATTGCAGACGCACTGCAAGAGGTCTGAGCATAAAATTTAACTTCACTCGACAGAGGGATGAACTGACGGGTTTCCACCTTTCCAGCATTACTTAATTGAATAGTTTTTGTCCTCGTCTTTGAATAGAAATACCTTGAATAGTGTTTACTTTTTCAATAAGCACTCATCGCAGGTTCAATTGAATAGAAAAACACGAATCTCACACTGTGCAGATGCTACCGCTGTCTTTCCCATTCTTTTCGCATCGTAGGGTTTGTCTCATGTGCAGCGGATTTTCCTGTTCTTTTAGAGAAATTCACGTGTGTCATCTGTGGTCAGGCTGACTAACTTACTCTAGCTAGAGATGGTAATCATACAACGACCAAGTTAACCCTTTTAATATTGACAACGAGTTTATTCTACTAGGAGAAGATTAGATACGCCAAGGAACTGGGAAGGAGTAGATAAATATATAAACGTAGTACTATTATAATTACAACATAAATTATTGTACTGTACGAACGGTAAATACCTACTTCGGTCAAATATACTCGGCACCATTTGGATCGTCGTGTTTCAATAATAAACGCTGTTAATAAGTTCTGTGTAAACAGTGTCTGATCGTGGGCGAGCAAGGCAACAAACTGATCAGGCAAGACTGGTGGAGCTTCCTCCGTTCAAACATCTCAAGTAGGAAAAAAGGCCGATTATCGCTTACTCAATTCTACCAACGGCACGTATGAATAATATTTTTCAAGTTCTATTGTGCACTTGATGGAAATTGGTAATTGGTCGATGGTCGCGCCTCCAGTCCTGAATCTATCATTGATTTTTTACAATTGTGCGGAGTTTGCGTAAAAGCGATTTTATTTTTGCTTCGCATAGCGGCCTGCTTTTGAGGGTTTAAGGACTTTTCGTGGATATCTGTGTGCTTGGCAACCTTGGCCTGTCGTTATTGGCCTTGGCTGCGGTATCAAAGCAAAATCGGCGTTTGGGTTGTATTTTCTCGAGGAACAGCTAAATAGATAACGGACCTTCCTTAACATTTAACAGTCTCTTAATTACTGAGATGAAAGCCGCACGCAGAGCTGGCTAGACGCTTGATTATTGCGTTCATTTATTTAGAAACGTTGTGGTCGGCATGAAGGACAATTGCGCCATAATTGATTGCAGTTGTCACTTACAAGCTATATGACAGCTACGACAGATTTTGGCTAACGAGGTGTCAACTTTTGTAAAACGGTGCAAGTTCTTCATATACAAAAAATGCGAAATTCTACTATGACAAAAACGCAACTAAACTCCTAACTGGCTATCCATCCGCATCAAAATAACTCATCAGGTACTTTACGCCTATACCCGAACATAAGGCTAGAGAATCAAAAAGCGCAACACTTAATCCAATTTAAGAAGCTGCCTAGTATGGGTTCCATATGAAAGGTATTACAGCTTTTTTTTTCATTAGTGTTCCCTTTGCGTTCTTATATAAATACTGGTATAACGGATGCGGTTTGTGTACACGTTTCTCGTTAGTTCAGTAAACGGCAAGTTCTTTCTACAAGCTTTCTTCGGTTGGGACGTAAATAGTCATTGAATCCTCAGTGAATAGAAAAGCTCCAATAAAAGCAAATTAAAGGGCAGCTGTTTCGCTTTCGAATACTACTATGCATTCTGCTATATTCCGGCATTGTCTGCATGCTCATGCATCGGACAGAGGGAATTTACTCCTTTGTCCATTTTTTATCCAGACTCGACAAGCGTCACTTTGTCTCGACAGGCTCTTTCTTTGTGGGCTTAAAACCACAACGCGGTTTTTCTTTAACCAAAAACAAGTATGGCCTGAATCATCAGCATCTCCCGGTCTCCTCGCTCCTCGCTTTTTCTCACTGGATTTTTCCAAGATCATTGGACGCCCTGTTTTCTTTCACTAAGTTAGACAGGCATACTATTCTGCCTTCTTAACCTGACCCTATTTTATCTGACGCGCATTGCCTCAATCTTTACATTAACCGCATTGTTGCAGATGAAAGACCCTTTAAGCGTACGTCGCTTCCTTATCAGCGTATGTTCTAGTTCTGAGACACTCTAAGATGGCTTTGTAAGCTGCGTCCATGGATTGCTCGCATACTATAACCTAGGTAAGGCGTGGGTGCAGGAATCGCTTATATCATCTGTTTTTAACAAGCTGGCGATTTGTTTGGTTTCGATTAATAGGGAATATAAACAAACATAAATAGCATTTGTCGTTCTGTGTGCACAATCAAAAATGCTGAGATTTTATGTGCAGAACCCCACCTTAAACTGGCATGCTTTCGGTACTTAAAGGTAAAGATATTTCCTACCCAAACGTCTACATTCGAGATAAAGTTGCTGGAAACACTTTGAAATTTCTGATATCTTTAAGGCGAACGTGCAGATACTATTCCATTCGAGCAGAGTTGCTGAACGTGTACAGCTTTATCTAGCAGCCCGATGCGACAAGGCGGCTAGATGAGTTATTACCATCCATTTCGTCTTTTAGTCCTAAACTCAACTACGCTTTTGTTAGGTTCACCTAGGTAACATCAGGCCAAGTACTGAACCAGCAAGACGCCACTCGTTGGCTACCAATTGTCGTAAATCAACCGCGTTGTTCTGGGAGTTGAACGTGCACCCATAAGTACAATTGATCAATATATATTCAAATTTACTGTATTGTCTTTTTTGATTCTTCTTACTATTGGATCTCTCATAAATGCATATATACAACGGTTAGTGTTGATTCTACACACGCGCAATATTAAGCAGAACTTTGGGATGTTATTTTCAACGTTGAATGTGCCATGCCAACTGGTTATGGTGGACAAAACCTTAACTTTCGGTTATCGCTGCCTCGCCGCATCTATTATTTACAACAAAAGAGTGCTGCATACATATACTTCACCATGTATTTGCTACTGCAGACAGCCGTAGGCGTTAGGCAACTGCGTCGTCTTCTTACAGACCCTCCCATTTTTCGCCCAAGCTGGTAACTTGTATTTGCTATAGGGCCTATTCCGGTTAGTAGCACCAGTACGTGTTTGAGATCTTAGAGCATTTAGGTGCCGCCTGGGGCCACAACGGGCGCAAGGCTCGCATAGTTGACCAAGCAAGTATTAGCACCACATCATTCGATGATAGCTCGATTAGGTTGCTCGTCCTGTGGTGCTTGCCGAAGTGGGGAATTGTTAGACCAACAGCGATCGGACAGCCCAGGTTGTTACGCATATGCGCGTGTGTGTATGTATGTGTCTCTCTAATAGAGGCGGTGGTTTACAATCAAAGGTGTACGAGGGAAGCCGGACAAGGACAAGCATCCGCGTCGACTTCTCCGTATCGATAGCTGTGCAGCGACTGTCCAGCCAGCTAAGTCCGTAATTGGGCCTTAGACAACTACAAAGACAGGTGCCAACAAAGTGCTTTGCTGGGAGAAATAGGCCTCGGTTTAGTTGGTGAGACCAACCGCTCTAACAGCTACTGCTGTTGTCGTTGCGACGACGCACGCGTTAAGCTAATAAAGAGGGAAACCCAAAAGCTTGTCCTGCTCAACTTGCCTTCAAAAAGATACAGGTTGCCTGAAATGTGCTCCTACTCAAGGTTCAAGCGCGCAACTTTTGACGGGTACTTCTTTTCATCTTTTTGCAGCTTCAAGCTTTCTTTCAATAGAAAAAAAGATTTTTGAAACTGTTCGTCTACTCGTTAGTTTGAACGTACTTTTTGAAAAAGGAGAACTGCGAAAACGAACCAGGTTTTGTCTACACAGACCCTCAAACGTACGAAAACGGGTATATCAATTCAATCTCGAACATCGGATAACGAATGGTAATCGCCGACACCCGTTGAATAGGTTACGCGTTTGGAAACCTAATCATAGTCAAAGGCTTGGTATGCAGTGGCTACTACTGGCTGCCAATGAAGTCATCTGTAGCCTCTTGCTTGACTTATTTCACTTAATTCGTTGTTGTTATATAATGCATTCAAGTTAAAATTTTTGGTACAGCAACAGTCCCTGAAATTTCGAAAATATGGCAGGCGGGCGGGGGGTGGGATAGTAGGGGTTTTTTTTGGGACATAAAGATTTTCACAACCGCTTTCTTAGCCATCGGCTTTTGCAGAATATTCGTTCTGGCTCTACTGAATGTTTAAGGCTAAAACAATTAAAACTAGTGCATATCTTCCTAAAAAGTATTCTCATTTAGCATGTCTAAAATGTTTGTAAATTGAATACAGTAAATATAAAGATTACGTTACTCTAGGGTTCAATCAACGCGGTTGCTTTAAGCCTTTTTCTCAGTGACTTTCGGCCACGTCGTTAGCTTTCAGGGGGAGCAGCGTATTTAATAATAAGCAAAATATACACACTGAAAGGCTTCAAGCGTACGTTCGGCCTTTTGGTCTTAGAGCTGTTCAAGATCTGATTTATCCGCCAATTGCCACTCTTAACAAGCCAGGTAATACATTCAGAGTACCTAAGCTTTGGGAAAAGATGGTCTGGGGAATTTTGAAAAGCATAATTATGTTCGTCGAGCGTGACCCGTGACTAAACCCTAGCGTTATCTGTCCTTCTTTGTTGTCGCAGCGATTAAAGCCCTGGGAATCTTCTAATTATCTTTTATAGCACTTGAAAAAAGGACCAGAATTTTTTCTGGGGTAGGTCTTAGTCCGAGCGACATTTCTCGTACCTGTTTGAAAGAATTGTCCAGAAATACGTACATATCAGCAACAAGTTGTACATTCATGAGCCGGTCTGTGGGCCTGGTATAAACTTCCTGTGGCTTCGCTGAGCGTCGTTTGCGTACACTCTATCATCCACGACAGATACGAGAGAAAGATTATACACTAATAGTACTAACTGCACTCTATTAGATTTAGATGGGTCAGAGACACACGAATAATTTTCATTTTTAAACGGACGCTTAATTAAGCAAATGCGGGCCTTGTTAACACTGTATGTATGAACTGTGCTAAGTGCAATGGCTTTTTTAACGTAAAACGTGACGTTTTATATGGACAGGTATATAGTTCCTATGCGGGGCCTATTACCACTGAAAAAGGTTCAGCCGTAGGTACTCGAAGACTTGTAAACGGCGTTTAGGAATTACAAAATATCTTCATGCGCCAATATCAAATCATTTGCTTTCGGTCGAGAAGTTTCCCTTGAATCAGTTCGACGAAACTGAGTCCGGATTTAATATATATGGGAGAAGATAGCTCATAATATTCGACGGTGTGAGTATTGTCACCTGTATAGATTTCAAATAGCTTCATACCATAACTAACAAACATACTCATAGGGTTCATACAACGCAACGTTGAGCTGAAACGTTCCTTTCAGGATTAGTAGGGATGCCTGGCAGTGCGCTTGTTTTAGACAGAGTATTAAATAAAAAGGGAGCTTGCATAACACCACAGCATTCCTAAACTCTACGCTTACGATTGATAATAATATTATTACTACGGAATTCATTCGAGTATTCCTACAAAGTTACGACATTTTATAACATGCCTTTCAAAATTTATTTTCTGTGTTGACCAATTTGATCTCTGCTGATAGTGCTACTCCATCTTCTATTTTTCACAAGCGACCGAGTCCTGATTTTTGGGAAAATTGTATTTGTGGTTCTTCGGTATTGTTTAGGCTAGTTAGACGATAACATCGCCTGCTATTACTGAATAACATAAAAGGCTCCTAGGTCAAGGCAGCCAAGAAATGCATTAAAAAGCAAACCTATGAACACGTTGTCTTCTACGAGAGATTCTTTGCCTGTTGCTGATAAACATCCTACAATCGACAACTAGGTTTTTGCTAGCAACAAACATAGCTTTTTTACAGCCTGTGTGGTGGTGTCGGAGTATTACCGTCTTGATTGATTCATGACAGAGTGTTCACGATTGTTCAAAACTCTGTCTGTGACGAATATTCGGCCTAAAATCGATTAACGTGCCCACGACTTTTCGCTTCAAACTCGTATAGGCTTTTGAATCTTTCTAGGCACCTAAATGAACTAGAGGCCTGTTTTACATGTCAATCTCATTACTCTATTTACAAGTTTAAAATTGTAGCCTAAATGGGGATCTAAATAAGTTTTGGGATTTATAAGTACTTATCAATTTAAAGGCTAGACTACTGCAGCGTAAAACAGACAAAGTTTTCCGATCTTCCGTGTTTTACATCTTTTATAGGCAGGAAAAAATGGAAGAGCTTGGTTAACCTTGGAAGCGTTTCTCCCTACGACTTTGGCCTTAATGACATGTGTTTGAATCTTACCCGACCTGTCTCCTAGGTTAATCTATTGCAGAGCTCGTTTTCCCTACACTTCCGTTCTTCTGTGTGCTCTTCTGGGCTTATTCTAAATCAATTATGAAAATTAACAGCACAGTTCATAGAAACCGTAGGCGAAACAATACGCCTAACGACTAGTTGGACACACATGTCTGAATTGGAGTACATTGAGTATCAAAGAAGAACTTGATGATGAACACAAATGCATGTCCGATTAGAGTAGTCTGATACTGATTTAACGCCGGTACCTTTGTCAGTCATGGAAGGTTTCAGCCTGCGTTATTATGCGGAGCGACCTAAAATATGTGCTTACTTAAAGATGTGAGTGTGTGACTTATTTTTTCCTTAGGACTTTACGAGGTTAAAAAATTGCATAAAATCCGCGGCGAGCAATTAAAGATTATGATGGAAGCACTTATCTCTTCTTATATATACACCTCTTAGCATTACCACTGATAAAAAAAATTGAAGGAGAATAGGCCAAAGCCGTTATATTATGAATGAAGATACGACCTCTAACCAGACTTAGGTTGCCTTTACAAAATCAAGTTTTGACGGCACACAAGTCAAGTTAGTTAGTAAGTCGACGACAGGTAACAATTTATGCGTACCAAATACTGAATAACAACGAGCTGAACGCTTTTTCAGATGTCACAATTTCCTTTCAAGGTATGCTGGGAACTATTCGAATTCAAATATCAAATAAAGTATTTACCAAATCAGTACGTGCCTATTTAATATAGGACAATCTATGAGATTTATATCCAAGTACTTAGGTCACAGAGCCCGGCCCCATCAGTGTTTCCAAAGCCTGATTAATCTACTGTAATGATTTTATTTCTCGCTGTTAATCGAAAACACCTGACCAAGGTCATAGCGCAAAAATAGGCTCCTTGCGTTGTGTTGCTTATAGTTGGCAGTGAGCTTTTACCGTACAGCGAGCCGCGTGTAGACGATTGTGCGACTAGTCAACAGCAACCGCTTTCTTGCATAGGAGGAGGAACTTTATCTTTGCCAGGCTCTGGGTAATGTCCTATCTTGCCTGCAGCTTGCAAGCAGCCAATAGGAATAAAAAATTTACAACGAACATCGACTCCAATATTAATGGACAAGGCGTAATCCTGATAGGAGCTTGTACTGAGTGGCGAAGACCCACAGGAAAAGTCGGAGCCGCTTCGCCTATGGTAGTTGATCAGGATTTCTGCGTTGACCATTGGCAAAGTGAATATCCAAGGCAACTAAGTCATTTGCCAGTAGTCCGCTCTTCGTACGCACTAAGCTCAGTATAGCTCGACCAAAGCTCAGATAGATTGAAACCCAGTGGGACTGCGCTGGTTCGGCCTGAAAACGCGGCACAGGTGACACAAGTAGGTTTCTTTGGTGATCTGCGTAGACTGACTGACTGACGAGCGTAGAGTCAGACGTCTGTCGTATGATCGGACAGTGACGAGTTTGGTCGGGCGGCTCGTTTGAGGCAGATGCCGTTGCTGCTACTAGCTGTTAGTCATAACGAGGCTTGTATAGGGGAGGTTGTTATGCCTCTAGAGGCGTGAAGGGTGCGTGACGAAAAGAGAGCGGGCGTGGCCACGTACCGGATATTGCATCTGCGCGCCATTCACTTCCGCCACGAATGAAAACCTGGAAACTAGTGGTAGGCAGCAAAGGCAAGCGGTGACCCATGGAGGTCTGCCTGGCCCGCTGCCTCGCCTATTGGCCCCTCATATACAAAGAACATTACCAGAACCGCGTCGCGACGGCACTGGTTCGTAGTAAGTGTAGCCTCTGCAAAAGTAGAAGACGAAGCAAAACTGGGAGACGAACGAATAGCCTGACTATGGTTTCTTGGCTTTCGTTCGTACATTCCCTCGGTTCCCCTGGCCTAGTCGCCTTCCTCCAGTCCAAGTCGGTCGTTGTTGCGTGGCATTGGGGCCATAAAGTCGAACGACTTATGACTGTCAGCTTGATCGTCAGTGTGGCGCTGACAAGATTCGGGAGAAAAGAATGAGGCAACGTGGTCAGACAGCGCTTGAAGGATGACGCAGCCTTGCTGGAACCGTGTATCTTCTGCCACCACCCCCCAATAATAATCAGTAGAAATGTTACTACTAGAAATCATACGTTAGAGCTGTTATGACTTCCTACAGAACAAGAATCAAGGATACAACAAAATCATAATTCCGATAAAATACTAGATAATGTAATAACTAATATATTACTGTGTATAAGTGTAGTACTGTAAAAACAGAAATTTAATGGTTAAAATACCTATTTTTTTTTTCAATAGTATGCTACATAACTACTATACTTCAATACTACGTAACACAATAGAGTCTTTTGAAAAGCAAAATAGTATGTGGCGTATGCATACTAAATAATCTGTTTGTAATATAAAGACATGATAAGTGAGCAGCAATGCATACCACTTGTAAGTTGTTGGCAAAAATACAGTACCTTTGATAAACCAATGTTTGTAACAGCAAAAACAAGATATAATAACAATCGCACTTGGCTATAGTCATCAAGTAAGCTAAATGAATATATGATAAAATAATACGTTTTTTTTATTCAGCTTAATAATATTCAACTCTTCACCATGACACTGGCAAAATACATGATAGTAAATTAAAAACCAATTTAAACACTAACTAACTTCTTCGGGAGTTTCTTGACTAAGAAGTTACTACCATGAAAACGTTGGGCAAACGCTTAAAAGTTGCTTAATACCCATATGAACGGCTAAAACTGTTGTAAAATCCCGTTACTTTGCCCGTTGCACTTCTCCTTCGACGTAGCCCATGGCAAAATTCGAACATTGCAGAACTGAATTCGGATCGTGCTCAAAAACAAAGGGACTCATGTTACTTTCGAGCGAAAGCACCTACATCACGCCTAAAGCACATAAGGCCATTGTGCGTTTTACTAGGCTAAAAGTGAATAGAATTTTGGATCACTCTCGACATATATACGCTAACAATTGAACCTTTATTGCGGCGCACGTCAGTGGTTTAAATTTAGCCGTACTCAAAAACTGTCAGCATTAAATTGAATAATTCAACTCTATCACGTCCGAAATTATTATCTTTGTCGTCAAAAAAGATGAGGTAATGCCCCTCGAATGTTCACTGGTGAGCAAGATCGTCCGCGGTCGAAGCACGGAGATGGAGTAAAGTGGTTCTCGTACGCTAATTTCTATCAGGGTTGGCATTTCGACCAGTAGGACTCGGTGCTCAAGTCGCCTGGGTCCCTCTATCTCGCTGGCAGTCTCCTGGGAGTTACCTACAAACTGCATCACTCCCGTACTATAAAAGCAGCTGTGCCTCATCACTTGCATTTTGCTCCCGTTTACTGAGAGCAGCCTCTTTTCCTCCTCTCGACTGCTTATTACGTATGCATGGGCAATGGTTTGTCGTGGTCTACATTGTTTAAAGCGCCATCCTTTTGCCTTCACATTACACTCTAGCTGAATATTACATGGTAACGTAGTGATGCAGCTAGCTTCGGGTAGAGAGCGAGCTTAGGGGTTTAGTCGTGGAAACTGTCGTTGTACACGTGGAAGACGCTGGCCCTTACTAAGTGATGCTGGCTATGTGTACACCGGCCGTAAACGCTCTCCAATAAACCCACAGCAAATCTCCTTTTTTGTGTGGCGGCTGGCAAAATCTTTTTCACAAAATACAATGCAACTTCTGGAATTTTTCTATGGCCATCTGATCTGTGTGCCAATTGGGCGTTGTTGGTGTACCAAACGAGTCCGCGAGGAAGTCTCACAAGGCACTAAGTGCTTCGCTGTGAAGTTTCCCCTTCGACCATGGGCGTTTCGAATCTTCGAGGCCATCCAGCCAGCCGCTAGGAAGTGGCTGATGATGTCTATGTAACAGATCAAACAATATTAGCAACATCACGGTGCCGCATACGTCGAACAGAGCGAACAGTACAGCGTTTTGGAAACACCTGTTGCTGCCATGTGGCGCTACTGTTGTAACTTAGCGAAGTTTTTTAAAGTTGACACCTCTCCGTGGGGATAACCTGTTACGGGCAATATTGTCGGTGGCAAGGTAGCGACCAATTCGGAATCTGTTAAATGTTATGATATTAACGCTGATAAAACGTAGCTGCCCGGTGAGCGGGAACTAAAAAATTCGATAATTTGAAAAAATGATTGAGCTTCAACCGACAATCGAATCCGACGCCCCAAAGTTCGTGCTTGAAGTTCCATCATACCGAGGCAAGCTACGCAAAAAGGTCTTGTTCTTTTTTACTTCCATTCACACTTACTTCATCCTCCTTCAACGTATTAGGCATTCTTCAGCGTTCTTACGTTATCTATCACTCGATGATATCTGTGTCCCTTGCATCTTAATTTTATATTTCTTTCGATTCCCTTTTAGTCATCACTAATTGGTCGCTAATACCCTCGCACCGTTCTTATGATACTCACCGCATGCCTACAGTGTCTGATGACAGGGCCAAGCTTGGTACGATCGTAGCTGTCTGCGGCCATTATGGCTCAACCAAGCATTGGATGGTGGGAGCATTTCGATGGGGTTTTCTTTTCCTCCTTTCGCCATTGCTGTTGGTTCTGCCAGTATGGTAGTCCGAAGTCGTGGTCATGACAACATTCCCTAGATGGGTTCTCTGCATACATAAAGCGTCCGATAGGGCTTTCGAAACGAGAAGTAGTACAAAGAGCTCGTTGTGTAGGACGCCGTTGGGATGTTGCCGGGCGTCGAGAGGTCGAGAACGTCGTGGCCTTGCCCTGAAGTGGCTGCTGTACTTCGAACAGCGTACGCCGCTAAATGAGGAGACTAAGGGGATCTAGAAAGTCCAGCAAAGTGATTCCATCCCTCTCTCTGCCCTAATTACTCGTTGGCTTTGTCAGCAACACGCGAAGTAGGTGGGCGGGCTCGGTGTCGACGACGGTAGGAGAGCTGGAGGATAAGGCGGTAACGAAACGTATAACGTATAATGCGTACATGAGACGGAGTAAATCGACTTAACGCTTACCAGCATTATCACGGTCCCCTTAACATGGTGACGGCAGACTTTGGTGGACTAGAAAACGTTAAACCTAACAAAGACCTTACTTTATTTCAGATTGGTATTTATGATTACGCTTGAAATATACGATGCTTGTATTGATTTTAAAAACAATGAATGTATACAATGAACAAAGGCGCAATGAATGTATACTATCATACTGGTATACAACGAGGTACAGTTGAACATTTCCTTATCTATATAGTATGGTACTGATAATCGTAGTTCTTATCGACAGCTTCTATCATATCAACAAGTGAAATTGTCTTCGGAAAATTTATTTGTACAATATGTATTTCTTTAATATATGTCAGATTTGTTCTACAGTATACACAGCCATAGAGACTCATGAAGTTCCATCAACAAACTTGGCATATATTATTCTAATTTCATATCCACATGAGCAGTGTTTTTATCCAGTTGCCTAATGAAATATATGGATGCAGATCAAACAACTTCTGCATTTCACTTAAACAATCATGTTTTCTACAGTTTTATTATTATATTACGGAATATACGCATGCTGCGTACAATATTTCATCTAAGTGGCATACCTGTGGATGTGGAAAGTTTTTTTTTTCTTTTTTATTGAACAAACGACAAAAGATCTAGTTTATTGTATGCATATCAGTGTTGATAATTTTGAAGTTGCGGCAAAGTAATTGAAGAAAATCTGCAGGACCCAAATTTTGGACAATTGCAGTCGGAGTTATTCAATATAGTATATACCTACCCTGTTTGTGTAACTCTTCTATGTGATTTTAATGCTCTTCAGGCCAACTCTATCCTTTATGTTATCGATCGGATTCATTTTAGACAAAATTAGACTTGTTCTGCCTTTTACTTTTGTCTTTGCCCCAGAATGGCAAAAGCGGAAACTGCCCTGCTCTGTGGGATCTGTCCTTCAATCAAATTCACAAAAGGTCGTGGTTGGTGCTGTTATTGTTAACAGTGCAATAGAAACAACAACAGGAACACTAATTGGAGTCACGTCGGCTCAACGAAGGCCACAGCCGACACGCGATATCCACTGAGAAAATGCTCTGACTGTACGAAAAGAGAAAGCGGCGTGGGGGTGTTTAGGGGTAGGTGGGAGCTCTTATGCTTTATACCAATTGGTCAGTGAAAAAGCAAGAGCCACCTTAGACACGAACCGCGAAGAAACATTGCTGACTCGGACTACCTGCAGTTGTTGCTGTTATGTATAAATGGTCCATCAGTGCATTTCATAATTAAACAATAAAATATATATAGAACGGGCTCTTAATGTAAAAAAAAACATCAATTGCGTTAATTTGAAATAAAGTATTTGACAGGGCCAATAGTTTGATGTTATTATAAAAATTAAGGAATTTAAACATTAAGGATCCAGCAGGTTTTCACAGTTCAGCATTAGGTCTCTCCTCTTTTGTTTATTGAAGACATTGAAATCGATTATCTTGAAGTTGTTTTATAAAAACTTTAGTGACAGCTTAAAGTTCATCTATGAAATTCGAACAGATAGAGGGTTCAGACGGCAATCAATTGCATTCAACAGCCATAAACCATATCCATAAACTCTAAAATGATGAAAATGAGAAACCGTTCAGTACAGGTCCCGTTCGTTATACAGTCGTTATGCAAACTAACGCAAAAGATCCCCTGCCGTAATGTGTTAATACCTTTTGCGTGGATTCTTCGCTCATCTGACGAACAGATGCTTCTTATCCGCTCTCTGCGTAGCGAAGCGCGGATTCATCTATCTGTCCTCTGGCATCCATCTAACTGGGGTGTTTGGTCAGGATGCGTCTTCTCACCATAATGGATTTCTTTCGCTAAACGAGTACGCATTTTTAGAAAAAGGCGCCAGCACGAGAGTACAAGTTGGTTCTCATCAAATCTAGGGGCGTACATAGAGCGCCTGGCCAGGCTATTCAGATACGCTAAGATTTCAACATCGAAGGAAACTTATAGACAGAGAGGGTAGAGATGTAAAGGAATGCCGTAAAACATAAATCCGCTTTTGAGGAGCTAGTGCGGACTGCAAAAAAGGATCAAGCGAAAGGCTACTCAGTGTCTAAACGAGTTTTAAATTGAAAGCCAATTCGAAGTTTAAATCCTGTCAGAAGCTCCCCACAGAACCTATTTCCCAAAAATAGCCATTTGTCAACAAGAAACTGAACACTTATTTGACCATGCTGCTAGCAGTGGGCAAAGACCGAGGGTATAGCCGGGGTGGGAGTGGGGGTCCGACATATAACGAACTCGCCCGATCGTTTGTTTTCTCTTGTCTTTGACTCGTCTTGAAATTCACCGTTTTGTCCTTGTTTTTGATTTTGACTTTAACTCCCCCTTCCCTATCCCGGCCTGCCTCTCATCTGCTCGAAGGAAGTCCCTCCGATCGTAGGGACGATGCTGGCAGCTTACTGCAAGTTTTGAAACGGGGGCTGACATGTTTCCAACACAATGATGCCGAGGCTTTCAAAGACGAAAACAAAGAGTGGCAGCAAGAAGAAAACGACGAAAGGGAAGATTCAGAACAAGCGACCGACCGACAGATAGGCGGAAAAACTTTTGCTATCCCCGAAAGCGGTTCTCTATAGCCCAGCTCATACAGAATGTGGAGCAAAGACCTAGTGGCCCATGATCCTACTCGCCTTGTCCCTCCACCTTTAGTGATCTCCGAGCTGGTCTGATCTGTCTCAGCTTTCGCCCTCGGGGCGCATCGACGATTTCAAAAGGCGACTGTCACGAACAGAGACCGACTTCGTGCGTCCGCTTCACTGCAACGTCCTGTAATCACGATGTCAGCCGTGGCGGCAAAGCAGTGGCAACCTCAGCAGTAGTGCTACTGCAATGTGAGTGACTGCGCTCTCGTGCACAGTCTGTCCTATCGCCAGTCAGTCAGGCTACTACAAAACAATTTCTTCTTCGTCCCAACACTGTTATCGTTGGCGCTCACCGTTTCTTATGATCCGATTCTACTTATTTCTTGTGCAGACGCAAACAGCCAGGCCTTCGATGGCAGCACCCATCCCGTGCTCGACCTACGCTAGGCGCCACCGATCGCTCAGACGAACAACTAGCTCTTTCGAGTTAATAGGAAAGAAGCTCACATATTCTTTGCGTTCTTTCTTCGGCAATAGCTTCCGGTGGCGTGGTCAGACGAACTCGGTGTTTCCCAGCGTTTCATCGGCTCCACGTCCTGTTAAGGCGACGCAGAGTAATGAATATACACTTTGCTGCCGACTATTTATACCTAGCACACCTAACCTATGATATCTTCCCTGGTCTAGTGAAGTCAGTACATCCGTTTTGCCCATGATTTTTCTGCTTTGTCTCTATGACGGCTTTCTTCGGGGTAGCCGCTTTCGTACATGGCAGCGCCATACATGCACAGTACGCAATGCCTTCAATCTAAACCGGTGAATACACTATGTACGTAAAAACGTTCAGTGGGCAAAAAGATGGTCCAGATACATCTAGTATAATATCGACCTATTTATGTACGGAGCGCTTTCTTTCCCGACAAGCAATAATAGCAGCAAGAGAGTCAACTTGTGCAACAACGATGACAGCGTGATGACGCACAGAGCTTTTACTTTTTCGTACGCAAAAATGTTATCAGTCGTTGGTCGTGGTGAATTCTCGTATAACTTACTGACCTTATCCTGAGCTTACTGTCATAACCAAGAGCCCTTTGATTTTGTTCCCAAAAGATTTTGTTGGAGTATAGACTACTTTATCATGCGTACCTCATTTGCGAAATAAAAATATCAGCAGCCATCGAAAGACGATGGGCCACCTTGTTTGGTGCGCCTAGCCACCGAAAAGGAAGGGGAAAACTCAACAGAGGCCAACGAGGCGAGCGCGCCCAAAGGACGTTGTGGACGCGAGGTTTGGACAACAGGGCAAGATGAACCTTCCCGCTCCATTCAGAGGTAGTTCATTGTATCACTTCAAGCTGACAACGGCCTGGGACGCGCACCATATGTTCTGTATCCTGCTCCGAGGAGCTGTATAACAACAAACGAAACCAGCGAAGCATTTTCTTAAGAAGAGGCTGTAATGCCAACATACCCAGTTCACATTAAGGAGAAACAAAAGGCGAAGATTCGCGCGTTAAACGACAACAGACCGGCGTAATAGCATAGTCTAGAAGCGTGAGGACGTGCTAGGAACAAACCAGACAGCCTCTTGGGGGCCTGTCAAGAAAGGGTTGCGATGGGAGCTTTTTCGGGGCTTGTGCTGTTTCAGTTTGGCTGAACCATATTCGATGTTTATCACTTGTTTCCAGTTCTTTTATTCACAACAATAATTACCGTCCGGAGATAATGACAGAAAGCTAATGAGGGCGACGATACTGAACATATGAAGTCGTTAAACAAACAGCTGGAAGGAAAACGTTAACGAAGCTAACACCGAATCAACAACGCATATCGCGGATGAGGATATAATGCGAGCGAGTTTTAAAGATAATTTCGAAAATATTCGGTTCACTAATGTCGTTACTGTTTTGCAAGAGCAGACGACATAAAATGGGTCAGGCAAAAGAGGTACTGAAAAGCACTCGTACTCAGTTGTGCGGCTTCACGAATGCATGCGGTATAATAGAAAAAGCGCACAATTATTCGACATTTCTGGTGAGTGTTAATTACTGCATTAGGATTCATTGTGTCCGAGACACTGCATGCCAAAAATCAAAAGTAGGAATTTCAGACCTCACATAGGTCCTAACCTCGTTTAGTTGTATGATTATTAATAACCGTACACACAGCAACCCCGTGTTTGGTGCCCGAGGTTTTTCTTGTATCGTTCGTTCCGTGCGAGATCCTCACTGGAAATTTTATGTTAATGTTGGTACACATGTCCCAAAAGTATGCCCCTGTAAGACGCTTCAATCCTTACAAAATCTGAATTGACTTTTAGAATGACAGCCTGTTATACAAGATGTTAACAAACACTTTGTGGAAGGTCATGAGGGAACTTCAACTGCGTCAATCCTAGCTTTTCTAAACGAAATATGTAACTTGAGTTACTGCTCCGGTCTGGCCCAAATAATCGGACTTTTTCCGGAAATTATCCGGAAATAATTTCTGCCGGTTTTAACGCATCGTTACACAAATGTCACATCCTTTGGTAAGGTACGCTGATGAGCTCGGTAAGTCTGTTTGAAACCGTAAAGATTTGCTATGAATCTATGTTATGGATTTAAACTACGTTGAGTAAAAGCAAGTATTAACTTGTCAGGTAAGCTAGATCATAGTGCGCCTTAATATCGAGCAGCGAATATTTATAAAGTGCCTTTCAATAAACAACCTTATGGTCGATTGCCGTTGGCCTAAGGCGTGCCTTTCTAGAAAAATGTCCCTTACGCCGTGATCTGATCGTTGAATTCAATTTAAAAGGTCATTGATTTTCCTAGAGAATTACGTATCTTAAACAGTTGCTAGTGAAACGATTTGGCTGAAACATATCATAAAGACATATATTTCCGCGGTACATTAGCGAGTCGCAGAATAGGTTATAGCAAAGAGAATGTCACCGTTTGAAGATGACCAATAAGCATTCCCAGGCTGTGGTCATTATTGTCGTACAGATTTCGTTACGTTAAACAACAGGTACGAATTATTAGGTGTTTCCATTGTTTTCATAACCGGCAACAACGATCTCGGTTGTTGTGGTTGACAGACAAAATAGAGTGGATCCGGGAAATCAATATCGTTCTACTTATTCCTTGCTACAGGCGCTGCGTCTCACTGACTTCCTACGCCACTGCTTTGCTAAAAACACTATCACCACTATGCCAATAACAAATATATGGGTCTCTTTACTGCCGTGGTGGTGTGAGCTGGAAACACAAAAGCGCCCACTTTTTGCCTATAGCCTGCAATCTTATGGAATACCTACTGCGATACTGGACATGAAACATTTAGTATAAGGCTCAATTTTGCATATCAGACGTATATTCTAAAAATTTGATTATACGATTCCTTTAGTTATTCTTTATTTCGCTCAAATATACATTTATTACCGTTAACTTAGACGGTCAAGCCTCTATCTAGTTGAAATAGACCAGGGATTGCTGCTTGAAGCCTTGCCAACGACACGTACGGCGTAACCTGTCGGAAAAAAGGAGGTTATCACTCATCGTCGTCTCATTGAAGGAATAGCGAAATCGATGCTTATAACTAGTGTAATCGCCGTCACTTGAGGCTTTCCAATGCTCACTGTTCAAATTTAGCATAGTAGTTACCGAACTGACGGGTCCTTTTGTCCGCTTTCGGAGCTCTATGTTGTATATGTTTAAAATACATTAAAGCATTGATAGTCTACCGCATATATAAGACGAGGAACATTACATCGACGCAATTAACATTATACATTTCACAAAAAACAAGCTTATTCTACAAAGTTTTAAGCTTTCCTATTGTTTTACGAGGACATTTAAGGAAATTTACCATTTGTGGACAGTGTCACATATTTATTCGGTGATCTTATACACAAATGGAACGCGGTTACAAGCTTGGGGAACTTAGGCCAACTACTAAGTCCTATATATATGATATGCAATAGCCAGTGTTGGTCTCTCAGATGACATCCGTTTTGCATGGATCATAACGGCTATGTTTTGAAACGAATTTGAGATTCGAGGCCGATCCTGCTTCTAAAACGACTCTATAGTTTAGCA
Organism: Varroa destructor; assembly: GCF_002443255.2. Classification (NCBI taxonomy): domain Eukaryota; kingdom Metazoa; phylum Arthropoda; class Arachnida; order Mesostigmata; family Varroidae; genus Varroa; species Varroa destructor. The sequence continues at coordinate 39,412,752 of NW_019211458.1, read as the reverse complement.
GATGGGTCGAGCTAAGCGTCGTGACGATGTTCGTAACGGAAATAAGTACCAGTTTAGCTCGTTGCAGCATTGCAACCTACTGTGTTTCTACAATATAATATGGAACATTTGAATGAGTGAATTCAGAATCGATGGTGTCATTAAAAGGGCTATTGAGATCATTAAAAGGCCCATTTGAGAGCCTCTCGTGGAAGCTAGCAACTATCTTCTCGTTCAACTCTCTACCATATCTATACCAATCGGTTGTTAATCGATCGAACGTAGTTAAATACCGCTATGGTAAATTTCAACGGCAGGACATCATTGTTAGCTCTATTCTAACTGTATTTTCATAATACAATGAATTTTACGTGTAGCTTATGAATGGTGAGCGCTGCTGTAGTCTAGGGCGAGGAGGAAAAAACTGCGGGTGGAAAAAACACCCGATGGGTACCGTTCCAACGCTGAAATCTAGCTAGCGGGCCCTCTTCAACCGTTGTTCGCTAGGCGTTCTGCCAATACGTTGGAGGTGATTAGTGTATGAACAACAGCATTAAGATCAAAACAACGGCAGGGGGTCCATAGTACTAAGCTTCGCTAATGGTACGCTATCTGGTCGGCCTGCATATTCATAAGGCTCTACCGAGAAAACGCTGTTGTAGACGGTCAACTAAACACTAATCGTGTCTTGGCGTAAAAGCAGAATAGAGACGCAGTATTTTTGTTTGCATTGTTACTGATGATGTTACACACGCCGCGACTGTTTGCCTGGCGATGGGAAGTTTTCCCGATTGTACACAGCAATAGCAAGTGTAGTCATACCGGCAGTAGCATACACCTGCCGCACAAAGCCCATAAGCAAAAGGACGTGTCCTCACAGTCGACAAACATTGACTTCAATAGCACTTCTCGTAAGAAGAGGCGTTAGGCAAATTGAAACAGCGCTGGATGAACGAAAGCACCCATGTCATACGAATATCTGCATTGAATAAGAACGACTTAAATGATCCCTGCTCGAAGGAGGCGACAATGCTGTTATCTTAGTGCCCCGAAGTAGGACGAACCGATCGGATCATTTTCTACTCTGGGACAGTTTACGTTCGTGAACGTTGTTGTTTTCAACATAACGGCTATGAAAAAATGTTCAGGCGCGTACTATTTCTTTGTTATTTAACACAACTAATACATTAGGCGTTAATCAGTGGAAAAAAAGTTGATTCGCACGGAAACTAAACAATGTACCGCTTCAGCAAGTAAGGCCTTGCATCACGTACATGCGATCGGCTTACCTGATACTGGCTACTACTGTCTGTCTATGAGAATAGGGCTCGAAATATGGCTGTCTGATATCAGAATTTTGTGAAAACAAGCCTATCAGACCATTTTTATATGACCACATCGATTGCGGTATGTTTCTCTACGGCGGAAACGAAGGGTACTCGTTGTACAACTGTGGCAATAATAGCCCACGGGTTTCTTTGTAGACTGGAAATGTATTGTGCTATACAAACGTCGTTTACATTGCGGCAGTCAATATATAACGATAACATATGTATGAATATATCAGGAGACACCAAATCGTATTTAATTTAGCTGCTCTATGGAGAATCCCGTTGAGTGTTCAGCTCACCTCGACATGTGCCTAGCAGTGAGGTTGGCATGGGATATGGCCGAAGAGCGTTAGTGCATAGTTTCATTGTGAAACAATACTTTTACCTAACCTTCGGGGATAATTTTTCTATTTTATTCAAATAATAACTGTGAGAGGCAGCAGGCATGGTACGATCCGCAGATGCTGGTGTTCTATTGTAAATACTTAGAGATTATTTTAAATCTATGAATTTACGTGTGCCCATGAAAAGCTCAGAAAAAGATCATTGCATACGTAATTATTGCCTTTGAGGACAGCTTTAACGCTTTCTCGAACTTAACCTACCCTAGAATGTAAAAAAATCATCTGTTATGGGAAACGTCTCATGTAGTTTAGTTTGCATCCATACGTTCGTTTTCGTCACATGTGATGATGTAAAGCGCTACGCCAGCACAAACCTTCACATGTCTTTCTTATAGATAAAGCTGGCGGTTCATTCATTTTTGTCTATGCCGACTTTCGTTTTGGCCCTCAACTTGCTCTATTTCATCACCAAAGAACGCAGGTGGCCTTGTCCAACTCGCTCGATCGAGCGTAACGTAGCCGAATTTATGAATCGAGTTGATCACGAGAACGGCCGATGCGACCTATCCTCAGAGCATTAGAAATAGGCATCTGTTTGGTACTACAATGCAGGGAATACGCAAAGGCTATACCAGAACTAATCTACATAGAGATTGCAGGCATCACGTTTCTATTCTATTACTCATTGAGTTCCCTGCAATATTACCGTCCCAAACATGACTATAGAAACAAGCACCACATTGCCTAGAAAGGATGCTGCCTTTCTATGAGACTTTGTCTCACTACTGACTAGATCACCTTTACTACCATAAGTATACATAATAAGTCTCCGTAAATTTCAATATTATTTTTGCAAAATAGACAGCTCATGAGTCGGGACTGATGCCAAAAGACCGCCTGCCCAGTTATGAAATAATACAAAGATTAAAAAAAAAAAAAACAACAAATAAAGCGCAATTCGATGGAAGGGCACCGTTATTGTTGAAGACTAACAGTGGCGAACAACAATGTTGACCTTAGTTAAGAGAGAGTGAACGTATAGCCTACAATAGGTGTTGAAGAGGTTACTAGAAGTTCGAGTTCGGAAATCCTTCTGGCTTCGAGCTACCAAAATGCGGAGCAAGATTTCGTCCTATAGTCGCTATAGAGTACACACATGACAAGACAGTAGACGTTATTGGTTAGATATATGGCAAATTACCTTTTTGCAGCTTCATTTTTGTAGGTCAATTTTGCGAACCAAACTTGATCGATCTTTCTGGGCAGTTTGATTGCAACGAGCGTATATTCCCCCGTAATGGCGTGGTCCAGCATCGCACGAATTGTGAATCATATATAAAGACCATCAAATAGCATTTGTCTGCCCGATGTAGGCGGCTTCAGAGGCTGCTGCGTACATTTCTTATGGCTGCGTCGGCAATGTGCGGAAGACCTACGCGGTATGAAGTTGCATCTGTTTTGTGGCATTGGAGTGCTGTCATGTCAGTCTTACCTTAACGGACCTTCAGAGGTCCGTTCGCTCATGTTATGTGTTCTGTAATTTGTGTTAGAAAGGCCCCGTGACCACGGATGTAGCTCTGGCGCAGTCGCTCGTTCGCAATTCATTAATTTATCACAAAATTACAGATAACAGTTGCGTTACTTGTTCAGTAAAAACAAAAAAAACGGTAAATGTTAAAATAAGACCAATATTTTTTGCTAAAAAAAAGCTTGAAACGAAGCGGCTTACAGTCCAACGATTAACAGAAATATATATATATAACTAATGAACTGTACTTGCTTGACGTATAATTAATTGTCAAGTTCATATATGGTCTATGTAATAATTCTACGAGTGCTACCCATTTCGTTGGTACGCTGGCCTCTCGTCCGTCACCAGCAGGTCGCTGAATATCAAAACCTATTTTTATATTCAAAAAAATTTGCTTCCGTTAGTTCTACGTAGTAATCTACCAGATATTAGTATGCACACAAATCCCTCAGCGTGCCAATTATATGTAAAATATTTTAGAGTATCCGCTTTCATCTCCGCGAAAAGCGCTCCGTATTCCTTTGCACTGCAATATAATTAGTTATATTGATTTGCCAAAGAGTGCAGGTGGCCCTTTCAGCTCATAAAAGCCCGTTTTCATGGGCAGTTTCTCGTTGTCGTTCGCTAAACCAAAAACCTTTCGCCGGGGTAGAACGACTCGTAATACGGCACTCTTAAGGTGGGGGCGACTTAGATATCGGACGGCATTTAATATCGTCCATACAACCAGGCATGCGTGCGCGTCCGTTATTTTCGTCGTTTCGTCGTCAAATTACGTTGCTACGATCGCGGGAGATCATATCTGATGATCTAGTAGCCGTACGTGTCTCCTGTTCAATTTCTTACACACTCCCTTACTTTTTTCTGTCTCCCTTTTGCTTAGACTATTACCTTTATAGATGCTTGCTTTACACACGCACCCGCCTCGCCCATACCCGCAAAACCTTCTGTTGTAGACATGCTTTCCTATATGCCTCTGATGGACTGCCCAGGTTCGAGTGTGTCCATATGCAAGTTTCTGCTTGTTGTTCAGCGTTGAGCGACGCACTGCAAATTAGCACGGAACTTAAATAATTTGTTGCAAGACCTTCGAAGAAGATCACTTCGGTATTCTATGACCAATCTCTTTTAGACCAATGTCTCAGCCGCCCTATATCGTCTCGTAGCAGCCGCGCTAACGTAGCTGTCTTTTTCTCAGTGCCCTGGTGGCAGTAGCCGCTGAAGCACCAGTCGTTATTATTGCTACTTCACTTAGGCAGTCACTATGAAATCCGACAACGCAAAATTTGAACTGTGGAAAAATAAGTGACCTTTTGTCACTCCCCGTCTCCCTGTGTCGAGCCCTGGAGTTGTCCTTCGCGTTACACCGACCACCCAGTCCCCTCTCCACGTTTTCTAACTTTTTGCACTATAATAGCCATATGTAGGAGGACACACCGTGCTGGTACTCATAATTCACTCCGTGTCACCTTCTATAAAGCATGTGGCGAGAGGCGAAGCGGAAGAATGGAACGGATGCTCTAATAATCTTCTACTTCGAAGGATAGAAACGATAATATCATCAAAAAAGTTAAAACTGTGTAGGCAATCATTGCTAAATTCTTCTACTCCAGTTAAGTTAGCCTATTACAACGAATGAGTTTTTATCATTGTTCTTGCAGTTCTTTCGAGAATTACAGCTGGAACTTCTGGGTGTATTATACGCTTTAGGTAAATAAATCTCATGTTTTTTTAGTGATTCTATTTGCCTACCTTAGAGAGAACATATGAGGGGAACAACGGCTACAAATTAATGTTTGTAACGCGCATAATGTGTGCACTGTAAATGGTACGCCAGTATCGATTTGGCGAACAGTTGATGATACGAAATTGAAAGGTGTTTAATGCTATTGCCTGATCAGCAATTGATGACTCCTCTAGTTGGTTTATTTTACCCTCGAGGAAAAGGCTGGGCCCATCCCTAGTATGTCAAGCAAAGTTTGCTGTTTGCCCCCATTACTTGATCTTTTGGACCAATGATCAAGCTGCGCTCATGTCAATCCCAAAACACAGAGTGAATATAGTAAAGTTTTTCTTGCCTTTTTCAGCTCGATCTTGAGCCAAGTTCCAATCGCCCATCATCACGTGCTGCATACTAGAGCCTTTGCAGGCTGTTCGTGGACGAAGAGAACTTGCTCACTTCGCTTACTACTTTGCAAGTCATCTGTACTCGAACAGAGGCGGTGACATCGCACAGGCGACGGAGGGACTAGCAGAAAACAAACCCAAATTGATTTGGGCATTTCGACGCGCCCGAAATCAACAGCTGATATATGGGATAAGCGATCCATCGTAATCAATATTTCACCCATGCATGTGTGCCTGAGTTTACGTCAGGTTTCTCGTAAAGCTGTATTGAAAATCGCAGTTGTCCGTCAGCAAAGCAGCTGGCCTGTTTCGCTTAATCAACATATATAAACAAATAACTGACAGGTGACCACAGCTTCTACAGTGGAAGCCGTAGCGAAACGGCACTTGTATACGAAGAGTCCTGCTTCATGTCCAACAAGGAAAAGGGGAAACGATTAGTTATCCTTTAACATTGGCCTTAGGTATTCGATCTGCGCAATCTGGAGGTGCCGGCAACAAAAAAAGAAACAAAGAACAGTGAGTATCAATCAGCTCGCTTGTTCGATCGATACTTTAATGTACAATATAGGATATTATTAGTGTAAAATCAGTGGCAATTGGAATGAGAGCTGCGCCTGCGAAATTAAAATCCGGCTAATTCTCGCGCTACACTATCTCAATAGATCTACACTTGGGACGAACTCGTTCTAGGTAGTAAGATCTTAAAGGAATAGATCCTCAACAGTAGTGCCTTGATCTGCTTTGTCTTGAACCCAAGCATAAAATTATAGTTCTAGTAGTGAAAAGACTACTTGCAGTCTATAGTACTTTTATGAGAAGCGTCTTCCCAACGTAAAAGTTACTTTTGATGCACAAAGTACGTTGTTTACAGAAAGGAAATGGGACATGACAAAAGATGTCTAACAAGTAAGTAACGAAAAAAAAAAACTGTGAATGCTCAAGGTTCTTATTTCTCTACATACAAAGGCCTGCCCTGTCGACCGTGGACGTGTCACCAACGGGGCTATTACGTCCTGTCATAGGGTTTTTATTTATAGCATTTACCCAAAGTGACTATGATCTGTCTTTGAGATTACAAGATAGTACTGACAGTCCGTTATAGAGCGTTCCATCACTTCTGTGAACCTTGAAATGAAATTGCTTTTCAGTAGATGCCCATTAACAAAATAACGGTTACAAATTGGACATAATTCAACAAAAATGATCGCAACCTTCAGGAATATTATTGGCAATTTTTTTTTTCATGATTTCTATCAATTATCATTAATTTTACCACTTCACAAGTCTGGACAAATAATAATAGCCAACCGTCAGCCATAACTCATTTGACATCTAAATAATTTTTCTTATAGAACCCATTCAAAAACTCTTTAACCTGAGTCGTCTATCACTTATCAATACCAGACGATTACTGGAGATGCTTCGATATAAATTCTTGTAAAACTTTTCCCGGAAATTTTGCCCGAAACCTCAGTAACCCTGAACATACGGCGTCACTGCTGTAAGGCGCTGTCCTAAAATAGGCGTATGTCGATGACGCTGTCAGAGGGCTAATTTTCGGATGTAAGCGGTCTAGTATTGGTCAGTTAGCTTTGGTTTTTACTAACAATTGCCCATGTTGTTTCAGGCAGTTTTCACCTAATGACATTTCGCTATGTCGAGTTACAACTCATAGGGGCATATCAGCGTTAAGCAGAATGCAGTATTTTATCGAAAGCTTTCTCGTAAAAGTTCTGCCTACCGTATACGGAAGATAATAATAGTCGTATACTTAGCTTTCTCTCATAAAAGGTTTTCGTTCAATGTAACATCCAAGTAGTTATCTTTCTAAACGTCAGCTGATGTCTCAGATGGCTTCGGCTTCCTCTATTCTTCAGTTACAAATACCCGTCATAGCACACTCTCAGCGGACGATGAATAATTGAAAGTCCCGATAAAGCCCTTCTAGCCAATCTAACTTTTCAAAAGTTATTTTTAGGCATAGCAATTTCATATGGTGGAAATCCGCACAATTGACGTCGCTGCCTGTACCGATAGCTACACTTCTATCTGAAGTTCGAAGCCCAAAGCTAAAAGGTAGCAGGCTCACGTTGAGAAAAAAAAAGAGCATCCACTTATGGCTAAAGAATGTTTGGTAATTATATCTAGTACAAAAATTAGCACGTGGCCATAATAATGAGGTGAGGTTTAATCTATAAGCTATGTTTCTTATGCCCAGCACCAGCGGCGCCTTCAAATAGAATTCGACCAGTTGTGCGAGTTTATCTACGAAAAATATCAACTAATTTGCTTTACAGCCTAACTCGGAAGCGTTAAATCGACCTAATTATTAGTAATTACATCTTACGTGTACGTTCCGGTCAACTGAAAAAGGCTTCTTGTCCTGAAGATGTTCACAATTGACTTTAACAAATACATATAACGAGAATTAAAAGAAGATCACTAGTAAACCATTAAGCTATAGATCAACCAAACACTTCGGAGAGATTCATGCTCGTGTTATCTCAGAAAAATCAATTCCATTGTTTATGTACATATAATATCTGTACAAAATGCATCCATATCGTCACCAGCAATTACTCTTGCTGTCCTGGTGGCTTTCTTCGGTCTGCAATATTTTAGCTGCCGCCTCCTTTGTCCCGTCCTGCACTCCCGAACGTTATTATTCTTATCGATAGCGATGGTAGTTTTTTTGCTGGCAATAACAGACGACGGGTCCGCCCAAACCATGGACTCGTATCCCAGATGGGCAAGCAAACCGGCGCTAGGCAATTGCCAACCGGCCAAATGGCCAATCTGACAACTTTGTGGGTGCCTTCAGTTGCTGTTCCATCGGTTACCGTGCTGCTTCGCGCCACCACCTTTATCCCCCGTTTGTTCTGCCCCTGTGACGTGTCTGTTTCAGTCTAGTCACCCAACCTCAAAGTTGACAAGCGTTGACAACAAACTTGCGTACTCCAATTTTTGGTTTGTTTCTGTTTTCGTTTTTATGCCAAGCGAACTATGTGGTCCGGCTGGCTTGTCTTGCGAGTAGCAGTTTCGATAGGTCTGTCTATACGACTATGTAAGCAAGAGGAAACGGTCGGAGGCATCCATGCTTTCTGGACCAACGCCGTCGTTTCTCTCACTTAGAAAAAGGCCCAAGGAATTGCGCAATTCTTCTCCCAAGGTAAGTTGTAGGAGTTAGGATATACGCAGGGGGTAACAAAGAGTCGGGATCATAGGGGTATTGATAGTGTATGGGCTAGGCCGTTTCGAAAAAATCTCTTCTGCTTGCGTCTCCTCCATAGCCGAATCTTGAGTGAGTCAAAGACGTTTCATTGGTGATGGACCAGGAAGTGAACGGGAAATTTGTGGGAACTTTCTAGAGCTTGGGTTTACGCCCTTCGCACACACACGAGCGTTTCCTGTTACGAACTAAACAAAACTATTGTTGCCATCAAACTGTTCGATCACTCACTTCAGCTCGCAGTCCTTAAGCCGATCCATCGTGTTAGTACATGATTTGCCGACCACTCTTAAATCCGTTTCCCCATAGCAAACTCACCCTCTTGATAGAAATGAGCAACTCCAACCTACAATAATTCTTAAATTAAATTAACTCGATGGACTGACGAAAGTTAGCACGTTCCTAGGACCTGACATTTTTTCTATACGTAGTAGTTAAGTGAATATTTTTAAGGATAGGTGCATTTTAGCAAAAATTGTAGAGGCCTCAAAGCACAGAACGTGGGAGAAATTGATTGAATCAACTATATTGATGTACGTTTGAAAACTGCTAAGTCAAATAGCGTTTGCACAGGTCCTTTTGCCTACGTAGAGGCCTCCACATATATGAATCCAAAATCCAATAATAGTTGGCAATCCCGCCAGAATAATGTGTACTGTGTTTAACTTTTGTCATTTTTACGTTTATAACGTGGATTTCGTGCTAGTGAATATATCCCATATGTATCAACATTACTAACACATTTGGTGGCTAGAGTTCCGATAGTACTTTTGAATACGCTTAAGTAAAGTTTCAATACCTTAGTCTATTATCATTATTCTCTAGTCTACTGAGAAAACTAGATAGGTTGCGCTTACCAGCTGAATAAAATGGTCTTTGGGACCATTCTGCAATGTTATCTCTTCACAGAAACATCCCATTTCTCCCGTGCTGGCCCCTTTTCAGCGCACTCAATAGCACACACAACTAGCAATTAGTCCCATATGCAATATTGTCCTTTGTCCTCTTGTAATTCTGGTCTCCCAGATCGGTCAGGCGATGGTCAGAGGGAATTCGATTAGTTGCTAGAAAAAAAACAAGTTCAGTTGGCAGTCTAATCCATCTATCGCTTGTTAGATCCTATTGGTAAGACCCGTCAGAAAGTCGACCACTCAATCATGGCTTTCTCCTACAGCGCATTGATGCAGTGGTATATCCTACCTGGCAAACGATGTATCCGAGGGCGGAGGGGGGGGGGGGGGGGGGGCTTTTGATATACATGATTCATAATTAGTGGGAATATGGAGATTCAGGCGAGGCGTTTGGCTCAGTCACTGGATCAACAAACCTTGCTGTGTAAACGCGGTAACGTTGAATTTGAAGCTCGTTTAATTGAGTAGTTAACAAAAAAGCTCGGCTACTAAAGTTCAGGTCGAGATTCGTCATGAGGCATACGCGGAGTTTTTGAAAAATCATGTGACCCGAAATCATCACACCCGAAAACCGCAATAGAGACACCATACGAAGTGTTAGAAAAGTACAACGCTTTAAGGTCTGAGTTTTTTTCTTCCATTCTTCGCCATAACGAACCAAGCTCACACGGCTCGACACAAAATTGTATAGCTGTCTGAAAATGTTTTAAGCTTTTCATATTATAATAGCGTTATAGTGGAATTGCGTATTGAAGAACAGAAGTTACGTGAATGAGTGTAGCCGGACGACTTCTGCCGTAACTGATCAGATCTTTTTTCGGTGCAGCCAAAACATGATTGTATTAGCAAACACTTGTATCGCACATTTAATATGAAATAACAGTGTTTAATCCGTTTTACGCACTTAGTCATATGCCATACCTTTAACAAGGACTGAATACTACCATTGGCTTTTAATAGATACTGGTTAAGGCCAATGGTCTAATATAACGGATGCATACGATTGATCACTACACACCGCTGCTTCTTGCCGTTCGAAGCGCTTTAGCAATCGAGCTCTCCTGTATAGGCAAGATTTGACGTCTAAGTAACGTTGTTTAGTCAGTGAGCTTTGTTCTTGTCAGTGCTTCTTGCTGTTCTGTACCGTCTGCCCTTCAATTCGACTAATTTGGGCAAAACGTCAACTGGGGGCGACGAACCATTTAACATAAGGTACCGTCAAGTGGTTTGGCAGATTGCCAGGTGCGCGCAGATCGCAAATAATACCATTTAGAAAATCGCAAACCGATTTTCTTTAAGGGTTCCTCGTTGGGTTCGAACTGTTGAGTGTCGTTCGCTATCATTCCCTTTCTGTCATTTTGTCTGCCTGTCTTCCATTTAGCAAATCTGTATGGCACAGTGTTATGGTGTCCTTATAAATAAGGCCATCTTTTTATCAACTAAAACGTGTGTGTGTGTGTTCTCTTTTCCTCAATGATTTACTTTGTAGACAACTATCCAACGAATCGCTCTTAGGCTTAGCACTGGTTTGATCGTAGTGGCCAAAGCAAAATGCATGGCAAGTGACCCTAGTGTTTCTTTGAATGCCCGTTAATCGGCTCGACTTTATTTGGCCTTGGCTTCGGCCGACTGCCACCTAACGGTGTCACCCTGTCCACAGGAGATCCTTTACTCTTTCGTTTCTTGCTTTTCGTGGAGCAACTAATTCCGTACATCAATGTGTAGGTGATCCCGTCAAGAAACACGCTCCATTACAACCTTTATCTTTCAATCGAAAAGGTAGCGTGCTGGCACTAGTTTCCTGCCTACAAAGGGAAAACTTCGAAGCCGTTGCCTTGCTCCCGACTTTCTGGTCAGTTACACGCTATTTTCTCTTACAAACAAAGCTTTGCTTTGTACGGCGCCGTACAATCAAGGCGTTCGCTACGAAGGAATACATTACATGTAACGTGTCGCCGTCCATGGATTCCTACTACTTGCCCCTATCCGAACAACAATGGATAACAACGTTACCTAACCAACTGGACTTCACTCCAAATGGCCCTTTGTCGCCCCCCGCTGACACACGTATATTATTACAAGAAGCAGCGTGTCACTCTTCAATCTCTTCGACCAGTCCACGAAGTTGCGACCCTTTACACTGACGCACCCGACCTTACAATGCTCTTACACTACTCCACTCCTCTCTATGGTAGTCTTCTGCTACGCACACAAACTTTCAGAAGCAGACGTTCGCCAGCGTGTTTCCCTTTCCAGCTCTCTGTTCTGAACTATTAGATTCCTTCAAAAGGTCACTTTTGCTCCTATTGAGATAGCTGTTTTGATGACAAATGTACAGCTAAATACCTTTCCTATAAGCTATTAGAAAGGCAGAGAGTGACGAAATGGGGCAACGATTGTGAAGTCATACAGGTGACGACTTTTGAAAGCTTCTACGTGTGCGCGCTACCACTTTTATATTGCTTTTTGTTGCTTTCTGGTTTATACTGAACGCAAACACGTACCCGTTATTAATGTGTTAGTGAAATTTACTAAAATAGTTCATACATAGTTATACTTCTAGTAATTTCTTTCTATCTAGTAAATATCTTTCTAATAATCTCCAAATAAGAATTCGACTTAACGATATCTTTAATCAGTTGTTAGCTTTTGTTTTTCTACAGAACGAATCAATCATGAAACAGAATAGTAGTAAAAAATTATTTTTGTTTTGGTAAAAAAAATTACAACTGCTCCTTTAAGTTACTCAAAGGAGTTTAAAAGGTCGGTGGCGATCAGTTCGTAAGAGCTAACTTCAAACTAAGAGCTCATGCTTTCAGTGTCCACCTAAAAGTAGTAGGGGTAGTTGACTATTGGCAGGTTCTTTTACCAAATTGTTGCGAAAGCTGGCTGGCTTCGAAAGGCCATCCAAAAGGACCGAAGTGCGCGAAATTGAAAGACGAATGTGTGTGTGTTAATCGTGTGGAAGTTTTCATATTCTGCGGAATACAGTTTCTATCAAAACAACAATTTCTATCAACCTACTGATCGATGTATCCGCGCCTCGAGTAGTGCCAGCTATTTCGATTGCCATACGCTTTTAGCTGTTCACGTCCGCTCTGTAGTTAAGGGAGGGATGCGGCAGAAAGTTGGAAGACACGAATTTATTGCTAGTCCGGTGCCTGTTTTCCCCTATGTCGGCAGAAGGGGCCGATTACGACTTTTTGCGTTTGCCGCCTAGGCCAGCCGAACCCTGCGTAGAACCAGTTCAAAAATTCTCGTCTATCTCTACCGGGTCTACTAACTGGACGCTATAGGGAAAAATCCAGGCTATATCTCAAAAATATTTTTCAATAGTAAAAATCATGCAAGGTTGAAGGTCAAACAATTTTCCAGCGATCGAGATCTAATAAGATCCCCAAGTTTTCGTTAAATCGTTATTTATTGACAACTGTAGCAACTAATGTGCGAGCGATAGCTTTTGTAACTCACGTGATTTAAAATTGCACCGTTTTATTGACGAAATCAATTTATTAAATTGAAACAATGCATCGATACTTTCCCTAGGTAATTCTGCTTGGCTCGTGAAGATCAACGGTGCGGTGAAGTTACGTTTAATATTGCTGCAGGATAATTCTTTCCATTTAGCTTACTTACTTTACCACATCATGCTCTATAGTGATCCGATTCGACAAGTTTGTACCATTTAGGCAGAAATTCTGCTATTAAGGCTTAATGCTATTTTTCAGGGTCTTGAGAAATAATTCTGTTCGCCGCTCGAGTCGTCAGACAGGAATGCCCTAAATAAGCCTCGACCAATCGCAGCTTCAATGTAATCTCTCATTCATATAACTAGCATTATCTATTCATATGACTCCTAAAGCGGTCTCATTGTGTCCTCTTTGGGCTTTGTTCATTTGTAAACTTGATATTCACACATGTCTGCAGTAAATGTATATATTTTCAGAAGTGGCCAACATTTCGTTCAATGGCATGATGGGGCAGGTCTGCGTGCGTGAATTCTTCTGAGATCTCTCTATCAACAAAAGGAAAATCCAAATTGCCCCCAAACGTGCCTTTCGTCGTGCCCAGTTTTACCGCACACGCGAAAGTAAGAGTAAACCATTGGAGCTGCTTGTCAACCTGGGTCCACATGCACGATATAAATAAACCCTGTGGACACCACACAAACTTTACCGAGTGAATCATTTGAAGAATTGTTTTGTGATAGAAACTCTGTTGCGCATTATATTGGACGGTTCTCAGTTGAGGACACGTTCAGTAAGCTTTGCAGTGGATGTAAATAACAATCACCCCTTTAAGCCTAATAAAAAGTCGCTAGAAAAGATCCATTTAAACATTGCACTTATTCTTTCGTTGCTGTTCGGCTTCAAAACAGTCTTATAGAGATATGGAAAGAGAAGCTATGATTTTTTAGCGTACCTTTTCGTATTTCTGCTCATCTATATATTTTTTCCATTACGAGAATGAGACATCTAAAGTAGCACAATTCAATTTAGATGTCAATAAAATAAACTATCGCTCCAGGCACTAGCTAAATAGAGTCTAGAACTTAGAAAATCGCTAGAACTTAGAAAATCGCCACGGCCAGGCCATGAACGTTCACGGTCTGACCGAATATGACTATTTTCAAAACTCTCCAAGCTGCGAGCTTTGCCCATCTTTCTATCTAGAATATTTGCCCAAAATGTTGAAGTCAGTCGAAAGAAAGACTGTTGATACGTTTTGTACTTCAAAAGATTTCTTCCATTATAGGTATGACCAAACAGTAGTGAAGATTGATGCCAATTAGTCCTTGTAAAGCTGTAACACTCTATGTTTGCTTGCTCGACGTTTACAACTTGTAAGACCACCGAAGGTCAACACGCATATCGCATCGGAATTTACCCATTGTTTAAAAGTCCAAATTACTTTTAAAATATTTTTCTCAATCCATCAAAACATATCCGAGCTTCAACACAGGTTTACCTTCTTTGAATTTAGGTCGCGCCCTTGCTAGGAAGAATATTATGCCGTTTGTAACTAAAAAATAAACGTGTAACCTTCATGAGAGAAAAATATGTAGTTTGTACGACAGGACGATTTTTGCTGGACAAGCGCGTGCTAATTAAATTTCTGATTAATTTATCAAACCACAAAGTTACAATAGAACAATTTCCCATTAATCTCGCGAACGGTTGAACGGAAGAATGCTTGCTGGTAAATTCAGGGAACGCTGCTAATCAGACACCTGAATTCTGACAAATGCTACCGCTCTCAAAGCCTCAACTTTAGAAGAGGCTTATGAACGTAGTTTCTGCTTTAAATTTACGAGATCTTTATCAAATCAACTTTGAACTTCCTTTCGACAGAAAAAAAAAAGGGAAATATTTCGGATCTGGAAAGTCGTAATGCTTAGAAAAGTCTATCTTCATTAAGAACTGGTGCAATACGCAACCCGTTCGAAAGGAAATTATGGCACGCGTACGCATATAAAGGCCAAAACCGTTTAGCCTGCTCAATAGCAATCATCCTGGTTGTTGTTACACGACGGCAGTTACGTATACAGATAAGTGGCAAAGGATTCACGACGAGAGTTCTTTAAGCAATACGAAGTTTTTATTCGACAGAAACATTGTAAACGGAGCCAACTAGCAAGCTTCATCTTCTCAAGACACGCGTTCCGCTCTATAATTTATTCCCCATAGTGTTTTTGCAGAATCTGTTGGCTATGCTGTGTCCGCCGGTCACGGACCAATTTCAGTATATCCAATAAAAGGAAGCGGTCGAAGTATAGCATTCTGACAGCGCAGAACTGGATTCTTGGAAGATCGTATCTTCTTTCACGTACAGGCTTGGCTGCCGCTTCTTTTCTCTGTTTGCTTCAAAACAGATATCACTGTTATGTACCGCAAAAGAGCCAGTTCGAACAGAAACACAACTAGACGCACGTTTAAACGAGTAATACTGCATCGGTTCACGTTAACTCAAACACACAATCACATATGAATACACGTACATCAACAAAGACGGAAGTTACTGCTCGCTTTGGACTATACACACCCAATTAATTACGTTTGGAAAGCGGCAGTTAAACTGAGTTAAAAATGCCTCATCGGCCTCGTCCGGGCCCTAGACCGCCGACCCAAACCTCGCCTGATTGGACAAAAACACACGACACACATATTGAACAAACAGACTAAGGCTAAGGGAGCAACAAACAACGGCACGCTTTTTTGCCCCCAGCGAAGGAGCGGCAGTTGCTTAACCGAAAGATATGTCACGCGATCCGATAGCAATAGTGCTTGGTGTGGCAGCCACTCATCAGTCGAATGATAATATATAGGAAACCTGTAAAAGGAATTACTTTCAGTCCTCGCGACCTCATGTAAAAGGTGAATCCGCCAGCTGCAAAAGTGCTTCAGTAGTATCTACCGTACTAGATTGTCCTACCATTCGTTAACCCAAGGCAGACTGAGGGATAGACTGAATTAGGCTGTTCTTCTCAAGTCAGAGTACGAGACACGGTACGTTTAGGCCAGAGGCAGCTAAATCCTCCGTGTTCGTTTTACGCAGCATAGAACAGCGTATTTAAAGGGGCATAAGGACGCCCTTTAAATTTTGACTAAATTTGCCTTATAGCAGTATCCATCCAGCACAGTCCTTTAGTCTAGACATCTCAAGCTGGCTAAGTACGGCGCTATCGAACATCTTGATAAAAAAATTCGTCGGGCAGTTGATAAACAGTTTTTCCCGACTCAATCTTTTGTCTTCATTTGTTCCTGAAGCTTTTAGAGTGGATAATTTCTTTCTGTAAGCAATATGTAAAATAGTTGTCGAAGTCGATGCTTGAATGTACCGTAGGCTACCTCAGTTTGGTAACACGCTCTGCCAATTTTTTAAAAATCGTACTAGATACGTGACAGACGACGACGGCATTTTAAGCGATTCGAGCATAAAAGCTGAATGATATATTTTTTAACCGTAATGCAAATCGATATCCATATAATGCGGTCTCTATAGTTCCTGTGATACTAGTAATACGATAAACACATGAAAGCTTATCTTATTTAATAATTATTATATCGAAGTAATGCAAATTACCCGATAGTTGCTTTCTTTTTTGGCGCCCCAAATACAGTTTTGAATTGAATTTGTTGTTTGACATGGCTGATTTTATTTATAATTTAACCAGCTCAGTGCCAGACAACGTTGAAACAAATGTTTAGATAATGAATCAACAAAAATCAATATACAATGAGACGAAATAAATTATGTGCGCTAGGATTTCGATAAGTTGCAGAATTTTGTGAAGTACATGTCTCAGGATGATTTCGTTTGAATATCGTAGTGTGTCTTAATGGTGTATGATAATGCGATACATGAACAACATGCCCGCAATTGCGTCCTATGTGGCTCGTCCACTACCGCCTCCTTCATGTCCTATATGGTGACCTGCGATTGTCCAAGAAATTTGTATGAAACAGCTCTCCCGCGAGTCGTCGTGAGTTGAGCTTACCCAGCCAATGAAATTTTTGCCAATGAAACGGGACTAGAAAACGTAAAACGCTAGCGCTCTTCAAATTACGTTCTCTAGTTGTCGACACTAGCATGCTACATGCTGTTGTCGTGTGTATATATGTTCATAGGTGTGCTTCCTTGTCTCCATAGCTGTCTCGCTTACCGCTATCTAAGCTCCGTCCGTGCTCTGTCCGTTGACATGACTAGCGGGCCAAGACTTGTGGAACTCAGCCATGACCTGCTTTAACTCGTCGCAACTTGCGACGCCCACAGTAGAATGCCAGTGAGCCTAGAAGTCAAACTCTACTTGGCTCCTAATTACTCCCCAATTAAACAGACGAAAAAGTTAGAACAGGAACCCTGCTTCCGCGCAACCTCTAATCCTTTCTCTTTCTTACAGAAGCACCCTCCGATTCCGCGTCACTCAGTTATTCTCTCCCCACGACCTAGCCCTACCGCTCTCATCACATTTCGTCACTACTACTCGGCCCCTAAACTAGTACGTTGTCTGATATACCTCATACTTTGTCGCAACGTTATTATTCTCTGCTTTTGCCAACGCTCAGACCTTACACACCACTGTAGAGGAATCGATTTAGTGCTGTGACGTTTCCACTTGCCTGTCATTGATGGCTAGTCGTGATTGCAGCTGAAATGGCCGAATGGGTAGCATAGACCTCTTGAAATATGAGAAATGGTTCCCTCGGATCGGTCGGAACCCCGCAAAACGATGAAGAGAATTTATCTTTCTGTAGACTTTGACTGGCTAACATTGGGCCATCCACTGCATAAGTCATTTGTAAGGAAGTCTGCGCTTTTTTTCCAGCAAAAATAGGCATGAAACGACGGTAGCAATGAACGTCATAGCGATGTTGTCACCAAAAGAAAAATTGTGCCGATGGCTTAATCATAACGTGTCTGTCTACGAATTTTAAGGATATGGAACATGATAGATAGAGGAAATTGGCACAATACATGCGAGGCAAGCCGTTCGACCAATGTAACGTGATCAAGAAACACAGTGACGTTCGCAGCAGTTTAGATACCGGTAGTTACCAGAGAAGTTGAGCTTAATTCCTCTACGACCGTCTGTCGCGGATCTGATTTATTTGCACGCCTTTTGGGGATGCTTGTTTCCAAATCGTGATACACAGTAGGACCCTGGCACAGCTTTCTTCGAACAACAACACCACAAACTATTAGCGTAAGAGCTACTGAGTACGTTGATACACGATATAGGATAGTAAGTTTTAATGTTTTCACCAATGTATCTAGACACACTCTTACCACTCCCGGAACTTTTCAAGTTGCTGTCAAAGGTCCTTTTTAAACTTTATACCTAGAAGCAGCATCGTTGTACGTGTACTCCGCGTACTCTGTAATGCACAGTCCATTACTATGTACATCGCGCATTGAGCGAGAGACGCTAACATTTTCTTGGTTTGAAGCTGTAAAGGGCTTTGCTGTATGAGGAAAGGGGTCACAACCAAAAAGCGCGTAGTCGTCCTTTGGGACACCAGGCGCCGCCCAGGATTACTCAGGATGTCACTGGAGAGAAATGTTCGAGAAGGACTTCCAACGAGCGGCGTTTAGAAGTCACGACATTCGGATCTTACGGCTCTTTACTCTTCGAAGCCGTTCCCCGATCTGGCCACTTTCCTGGACAGAGAACCTGACGGCTAAAGCTCTTATCAGCTTTGTTGTGCTGCAATTTGCAGCCGTTGTGACAGAAAGCAAGAAAGTCAGTGATTGGTCCTCTGAGAAACTGGGTTCCATTCGTCTGCTGTGGACAGGACACGGTTATTTCAGGTGTGGTCATTTATTTGGCCAGATGACTAAAAAATGAAAGAACAGCTGGGCTAGAGGAATGGAGCAGTCGAATAACGATAAAATTTAACGTGTGGGGGCAGCAGATGCACTTGCCATAACGCACGCGGACTCGCAAGACACTGAGAGTCAATTACGAACGGAAACGGAAGGTGAGCTTTGCGATTTCTATGAGAGCCATACTTCTTCTGTTGTAGAACTTAGCACTTTTCTACTATCGTCGTCTTTGCTAATTTTCCTAACGGCTAACGCTAGCCAGACGCTTCGAGTTTTACCTCCAGTACTACCTATAATCATTGTTTTCATAACATTTATTTATTACTATTAGAAACATAGCATACGAAGCAGTGCAAATATTTGCTATCTAATTAAAATATTATTATCCCTACTTACTACTTTTCAACTTCAAAACAGTTCTGTCTCCAAAAAAACTTAATCATCGAGTTACTTGCAAATTTAGGAAATGGGTAGTTCCACCAGTCCCATTCCGGTATTGTGTTCTTTTGGCGCTTTTGTAAACTCTACTTCACCTTCTTCGTACGTGTCAAATAAACATATACGTAAAACACTAATCGCGTCTTCAATTATAAGACAATCTGCATTGGTAAACAAAGCTAAAGCAACCGGATTTTGTGTGAACGGTACTGCCAATTTACGGAAGTTTCGCAGTGTCGACCAACGCAAACATTTCCTTAGCGTCAATATCCGATTGTCCGGAGTGTCATACGAACTGTGCTTCACCAGTCTTCGAAACCTGTGTCGGCTCGTGGCTCAAAAACGCATTCAACAAATCGAAAGCGTGAAGCTCAAAAGTTCGGTGTTTTCTATATTTTTCTATATATAGTTTTCTATATTTGGTCGCCTATCGAAAGGTAATTTGATTGCTAGTCTTGACTCGAATGAGGGCCCAGGATGCCATAGGTCTGTTTAGTGGAACGCTGATGGAATTGATCAGAGAAATCGTAGTCGTCGACAGTTGGCAGATTTTATTTAGGGAATTAGGATTTCTCAGTAGCTCAGTACACCTATGACATTGTTTTTCTCTCACCTCAACCGGAATACTCCGAAGGATTGGCGCTTTGCGTGACCGCTGATACCCCACGTTTTTACGATGAAAGCAGCAAATTCATTCTTCTAGGACATGACGATAGTTCTGCATAGAGCTACCCATAATCAGCCAGCATAAAGCAACTTAGTATTTCCTAAATTTAGTGATATCAATAGCGTTTCGGTTATCGTTTCCGTTTCGTCGTTCGGCAAAATATAGCGACAACCCCTACCATTTCTCGACATCGTCGAGCATAGCAGGCAGTCCCGCTAGAATAAGTCGACACCCTCTATGTTTCGACTCGTAAGAGTGTCCGGTGCCGCCATTAGAGTTTTCAGCCATCAGACGGCTGGCTTCAAGCGCGAAACGAATTCTCTCTGTCTGTCTGTCTGTCTGTCTGTCTATGCCCGGGTTCGAACCTAGATCACAATGTCTCCCTAAGATTATCATCCAAATACGTTACCCACTAGGCACCCTGCTGGGACTCAGTTGCTCCTCTGAACAGCCTTGCCACGAGACAGACGTCTCGTACAACGTTGCAAACATAAATACGCTCTCCATGCTTACCGTATGTGTTCTCCGGTACACGCATGCGCACAAAGGTTTGTTATCTATTCTATTTGATATAGAAGAATCAATGTTTAGTTTTAAAGACGTGTGGGTGGGAGAATTAGTTCACCGGATTTGCACGTCGTTACACCGGTCGGGTTAAGGCCAATTAAGTAATAAATGACGATACCGTTTTGGCCGCGGCTAGGCAGAAGAGGTCCAGGCCACGCGCCATTTTTTCATCAGTTAGTACTCAAGTGTGTATACGTTGACAAGAGTTTAATCGCTTGTGTCATCAGTTTTGATATAATTTCCCGCAACAAATACCGATACTTACCGATTTCACTAACGTTTCATCGACTGAGCTCAAAAAATATGAAAATGAGAAAATAGCAAACGTATGTTGCGTGAAACTAGTGAGCTGTTCGGGCTTTCCCAGCCTCTGTCTCCCATCTAGAAAGCAGGAAAGATGGTAATCATCGCGGCTTCTGGCCTGAAATAGCTATATTCGCTTAGCTAGAGCATTCACTCCATCCAACGCTATGGTATTTCCTGGAGCTCTCAATTGCTTTTTTCTTATTATGTTCCCTTATATTCTATATTATTAAATTATGCCATCAAGCTAACTTTTGACAGACCTTGTTGCCACTTTTGTCGGTACATTGTCACCGTTCTTTTTCCAAACAAAATTTTGTTCATGACCATCTAGCGCACCAGCACACTATCGCATCTATGTATTGTTTATACACTTCTAGTGTTATTTAATGGCTGCTTGGATCACCAATTGACTATTTATTGTTCCACCTGTAACAAATTGTTAATAACGACTCAGTAATGGCTCCTGTGTGCTATAATACTTGCGAAATAACAAAGTTTGCGCGATAAAATATCTCGTGCTGAAGACAGAGCAAATCCTAATATTCACGGCTACACGGTGATAGCGAATCGTCAGGTATTGATCTAGCGGATTGATTGTTTCGAGGAAGGATCGACAACGATTTTCGTCAGCTTCTTCGCTCCCGTCCTTTCCTCTTCAGCGCACCGGAAATCGGTAGCTAGGTTTTGCCTATCAATATTCTTGTACGCTGACGATTTTCATTCAATCGTCTCACAGGTAAAGCTAGTCCGCACGAAACCCTTCAGGGAGCAGTTCATAGGGTTAGTTAGTAAGGTCCAAAGCTATCAGCGTTTACTTATAATGAATGATGCAATGGATTACGACTTTGAAATTGAAAATTCTATTTTATCGGCTGTGCTTGTGATACGAGATCTAGACGTACAAACTATCGTTCAACTGGGTTTTGTTCAATTCAGATTGTTTCATTTAGTTTAATATGATCTTGGATGTATCGATGTAAAAAAAAACCAATCAGGATTGACTGAGATATAATTGACCTATTTTATCCAAACATCTGTGTTGTTCTTCTGTAGGAAACTTTAAAAACAAAGGAATATGGTTGATGAAAGCGTATATTTGTAGTAGTAGTAGTAGTAGTATTCTTACCGGCTTTATTGCTTAGACACTGGTCCTTGAACTCTAAGATTAACTGCATGATCAGAAATTTGTTTTGATTTAGGCCAAGTAATCGAAAGTCTTCTTACTGCTAAAGCCGTTGTAAGAACTGCACTCATCACCAACGTTTTGGCACAAAGTCGATTCTTAATAAATATATGTAGAGTTCATTGATATTTGTCCAAAACTGGGTAGTTGCCATTGTCTAGGCGCACAATTGATTTTGCTAGTGGGATTCTGGGCTCGACCCTATAAATCCTGCAGACACAATAACGACAAATGCCGTTCAATACGACATTTTGTTAACTACTTGATGTTGTTTACGTTGGTTCGTGTTCACACCTGCCATTGATATTTCTAGCAAAGCAAACTTTATAGAGGGTAGGTTCAGACGCATAAAAATGATTATCAAGTCCGAACATACTCCACTGTTTATTTGAATATATTTATCGCTGCCAACGAACTGAGTAACAACGTCTAACCCAATTAGGTCCTATCCGGGTGGCCCTTCTTAGTGGTAAAGAAATGTCGGGTGTCCAGAGCCAAAAGTGTGAAGACTCAAAATCAGAGGGCACTCTCCGGCGATTATTGTGATGTTACACGAAATTTTTGCCTGGATAATTCGAATAGCAAATGAATTAGTGATATAAGAAACAGCCATAAAAATAAAGCGGCTCAGGGCTCTATATAGTATCGAATCCGAGCGAGAAGCATTAGAGAACTTTTGTTTTTGCATATCGCTCGATCAGTTACGTCTGCTGGGGAATCTGTCTTAGCAAAGACCAGCAAAGATTGTCGTCAGTAGTAAATTTGAAACCGATGTCACCGTAACAAGAAAAAAAAAACTGACTGCACTGGTTCCGTCTACGAAGCTTAGATACACATGTAAAATGTGCCTAAGAATCGAGACGCAGAAGTCCGGACCGAGTCCTCTCACACTGAGAAACCGGCCGTCTGGCGTAACGATGCCTAACGGCAATTCTGGACGCAGAACTCGAAGCGTTTCTCCAGTGAAAGTACTAAGGTGTGCTATCGTTTTTGGAAAAGCTCATTTTGGTGAGTTGACAAAGCCGGAAAGTAAGGCCGCGCCCTCGCCACCACAAAACGATGTTTCGGCAAAAATTAGTTCGAGTCCAGTTGGCGCCATTAATCAGGTCGATGATTTTTTCCTGCTTTACAGTGGCGGCCCCTTGCGTCACGCAAATCAGGCCTCCGCCGCCGTCCAATCACTAATTCGACTGACCCGTAGATGTTTCTCCCGCGAAAACATCCGACCTAGGCATTGTACTGACTACTATTTCGCGTACACACCGATACACACAGCCAATGACATCAAGGTTTTTCATAAACGACGATCCGTCATAGTGTGCGAACGAAACATAATTGCACTTGGTTTACAGAGTAATATCTTACTTAGCGAGACCCTATGATATTTGTGTACACCTATGTGGCTCTTTTATAGAGGACCTTAACGGTCCTGCTACCTTTATGAACAAATATCTACTGGTACATTTGTATGATATATAACTGCTATAGCTCAGACGCTTTTTGACATCTTCATTGTAGCTGGAATCAAGGACAATGTCGGATATACCTTGAATATTATTGGTATTATTCCGCTCCTTCCTGTAGTAGCCCCACCGCATCTCACATCCGATACCTGCGGTTGAATAAAGATACGGTTTCTATCTTATTTTTCTAAGCAGAGCACGAATTGTATAACTTCATGGAATAATCAAGGGTTACTTGCTATGGTATCACAAGTATGTATATTTTACCAGATCGCATTGGGTAGTAAATCATGTAAGTTATAACTTCTTGAAACTGGCCCATTTTAGTTTCAATTTTGGTGGAAAATTCACGGATTTTTACAAGGCTTCAAGGTGACGAAAAATATATACGAAATTGGAAATTCTTACAGGGCGCCATTGTTTAAACAACAATTGGGGCCTGTTTGAATTACTATGGCCTGTGTCCACGTATAAAAGGCCGCAAAAAAAGCTTTTTTCCTGTTTTACCACATATTTTTTGGTTTTCCGTTTGGCTATATTTGAAACTGTTAACACACATATGTGCAAACTTGAACAGTTATTACTCCGATATCTAGCCACCTTTAGTATCTTGACCAGACAGTTTTTTCATGCGTACTCTACTACTAGAAAATTAAGAGAATCGCATTATCTAAGGAATTATCGTTATCAGTAGTCGATTATGTTCACCCGTTCGTTTGTTATTCGTCCACAGTGAACAGCGCCTTAAGATTATGGAGGAGATTTACTCCTCTTGATGCACCTTGAGGCTGTTCCGTCCGATCTCTACCTTTTATCGGAACAGACCGGCTACGCGGTGTTCGCTAGTTCACGTATATAATAATAATAATAGGCAGTGTAACGGCATAGCGAAACCAGACAAGAGAATAGATAAACAAATAAATGCGAATTTAGCGTTTTCCGCTTAATCTCTTTCATGCAGTAGTCTCCTCCTTCGATTTTTACATTTTGCTCTAGCTCAGACGCGCCAAAACTCCCTTCCCGGGTCTCTTTCCATTTGAAGGCCCATTATCGTACCGGGACTGAAGACTATTCTCGGTGTCACTACTTCCCTCCTCTACCACCTCTCTCTTTTTTGGCGTGCACTTTTTTGCGGTCTGCACTTTAACGTAGGGGCTCGGAATAGGAGGGGCACCGCTTCCTCGCTTCTTACTTAGCAGCATGTTGGCCGTAGCTAGCGATTCCAATTGTTGTTCCAACGGAGTTAAATATCATCTACTACTTGGTGCTTGATAGCCTGAACCAATGCTTTCTGGTTTCGTGCGACAAAATGAATTGCTTGGCTTCGCTTTTTCTAGGTGTCGCCCTTATACCGCTCTGCCACGACCCCGTTCTGTCACAAACGCGAAGCTCGTTTTGACGTCGTACAACTCCAAGCGAGCAACGAATTACTAGTTTTCGATCGATCGTGTCTTTTTCTCTGCAGAACAGTGGGCAGTTCCGAGGCAGCTCGCCCACCACCAACTGGGACGTGGATTTTGCAAAATAGTGCCTTTTCTATCCGAATTAACGGAGAAGGATAATTCTTTACTGCCAGGGTAACCGGCCTAAGCGAACTGTAAATTTATTTATGCTCTCTTTACAACCAAACGTATGTCGTAGATGACGTAATAAAAAGACATGCACATACTCTGCCGCACCTGGAAAGTTTCTAGTCTGATGGTTCGTTTAGTTAGGGGAGCGATTAATGTTTAGGAATCATTCCAGCAAATTCTCTAGTCGGTGGTTAATTTATTGCAGGCAAAAAAACTCGTGCGCGAGCGAAAGTCGTCTGTATTCTACTCTTATTGCTTAAAAAACAACACATAAGTAGAACAACACTTACAAATTTAAATTTACACTAATATATTAAGTTATTCTATGCTTACCCAAAAAGTGGCGTATTTAAGCTACAAGCTTCAGGGAAGTATCTAAACGGGTGATCTGATAGTCATCCAACTCGCGCGTTTTCTGAACCTAAATAATATACTAGAAGACCTGCATAACGAGTTTAATCAACAATTCGCGTCAGAACATATCGCAGCTGCTTTCCTGCTGTTGTTAAAACTTTAACCGGGAAAAATTAATCTGACGACCCGCCTTGATCCAGCTTCTGCACCGAAAAGTGATGAGCAGATTGTAGTTCCTTGTACTAGCTACACAGCGCAGAAAATATAATATATTTTCTCAGAATCAGCCACGCTAAAAGATATAATAGCCTCTGAAACTTACCTCCAATAGCTAACGAAGCTGTTTACAAACAACGAGTACCAGAGAACTGCATACGTCTTAGGCAATAATTCAGACCTCTCATACCTACCTACCTACCTACCTATCTATCTATCTATCTACCCAGATTTGGAAAAAGTTATTTTGTATGCTTGCCAATAGTTATGTTTCACAAAATTAACAAAGCTGTAGCAGTTTTGTATTAAAATAATCCATAAATTATTTTTCAATTCTAAATGATGCGCACGTTTTTACAGGAGGGCAACTTTATCATTATAATATGTTAGCTATTTTCGCTTTTTGACTGCGTACTAACAAATAGGAATCAATTCTAAAATGCACCGTAAACTTACAATAAGCTACCGTTTAAACGGGCTTCTCGTTTAAACCTTAAATCTTCTTTATTTCTCGTAATCTCCCGTTTGTAACTTCCTAGATTTCACTGCGATAAGAGCTTACGAATTAGACAGCCTCTATAGCGTCTAAGAAAAGCTAGCTTGGCTAAATACCTCCACTTTTTAACCCGGGTCAATGCGTAACACCTGATCACAACTTTAGATACAACATCGTATCAAGCACCTGGTTTCTAGTAGGTTTGAAACTTACTAAGTTCAAGGCGTATAGCTTAATATATGCTGAATTGATGAACACTTAATACTTGCAAAATTGTGTCAAAACGCTCATCTTAAATGTAAGCGTGCTAAAAATAACACAATGCTGCACTGTCACAGTTTTTTGTAAAAATGAAATTATGACTTTTTGTCGAAGTATCTACAATATATAAGAAGCCGAGCACTCAGTCTATCAGATTCCACATTCAGTCGTTTCCTCTACTTGGATGGATAAGTATACTTCCGCCGTTCGCAAAATGGTTCGACGGGTGAACCCATTTGGTCATTGATTGTCAACAACGTAATCTCTTGGAAACTTTCTCTTTCTCGCTCAACTCATTGAAAACTTCAATGTTCATCACTTCGTCTGTCTCGTATTCGTGTCACGAATATAAATTTGTTCTCGTCACTTTGTTAAAATCAAATGTGCTCCTCGGTTGAAACGGAGTTCCAATATACCCTTACTATTGTCATCTATCGCCGTACCTTTTTGGAATGGCCTTTCCCCTGAACCATTGGCCTTAGGACGAAGCCGTTTAATATGGAGCTACTCAGAAGTAGCTCGTTTATACGGCCTGTTGTTCTGCTCTGATCGGTCTGTCGTTGTCGACTTGGTTCTATTCGCATGCAAATCAAACCGTCGACCTATAGCTCCTGAACCACAGGCCCATGACATCCTGCAGCGCCAATCCTTTATAAGAGAAGCAGCAGCGACAGTTCATTTAGTAGCGCGCTTCCTTTCCTTGTTCTGCCGCTTGTTATAACGTTGCAGGCCATGAGGGACTCCAGCAATGTTGCTCTGGCTTGTTAAGAAACCCTTGCGCTAAATCTCTTCTGACAAATGAACACCCAGTCCGTAATGAAACAAAAAAAACCTAGCCCGAAGTGACGAGAGAGGGCTGATTCGTTTGCAGGAAGAGCAGTGAAATTACTGCCAGCTGAGAGAGCTCAAGATATTGTCAAGTACAACAGCAATAATGAATAACAGTTACTAGTAGTAGGCAAGAAACTTTTTATATGCGTTTATATGCGTTGTTTCGTCTGGCGTTGTCCCCGGCATGAAGTCTTTTTTTCAAGCCCTTTATTTACTGAACCCTCCCGCGATGCTACATGCAGCCCGTAGTAAGCCATTGCTTCTTCTGACAAATTAGTTTAAATGTACTGTAGATCTAACGATTTGTTAAGTGGGTATGCTAAGAAACCACCTTTGATGCCCTACAATATATTTTTGCTATACATTACACGGATCCATTGTGCCAACCGTATAGAAGCGTGTTAGATGAGCTTATTGTCGAAAATCTTTAGTTACATCCAGTTGCCGACGATGCCCGCCTCATCGAGTTGAGGTCGATCGCTCATTCAAACGTTTGAGGAAACAATCTCCCCTCGCAAGAATTCACTTAGAGAATTGCGTATCTGTTTACCTCGTTATACCTTCATGAGGTGTATCCGCATGCATCTCGGAATTAAATGGTACCGAGCCCCAATTGCAAGGCGAAGAGCCGGCCGTCAAAGATGAGCATGGTTATGAAAAAGTGAATATGAACTTTACTGACGCAGGCCGATTGAAAACCCCGTGCCATAACGGTGGTGCGAACACACTGCTTTGTTTTCAGTCGATTCAGTCAGTCGGCTCGAGTAAGGCTGTTTAGAGGCCACTACCGTTCGAAGGCCGACGAATAGTATTACGTATCTAAAGACCTCCATCAGCGTCATCTGCTGCTATGTTTTCCTCATTGTCCTACATGTTATCCTGGTATGATGCAGCGGCGCTTGGCTGCGACGAACAGACGTGTCGATGGGCGACCGCAATAAGGCCACTCATAGACCGTGTTCACTTCCAGGCCTGTAATCCCGTCTTGGCCATTGCGACCTTTGATGTGCTTATGAACATCTACGCGACCTCCATGTCCCTCGAGTATTGATCAGTAGGGCTGATTAGTAGAAGTTGGTCGAATGGAAGGTGTAAAGGGGCGGAACACTTTCTGTAAACACTGTTTCTGTAAGCAACGAATACAAATTGGTAGCTTATAGCGCATGGGTTGCGCAATGTCTCGAAGTCTATAAAATCGACACCTGCCTCTTATAACTTGATAGTAGCTTAGCACATACCACCCTATGCCTATGCATATCTAGGCTTGTCAATGAATTTTCTTGCAACCTACATATTAAACTCATATCTTTAGGGCAGACACACGTTAACACATACAACGCTGAGTATGTTCTCAACAACAAATGCCACGTTCTTTTTCTACGTTCTGTATAGCGGATATCTTGCATAAGTAACTGCGTGCGTTGATTTGCAGACGCACTATTGATGAAGACTCAAGTGGTATACTGTATCTAGTAATATGTACGTAGAACGTCTTTGCCAAAGCAGGTCAGCCAGGCAAAAGACAAACATTATGAAAGCATGTATTACTAGCGGTGTTACCACAACCAATCGCGCGATATGACAGGAAGGACGTCGGAGGAATGGTGCTTGCTAGAAAGATCTGATAATATACGTATGGGAAATCAGAGTATCTTTCCATGCCTCTCCGACCGAATGGGTTTACCTGCCGAAGCAGAGTGGCAAAGAGGAACCAAATATAGAGACAGTGTAAAGCGTTCACGCTTGACCAAATCAATATACGTTGTTTTGATGGTCGCCCTTGCTGCTATTTCTCGACTGCGTCGTTGATTACGACGCGTCTTGAAGCTCGTATACGCTGAACTATGAACTGCCCCCATCATTGCTGCAACACATTCATAGTGGCTAATTAAACACCGTAGCCTATAAGTTACTTCTTGAAGTACATACATTCGATCTTATAAATCAATTGAACTAGCAGGTGGCGCGTTAAAAACCAAAGCAAACGTACCGTGAGCTGGACATAATAAAGGCGCATGAACATGCCGAAGAGACGCTCCGTGCAACCTCTCTTGGATTATGAATGATGATAGTATATTGGAGTAATCAGGTCGAAGCGTGCAACTTGCAGTCACGTCACGAACGAGAGAAGAGTACTACGTGAAAATTTCAGAAAGCAGGTATGGAAAAGAAAAAAACACAAGCAACAGTAGGAGTGTCGGCATATGGTGATTCAGGAGAATGTCTTGCGCCACCGCTATTGTTATTGCAGCAAAGACGGATTCATCTGCAAAACATCCTTTGCAGTAGACAACGAGATTTATATATCTAGCAAGTACAGTTTCCTTTGTGTTTTGGCGGAAGCTGTTTCACATACGAATAGACACGCACTTACATGCAGACACGGCACATATATTGCATGTTGTGTGTACAACTTTCGAAGGGATTAAATTCGTCTTTTTGGCAGTAGCAGCAGCAACGATGGCTCAGAAGCCGCTGCTTTCACTGCGTAAGAATAGCGAGAACTGCGTCGGTCTATACGAAGCTAGGAAACAGGTAACATTACTTCGTGCTAATAGTTGCGATGGCTGTGGAGATATTTAAGGGCTTTCTTGAGTCGTCTGCCGCTCGCTTCACCGCAGCCACTCCGTCCTCGCCTCTATTGTCGACTTTTTCAGTAACAGCGACTTTTCGTACTCAATACGAACTCACTAACGATCGCAAACCCCGCCTTGGCCTGACGGCAAACCGGCTGCTTTTGAGGCGAGACAGAGCGATGGCACCTCAGCTATGGCAATCGTACCAATGAAAGCGGCAGGATCAGCAAAAGCAGCACCAGGGATGCGGGAACAGCGGGGCGACAGAAGCGCAAAAAGGGCGATGCGTAGCAACTGTGGTAGCATCAGGATAATTAGGTTTTACGACTTGCTGCTCAGTTTGCCACAGGGAATTTAGCTGTTTCCAGTCCAGAGCTGTCCGTTCAAGCTAGACTTGTTCAAGGGGATAGCTAACCTCAGGCTCATTGCTTTACGCAGAGGTGGCAGGGGCGACTACGGGCAACCTAGACAGCCCCAGAACAGGTTCGTCTCGCTTCCCTTAGCTATGCAGGAATTCGTGACGAGGATGTCGCACCCGGCCTTGTATTTTTGAGATATACTATCCCTAATAATAATGTTATCAGAAAGTAAGCTGGACACCTCGGCAGCGGTCTGGCTGGTTTTTCAAATCGTGTCCTTTCTTGCCATCACATACTCATCATATGCACATTCACACGCAACTGCTTGAGTCTGTGAGCACGCATGTAAGTACTGACATAAGAAATACCGGGGACGCACTGATAGCGGTAAGAATAAAGACCAAGTACGTGCAACAACTAAATATTAACGGAAGGACAAGGAGACAATGCAATCGCGGACAAAGCAAATCAATCATTATTGGAAACAAATCAAAAAGTCAACCTTATCATTGGCCTTTTCTCTCCGTAAAGAAGACCGGCCCTAATATGCGACCCTGAGATCTTTGCGATGCAGCGCTAACGGAACTGAAAAACATTTTCTATGGGATAATAGTACTGAGCATTCGTTCGTAATCACATGCTGCCTTATGATAGTTTGCGGTATTGAAGAAGGTTTCTCTTCGTTATTAAAACAACCCCCCCGTTCAAAATGATCGTCCTTCGAATTTTCATAAAATTCACTTATTGTCACAAGAATCGATTTCGTGTCGGTTGTACAGTATGTCGCAAAGGTAAAGAATCCCCTGTATTGTTCTTTATACGTTATATATATATAAAGCTCTACCATTTTATAATGTAAATGTTTGATCCGTATCATTCTTAAGCTAATCGTAAAGCCTACATCGGCTAATTATAGGAGCATATCATACAGTTGTAGAGATTTTCGGCCATATTTTATTTAATAAATACAAAAACTACTCGAGATCCAAAAAAGTTCGAGATTATACTTATAGACTTTTGCATATGCTAATCGTTGCTAAGAGCATCTAGCTCGTCAAAGAGCGATATATGCATTATTATCAAAAAAATCTATACGACGCCCCAAGGAATTCCCATTTTCTCAAAATAACCTTAACTAAGCCTGACGTTTTTACAGAATCAGGGTAAATTTTAGCATGGAACTTCTCGCGCAGGGCAGTTTTATCTACTTCAAAGAAAAGATCACTAGTTTTTCCTTATATAGTATTGTCGAAAGATATTCATCCATTCTCTAGCTAAATGACTTCAAAGTTACCTATCTCAAGCGATATAATTCGGGTCGATTTCGGTATCCTGTAGAATTTTTGCAATGCCTTTATTATTCAGACTTCAAATAGAGCTCCTTCAAATCAGAATAAAACTTCGTGATAATCGTTTGAATGTTATCACGACAAGGAGCACAAATGCGGACGAGATTTATAAGACAAAGTTATATGAATGACGCAGTGTTCCTCGCGGTGGTCCATCAATGATAATCGAAAAAGTTGATACAAAGTTGAGCAAGAACGGTACATGAGTAGCCATGTTGTGGTCGAGGGACTAGACATGTGCTATACAAAAAGCTTTTAAAGCATTTGATGAAAGCTAGCTACAGAAAAAGCTTGATATCCCGGCACTACACGAATTAACTCAATCGTATTTTAGTCTACGATACTTGACAAAAACAAAATAAAAATGAGCTGCTACATAAATAACTAATCACAAATCATAAAAAAGGTCAACGTACAATGTGGAAATAAGAAAACGTTCGGTGACAAAGTTCGGGCAACGAAATTGACGCCATGCGTATGGTAGGATCCGAAAGGTATCGTCGGGTTGCAACTAGCCATTGAAAAAAAACCGATCGGAAATAGGGAGCAGAAGAGGCGCTGTCTTCCATCATGACAATGTCAGACGATATGCATCTTTAGCTACTCGGCAAAAATCGAGAGAACTTGGGTAGCAAATTTTAATGCAGCCGTCGTATAATTTAGTTTTCGCATCATCGGATTACCATTTGCCCCGGGGGTCTGCAGAGCTCCCTTAATAGTGTTCATCTCATTTAATCGAAGGAAGCAGAAATCGCTTATTAAATTTTTTGCTCAGAAAACACAGAAGTTTGGCAGTGATGGAATAGTTATCAGAGAAATGGTAGAACGTCATCGATCAACATGGCGCACACTTGCTTTAATAGTATTATTTTTAACAACAATAAAATGTTTGTTTCATTGTTGGCTTAAAATTTATCAAAATTTCGATAATCCGATAGTTTTATAACTTTTTGCAATTATTCTCTTTCTGCATTTATTCTCTGCATTTAACGGGGGTATCATCAAGTACTGATTTGTTAGCCAAGGGTTAGTTATTAAGCACAACACATAACGGCCATTCGACGCAAGTATATGTTTAATATACTATCAAATTGCGTTCCTTACATTGAAAGGGCCCAGGACCTGTTAAGAGTGTATCGGGATGTTTCACCTTGAGCGGATACCGTTGACCTTGTATAGGCCTTTTGTTAGTTGCATACTTCCTCCACAGGGCGGAAATTTACTTGAAAATAGTAGCGTTTTTTATTGTAACCCCACTGGTTCCTGAGTCGCTCTTGTCCTTTAACAGGCGGGGAGCCGAGTGCGTACGGCAGGATGCGCTAACTCCCCCCGTAGCCCATTTACTGACGCTCGCTTTCTGCAGAGTCTGGAAAAGCACCAAATACAAAAATGAAAGGACGAACAAACTGACGCCCCTTCCTGCTCCCGACCCGCTCATGTACGCCATCCGTCGTAAAGCAGAACATAATATACAGTTGCCGACAGACTCATAAGACATACGTAGGTACACGCAGTATGCTAAACCTCCCGCCTCGTTCAGTCCAGAGTCATAAGCAGAAGGGAAAGCAGTTATAGATGACGAATAGGTCTTTCTGCGCGACGGTTGCTGCTGCTGCTGCTGCTGCTACTACTGCCGTTTCTGACAGAGTTACCCTTGGTTGATTCCACGAGCCCTGCGCTCCCTCTCGCTCCTTATTGCTATTATTTCTGCCGCCTGTTTGAAAGCAATCTAGCGTCGTGTGGTACAGGGCCATCGACTGGAGCAAGAGGAACTGTTCTGCGCGGTGGCACGATCCTTGCATTTACGTACACCGCAAAAACACACAATAGTATCCTCCAACGAGAACAAGCATCATATCATGAGTTGCTACCTATTCCTCTTCGTTCATCTCGATATTTCAAAATACATCGTTTCAGTCACCCCCAACCCCTTAAGAAGTTGGCGACCGAGTAGATGTTCCAAGCAAAACAAGCGTCATTAGCAAGAAAATTGCTCACATTGGCCATATTTTTTTCCCGCTTGAACCGGATGTATAGGTATTGCGAAACAAAACCAACGATGATGCCGTATAAGGGCAACAAGTGTATACAGGGCATAAGGTCAGGACATGAAATGTCAGGATGCTTGAAAATAGTGCGGAGCAAAACCTGCTACACGAAAAATGAAGAAGCAGCAGGGAATAACTAAATTCGACATCTTACAGGTAGGAAATGCAACATGAAAGATGAAGGTAGAGCACTAACCAGAAGCTGTCAACATGGACTAGGTCATCGCGGAGAGAAACATTGAGGAAAAAAATAAAAACGAGTAAAACAATTTTAATATTTTTTCACTAGAGTGCAAAAATTCCCGCTACGATATTATCGCGGTGCAAATTTCAAGGTGGTAAATTAAAATACCTCGCTTCGGCATTACCGCTAGCGACTTTTGTGGATGCAATTGATGGAGGCAAGTGATCAAAAATAGAGTATAAGCCGAGTGTATGGCTGAGACCTGCATTCGTAAGATTCAGTTGTAGGTAGCATTCACTCCCTAATGTATTCATCAGTAGGAATTTTTTCCTGCGGCAATACTCTACGATGGACCGTCCTACCCTGCTACTTAGACTCTAAGTACTAAACCTATCTCAAAGCGAATTCTTTAATTAGTAAGCGCTATTTAATATGTGGTGGTCAACGGGTCCAGTCGAAGTTTTAGTGGTTGTCCAGGTAGATCTGTGTAACAGAAAGGTCGGTTGTTATATAGATATGAATAGCAACAATGAACAATATACGAGGAAATATGTGGCTTTTCTGTCCAATGTAAACTTATACCTTTAGCTCAGTCAGCGATGGAAGATTAGAAGCTTATCGATAGGACACAACGTGGAAGGCCATGGATCGCTTATGGCTAAAGTGCGAACTGAATACGATGGGGTGGAATTATCTTAGTGCTAATCCGAATTTGAAATCACTCAGCTGTTAAAAGTGAGTTATAATGATCAATTACTAGCCATCATTATTGACGCTAAAGGCTAATCTTCTTTGTTAGTTCATCTATTTTTGTTGTTTTATAATAAATAATAATAATAAAAATTTCTCATAGCAGTAGAATCGTGTTTCTACTACTATTTGTGTGTTTATATTAGTCGTATAAAGTACACGAGCTGTCGTAACTCTCTTTCGTTTTCGAAGGGTATTATTTGTGCGTCTTAGCTTGTTATAACTGCGTGCGTATCGCATTATCTGTAAGAGATCTTTTCACCCGGATTCGAAAGCGGCATAGCGAAGAGTAATCAGCTTGCATTGAAAGTCTTTTGCAATTTCATTATCTTTAGGTGTACGACAATATGCGAAGTTGTTTCCTAACGTTGGCCGCACGATATCTCATCATGACATTTGCCCTCACGTCTACTAAACCTTAGATACCTTAGCCATAGGTAATCTACACTGAGAAAGATTTTTCGACTACCCGAGTGTTCGAACTCGAGGTGTCAGAACTCAAGCGCAAAGGTGCAACTGCGTTCGACGAGAAGATTTGAGTAGGTATGTTGATGCTGGTGGGCTACCGTCGTCTTTTGTAATATAAGCAAAAAAATACGTCGTTACTACAAGACAAGCGATAGTTGCCTGGCGCTACATATCAAACGTTATGTGACTCGTATTAACAGTAACCAGTGATGCTGTCTCGGTAAGTTATACCAAACGTCTCGGTTAAGTGATACCAAACTCTAGAGAGGTAAAGCGTACTGTTCGTTTGTAAACTTCATTGTACTTTGTCCGCTATATCCAGGTATAATAAAATCGGCAACAATTTGGCGCTAACCGGGGTTGTTTTTAATTATGTTATTCGTACAATTTAAGCATCATGTTCCCCTTATTTATCAGATAATGAAGTTGCAACACTATCGTTAAACTGCGGGCCTATCCTGAGGGTATATGGAGCGTATCTGTCGAACGCCCATACTGTGTCTGTACTGCCATGCACCTATAATACGTTGTATAGTGAAAATCCACCCTTCCTTGGCAATAGTCTAGAAGCAGTTTTTCGAACCTCTCACGCTGCAGTGCTTAGACATGCTTTACTGCGTTACTGAACGATACCAAGGTACGATACACTGCCTTTTAACTACTTCGAAATTTCATATCGGCACACGCTCTGTTTCAATAATGCTGTCATTCTATATTCTGTACAAGTTGTACATTTAGAACGCTATATTCATTACAACTATGAGCTCAAGGAGTCGAACCAGTGTCGTAGACATTTTGGTAGGTTGTTTCAAGCCGTTATTTTCCTTATGAAAGCATGGTTCTAACCCATGGAATGAGTCAATGCCTGCCCTGGCGGGATTACGAAATGCTAAAGCAGTTGGGTTCTGCCTTCTACAGTATCATGTCGAAACAACAGGGGGATAATATCGAATCGATTTTGATTGCCACCTCGATTGTTTGAGCTATATGCACGTTGCTACATATCATTTGCTTTTTACTGTATACACGAATACTTAACACAACTGACAAGCTGTGCATGGCAGCGTATCCCATCGTCGCAGAAATATCGACAACGCTTCAACATGTTTACGTGCCAGATGCCGATGTTGTTTTCGCTGAGTGATTGCCGCCACGGTGACAGCGCAGGTAGCGAAACGTCCTGAAGACATCGTACGCCTGCCCACCCATTCAGCGTGAAGCAGCTTCGCTAAGCTCCCCTTTGCTTACCAACTAGCAACGACCTTTTCGCCTACAAATCGGTTCATAGCATCATCCATAGGTTGAGCCCACGCATTGTAGGCTCTACTCCGTTTCTTCAGTGTTCCCTATAGCCTTCGTCAATCATCGGGCCCAAAACACTCTGCACACAGGGGCCCTTCAGCTCCAGATGAGTCGGCCGGAACTCTGAGTGGGAGTCGAGTGCTCGACGGAAGTACTCGTCAAGTGTTTTTGTTCTGGATGAATGTTGATGCGTTTGCGTTCGCCTAGACAGTCTCGCCGTTTACGACGTGTGTGTCTATATGCACTTCCTGCTATAGTATCGTCGGGGGTAATTTTTTGCGGTGATTCGCTTATCGTACTAGACACTAGTGTAGAACGGGTACAGAGACAGCTTTACGAAGCAAAGGTCGTTATCAGGAGATAATGATAGAAATTGAACCACGCTGGATGGAATCTGGCAAAGTGTTAGCCAATAGACTAAAGACGAAAATGTTTTTTGCTGCTATATTAGTCTTGCCGAATAATAGATTGAGTTGTTCGGTATGAAACGGGACAAGGTAACTTTTTTTTACAAGGATAACTCCTTTTTAATCGAAGTGTATGCACCGTTATGATTTATGACCTTTGCAATATAAATGACAATTTATTTATTCCACTGCCGTATAGGTCAGGGGTCTATGAAGTATCGCGAAAGGTGATTTCGATATCAGATTTATAGTTGAGTGAAGTTTCTGCTATGGAATTGTCTAGAGTTTGAAGAACTTTGTATAATCAATGGGTAACTATAACAAAAATCCTCTAATAGTAACTAGTCGTGCATTTTTGCCATCGTAATTTTTGTCGTTTGAGATCGAGCGTTATCGCTCGTCAGAAGTGGTTTACCTCGATTCACTAAGTTTGTTTTCTCAACGCTGAGTTTCTTGTTTATTTCTTTTAATTATTTATAGTCGTAATTGAATAATTAGGATTCTGAAAGCTGTGGTAAACATTACCAATGTTAGACTAGTAAACAGACATCATAAACTTATGTAGCTGCACATTTGCTTCAGGCTGAGGTCCCGTCGGTTCACTTGTAACCAACCAGTAATGTGACCGCCTCCGACGGCCTTAGAGAATAAATTTCTCATCACGAGTCACAGTTTGCCGCAAGAATGAGTCACTGCAGCGTGTGAACGAAGAGAATTAAGCGTCTTTACGTCTGTTTTCGATCCTGGCTTAAATGACGCTGCATGAATTTGTCTGATTTTTTTATCCCATTAATTGGATCGAGCCGAACGAGTACGGTGTTTTTACAGGCACGAAACCTAAGTGCTATACTAACAGCCCCGTAGTTTCAAACGGGCTGGCTTTCGTTGCAGTTCATAACTCTTCGTTTCTGACCTTCGCAGGAGATATTCCACGAGACCCATTATCAAGTTCAAAATTCGTTTCTTGGGATTTTTTGAAATAACGGCTCGCGGCATTTGCATTAGTAAAGTCTCCATAGATTACGAGCTTGATATGGTGAGCTGCCCCTGCCACTGAAGTTCCGAGATAAAAGTCTGCTGCAAAAACCCATATTCGTAAACCACTCGAATTGTCTTATTTTCCGTGATCTTTTACAACTTGCCTACCAAAAACCCGACTGGCAGTATTCGAATGAACGATTCCAGATTTCAAAGGGTACAAGTGTGTTTCGAACATAATAAAAATGTTTTTAAATATCTCGCCATTATAACACAGCATTATCTTGAAATTGTCTTACAATTCATACTAAACGACCCAATAAAAATATACGTAATTTTGTTCGTTTGTTCCGAACCCATAGTTGGAATAAGTGCATATTAAACCCAAGTAGGCGCCGAGTACAGAACAGATGTGATATGCATGGCCTATTTACGCATGAAATGGTCAGGGATTTTAATTTTATGGCATTTTTAATTTTTCATAGAAACAAAACATCATCACTAATAAATAAATAAACATTTTTGATATCGCAGATTATTAATGCGTTGTTAATACGCTGTACCGCAGTGCAATGTTTTGAGACGTATTGTGCTACAATAAACACAATACGTCTCCAAGTTCATAGGTTCTATCGAACGGCCCGCCTCTAAACAATGGAAGCTTTCGAACACTTTCAGAGTGACAGAACTCTTTTAAATATGCCCCCTCTGTCCTGCTACTTCCGTCACGCTGCCTGCGTCGTCGGCCTCACTTTCGCGCATCACTTCCGCTTCAGCAAGCGTCATTCCCACAATCTACTTTTCCTCATCGAACTGTGCTAATCGCATGGGCTCAGGTCATGTCCGGCCTTTTTTTGCGGAACCCATAGACGCGAAAGAGCGTCGTCCGCTCTAGGGTGAGAACGTCGCTATTCACATAATAGCATTTAGACAACGGTAAATACTTACTCGAACGTCTTACAAAAGTAAGTCATCTTTATTGCTTTTTTTTTTTTATTGCTATTTCACGGTTTAAACGAATATTCGATATCTAGAGAACAATATGGCTTAACGACTGTATGCGCACATCCTCCCTGTTCCTT
Source organism: Varroa destructor (assembly GCF_002443255.2). Lineage (NCBI taxonomy): Eukaryota > Metazoa > Arthropoda > Arachnida > Mesostigmata > Varroidae > Varroa > Varroa destructor. The sequence goes on along the minus strand of NW_019211458.1, from coordinate 39,374,114 downwards.
AATAATATTATACAGAAAATACCATCTTTACTTTGCTATTATCATTATTCAACTTGCTTTAGTTTGAAACCTGTTCGTGAACTTTTCCGGACGGATCTAGTAGGCCTCTTTTTCAAGGTAAGAATGTGGTTGTGGTTGAAGGAAAATAGGATTAAGTAAATTCAGAAAACGAGATAACTCTGTTCGATCCTGTCGAAAGGGAGCTTTTTGTCAATGATACAACCATTGGACCTCTGCTTACATCTACGACTCCCTTGTAAACCTGTCCATAGGACACACACAGGTGGAAACGTACTTTCGGCAGACATGTATGTAGATTCTAACGAACGAATATGTAATCTGTACGATTTAATTATACAATAGCTTAAATATTCAATTCTTCTATAGTGGCTTCTATAATAGATCATAACTAGCACACTTGCGTCCTACTGTATGCATAGGGTCCTATCGGACCATATATAATATCTGTTTAGAGTGTGGGCAGTAATTGTTGACATTCACTACGCTCTGTTTTGCTAGATACCGGCGAAAACAGTGCCAAAGCTCAATTCAGGAAGAGCAGTGACCATGTAAATCAAGGAATACTTATTGAATTATTCTGTGGTGAATCGTGTAACGTGCAAACAATCGTAAATGCACGAAGAGTCCGTGTTCCTCCTGCTCAGTAAACAATCGATATTATGCCCTATTGTAAAACATGCTTTGCCCTTTAAAATGTACAAAGCAAACACAACTGACTGTAATTTTGGTTAAGTCTGTCACTTTAGGGCAATTAGGTTAGGTAGCTAGATTGCCGTTCGACTCTTCCCATGATAGATTAGTTTTTATAGCAATTTATTAAAATAAGGTACTTGAATAAATAGATACTGCCGATTACAGCCCGTTTCACAATTAAGTAACATCTAATCAAGTCCACTTCAGCTAGCCTTACGATAGGACTGTAATTATTATTAAATAGCGTCGAGAAAAGTAGCGGTTTTTGTCTCAAAAGTAAAGAGCTGCCGCTTTCAGAATAAGATATGTCTAGAATGTAGCAGAACGCGGTACTTTTTTGGAATCAGTAGTCCCACCACTTCGACTCCTTCTTTGTTGTTTGAATTTTGAATTGCTATAAAAACTCAGCCGGGTCTAGAAAGCTGGTCGAGTTCACCTCTGCAAGAGGCCCGAATAGTCATTTATCTCCTGTCTACGTTGTCAAAGCTAGCAAAAAGCTGACTTTGTTCCCGGGTTTTACCCTTGCTAGCAGTTTCTCCTGGGGCTCATCTGCCGATTGTTTTTCTCAAAACCCACCGACTTTTCGATCTGTTAAGAACTCAATCAAAGCGAAAGCGGGACGAGCTTGGAAGGCAGCTCACAGAAATATTCGCTTGAGAACGTATAAGGGTCGAACACTGTCTTTTTTCGGATGGTTTATTCACACCTCTATTCGATCTGTCGACGTCCAAATCTTTCAGATCAGACTGGAGTTATGCAATAAGACATCGCGATACCAAGAGGTCCCTTAATCGAACGTGTCGGAATGTGTTAAAGCCGCTTATGTGAAATACATTCAGCTATACCAGTTCTATATTCTTAAATCACTATCTAGATTCTACAGAGATGACTTTGCGGTCATGGTATCCGCTGTGGTATCTCAGATCCTAGGAACAGTTTTAGGTTGGGCAGCTTTATACCCTGGTAACGGAAGATTTTCTACTGCCAGTAAATGGTGCGATTCTCTAATACAACCTATATCTTCTGCACAGCACAGACTCAAAGAGAATTTATTGAAAATAGTTTACGAAGCTCCTGTTAGACCAGTAAGGTATTAAGGAACGAAGGAATCTTACCCAACCTAACAATTTGTAAACAATCATAAATATGATGGATCCGTGATCACAAGTACTGTCATTGTTCATTCTTGTTTCAGCCGAAAATTGCCGTAGGACTGCTTTCACTTGGATACTACCCCCACATACTAGATATAGTTGTAGAGGCTCAAGGCTCGATAGACTTAAGCAGGCGCATTTACTATTTGTGTAAGATTCTTATGGTACACAGCTAAATATGGCAAAAATAGGCCGAAAACTCGGTCGGCTTGGTCATACGCTCAGCTCGGCCTTGTATCGTTTATCTGATACGTGTAGCGTATCACAAGACGAGGCGACCACTAGAGACTAATGTCATTCTAGTTTATGTTGCACTAGCTAGTTGAATATTCAATTGAAACATACGAAGGTACGGTACATGTGGTGCGCAAGCGAAAGAGTGTCAAAGACAATTATCATGTTATCTTTGATTAGATAAAGCTGACAAAATTCAAATGTTTGAATATGGGTCCAAGTATAGGGAAAGGGTCACGAAAACGTTCTGATTGAGCACAATATGAAATTGATTTGTCCTTAAATGTTCTAATAAGAGATATATGGAACAGCGACCCTATAATCATAAACAAAAAGTTACTATACGATGCGCGCAAACCAACTATCTGGAAACCAGTACTGAATACGATGTACTTGGATAATTTGTGATATCTAGATACGTAGCATAGAGTCGCTTGCGTTTTACCGTAGCCAAGATCTTCAGACGAGTGACGTATCTGAACTTAGTTGCATTTACAGTAAGTTTCTTCTTACCATTTCTTTAACAGTTCGTCGTCGACATGTTTTCCTAAGTTACCAAACTGTAGTGCAACGCGTTGAGACATTCACGCTATTCGACGACAAGGTACAGTTCTTAAAGTTTATCGTCAAAGTAAGTTATTCGCATCTTAAAAGTAAAATATTAACTTCAATTAGGTTTCTTTAAGCAAACACTACCAGTTGTCCTGAGCTGTATAGGTTTATTAAGCTCGCTGAGTTTGGCGAATTTTGACGTTGCAGTTCGCGTCTTAGCAACACGTACTGAAATTTGCTTGAACCGTTTTTAATTCCGCAGCAAAAAACGATCTAGATATATTATTGATTTACTTAGCTCAAACGTGAAGACAGTTCACCAACGTAAGGATTGTACTAGTCCAGTGATGAATCTGTATGCGAGAAACCTTGAAGATGGTTTTTAAATATTGGCTCATATCTATACATTCTTCATTGGTGCCTGCGACAGTATTGTACCTTATTTTTTGCCGAAACTGCCAATAGAAGCGATCAAAAAGTCGACCAGAATGTAGTCTTCTAGAGTCTTTTTTCACAGAAACCACATCTTCTGAGTAACTTTACAAGTGTTTACGTGGCAAATTCTGCTTATTAGTTGGACGAATTGTAGTCGGCAGCCCTACAACATATATTACTGGAAAAAAAATTTAACGTAGGCCCTTTTTGAAAAAGAACACTTAGCAATGAACTTAGCTTTAATGTTTCAATCTGTTTAATCTTGGCAAACAATTCGTTCAATAGCAAATTTAAGTTAAAGAAAAATAACCCGGGTAGCGGCTCTCACTTTAAATTTTATACGAATATATAGAATGTTACATACGCTGGATGACTAGGCTTTGATCGAAGTTCATATTCCAGTCTTTTTCTCCCAACCTCGACACGGTCCCGTTGAACCCCACCCCGAGGCACGTGTCAGCCAATTGACCAGCAAGGACTTATAAAGAAGAATAAGAAAAGCGGCATAAAACTTTGGTGGGCACAACAGGCGACAAATGCGACCCATCTGCGCATAGGCGGGACAGTGAAGGAAAATATTCTCGCAAGCGTCGTTTTTTCCATGGAAATTTTATCTGGCAGTACGTTCCTTTAGATTCTTTTATTCGTAGACATATTTTTTGCGATTCAACATAAAGCTATAAGGTATGCCGATGTGGGCATGTTGGAGAAAAGTCAGGTTACGAACCTTCAGTTGGTGTAAGATCTGTTACATGGGTATTTTTCTCATCATGAAAAAAACCTCCAGCGTTGTTGTAATTTTTTCTACTAGTATTAATTGGATTATTATTATTATTACTACCTGAACTTGATTCCACAAAGTTATCACTAAAACTGTTCAGAGCGCAAATAATCTCAAGAGGAACATACTTTGCATAGAATAGTTAAGAAATTCTAATTGTTCTCACACCTCCCATCGGAAAATTGGGTCGTTGTACAATGATTGGTATTTTAGATCACTCCATTTTGCCACTAAGCAATTCCGTCTGCTTTAAGAGGCCCGCCCACATTGCCTTTATAAAGAATGTATAATTATAATTCTGCACGCATTTGACGACAACGGGAAGTTTGCTATCCTTATTTGTTTGGCGAGGATGAGTTGTGTGTTGCGAGGCAGGTTATCCAGAGGCAGGTTAGACTGTATTGAACTAAATTATACTTATTATTATACTTATTATTATTATGTATATACATATATAATGTATATACAGACCGTATAGCGCACACTCCTTCAAAAAAGATAGATGCCCTTAGTTCGATCGCCTTCGTATCGAAATACGGTGCCCCTCACGCGTCCTTTTCTCGCTCGCCGTGCCCTCAAGCGACTGCCGAGTAAATAAATTATCACTTTTATTGGCACTCTTAGCTGCGTCGATTTTGACGCTGCTGCAGAAGCCCACACCGCAGGTAGCCATCTGCCTTAGTACCGCCAGTATGCTGCTGCCGTTCCACCTAGGAGTTGGATCGACCTTTTACATTTAGGGTGGTCGTAGTGGCGGCGGCGGCGGCAGTTTCCTAACTTCCTATTAAGTTTTTCGTTGGGCTGCATTTAGCTTTTTCGTCGTCGCCATGATCGTCCTCAACCATACGTTCTACATAGAGCTCGTATCATAGAGGGAAGCGAAATAAAATGTAATAAACAAAACTTATTTTTATGTGATAGAAAGCGATAAAAAATGGCATCAGTAATGATATTAAATTATTTTACTGCCACTTTAATAATTAGGAGGCAATAAACGTTTACCAGATAAGAATCGTGTTCATAAAAGCGTTCCGTCGATTTTACACAGCCTGTTCTGAATTTGCGTTCTATAACAGCAGGAAGAGTGCTTTATATGCGATAGCTGTACCAGACCAATTTACTGGTCTACAAGTATGCTGATCTCATTTTTTATAAGTGCTTTTCAATAAGTTCACTTATTTGATTTGTCGTTTATCGATCTTCGCGTCTCTTTTTCTTTTCGTCCTCACCTAACTTAAACTACCAGTCAACTTAAAAAACCATACTGGATCAGTCAGCTCTCATCGACATTATCTCGCTATAGTTCTACGGTTCTACGGAGCCAACTAAATAGCAAGAACAGGACAATCGTCCTGCTAATGCTCGATTCACGAGTGGTCCGTACTTGCGTTCATCATCGATCCATGCACGACTCAATACTAAAAAAACAGTTTTGAAAAAATCATAGACGGGCGACGTGATCTTAACGTACGCGACGCTGCAGACAGCAGTTGCTGTAGCGACAGACTGGTGCTTGTCTTATGGTCTCGAACGGCAATTGTTGGGCAGAAAAACCGGAATGAGGGCTTTCGGAAATGGCAGGTGAGGGTGATATCTATCTCTAGGACGAGAAGTTAGAAAATGCAAGCTAAAATCGCGAAAAACAAGTTAAACGGCCAGCACTGAACTAGAGCGACTAGAAGGCCGGGAAGCAGCATGGGCTGGATTTAAATAGAGCTAGTTGCTACAATGAATCATTATTAATTATTTTACGGTCATCTGTCGTTCAGCGTCGAGCAGAAGTACGCGGCGATGCGACGCGCACCGTCGTGCCGTTCCTTCAGTGCGGACGGCCAGCATTGACAGCGAACTTATGATAGCGATCATCGCGTCTGACGCATGTAACCACAACGGCGATCGACATCCAGGCACGACAGTGAGATTACTCGTTCTCTGATGTTACGTGTGAACGTTAACATACAATATCAATATCGTAAATAATGCAGCGGCTCATGCAGGTCGAATCGTGCCTATAAAGTAAGTTAGCATATGTGACTATACCGAAATTATTAGATGGGTTCGATTTTGTATTGTAAATGTGTCTAGCTGAATCAAAGAAAAAACATAAAATGGCGGTCTAATAAATTAAACCAGTTTAGGTCATCACAAGACTGCCGAAGTTTTGGCGCCAACAAACGCGTTTAGCACGGTAATAGCTCGAGTAAATCGTTCTTCTAGGTACTTTTCGAAACCCATCGGCGTGTCGACTAATCCCTATCCTGAGTAAATCGTGCCAGATGTCTGTGGTAGCATTTTGGTGAAAACCGTGACTGCCTTTTATTTGTGTTCAACCTAAAATTTCTTTCTGATCTTTGTGTAGTTACTGGACGGTCATACTAGAAATGCTGCAGCGTATTAGAACGCAGTGAGAAGTTGAGCCGTTTACGCTCTGTCGGACTATCCGACTAGATCCGACGAATTATATACACCTACAATGATACACTTGATAATATCGATAATTTAATCGCCATACACACATACACTAAAAACATCACACCAAAGTATATTCAGCATTTTTGACAAACAATGGCTGTTCAGTAGATGCGTCAGATCAATATTTATTGACAATGATAGAAAACTTAATAGTCAATAACGCAAAACAAACAGGAGTGGTCAAATAAACCTGTTTTTGACTTTCAGCCTACCTCGTTACATTCGCCTATGCTGCAGCGAAAATTGCCGACCTGGTTTACCTAATCCGTCTTCTAACATAGTAAAAAAACAAAATAAATAGTACGAGAGCTCATATTAACTTCGAAATCACGTCTTTAACACTAGAAGAATATTGACGGGTCATTTTTGCAGTGTCTTGGATATCGTACAAATGATCAAAGAATATAATCACGAGGCTGCTATTGTTTATAGAACAGGTATATAAACAAGAAACTCAGTTTCGGCTCACCTTGCACTTGACTTTTTTTTTTGTCTTCGTGATCGAATTTTCATGCAGTTCGTTTCAATTAACTTAATTTTAACCAACAATTAAGTGGATCAAAGTTAATTTAACGCAAGATCATAGCTGCGTTGCGTTTCTAATAAGCTAGTATATGTGGCTACAGTTAGGTTGAGGCTGAGCAATGTAAAACTTTTAGGTCTGTCTATTGCCCCGCCTCCTTTTATCTTCATCGCGTGCCCCCCATCCCCCGTAATCATGCATCGTCCATATATTGTTAGCAATGTGGACGCTATCACCATGCACGAGACTAGTGCGCTGTGTGCTGACAGCCGATATGGCCGGCCAACAACCAGCATATTGGTCCTGGTGTACAATATGGCGTGCGGCGTGTGCACGACGCATCACGCATGTTTGGCTAGCTAGTCAGCTAAATATAGCTGAACCACATTGGCCGATTTTCGCGCATCTTCTGGCATCTTCAGGTAGTAGTAGTTGTTGTTGTTGTTGTTGTTATTATTGTAGTAGCAGTAGCAGCAGCAGCAGCAGCAAGCTCTGACCAAAGCAGGTATGCGCGATGCTCATATAAACAATATGCGATTGCGTTTGTTACCCCCAATTCCTTTGCTAGCGCTTAACAGGCTCTAGTCTATTCGCTCATCGTTCTGGAATCTTCGTCTAGCCCTTTGCCTAGCGCTGGATAGTCCTAGCATGACAGCTGGGTCTATCCGGCAGCAGTTCCCGGTCTGGTATTATAAGCAACAGCGGCACAACCAGCATATGGCCTCCGGTTCTCTTTCCCGCGCACGTTTTGCCTTCTATTGGGCCGCCCGCTATTCTGCTGTTCATTTTACAGGTGCGGAGAGCTTCTTGATAAAACTATGATGCCAATAACGCAAACTACCCAAACTACAACATATGTTTTACTACGGGTCGTGGCTATGAACCAACGCATCCAGCTGAGCTGATGCGCCCTTGACAGCTGCCTGCAAGAGGGAAATATCAGCCGGGCCTAGGTAGCGAAGCCACTATACACGCAACAAAAAGTTTGCCTACTGGGCAACATATATCACTCATTAGGGAAACGTTTATCAACTTGAGCGTTCACAACCGCATTAAACAAATACAAACAATCTACGAGATGGCATCCATAGGCAGGAATCCAGCCAACCGTTTTCTCAGCGGACCAATTTGTTTACTGGACCTAAAATATTGGAACATCTTAAAGATATCACTTTAATAAACAGACAAAGACGTACGTATCGATGAGTAGTGAAAAAAAAGTTTTCTGGCATCGAATCGAAATAGTTAATACAAGTTGAAGCTCGTTTTGAGATCAGCATCTGTGTACTGCTTATTATCCTAAACCAAATTGAATATGTCGAAAAAACTCATATTATACGAAAACGTAAGGTACTATCAACCGTATAACAATGACGAGCCAAACAGGGTCTAGCTAGCTATTGGATGCTAGGAAATCCAAAGGAATCATCCACATTCATCACATCCTACTGTAATAGCAATCAAACAGTCAATTGCAACTGATTGATGATCAACCAAATGATCAGCAAAATGGCCACTTTTGGAGTGGCGAGCTGGCGGTGAATAGTTCCGATATTCCGCTATCAGCTCAACCGTATACAGCCCCAACTCGGTAATCAGCCTCTAAGGACGTCAAGGTCCGCCTAATAACAATTTCGAAAATGCTGTCTGCTAGTGCATTGGACGGCAGCCCCTTCAAAGAGCTTCGCAACAAAAGGCCATCGGGTGGCAGCACATTTTAATTGCGCTTCTTTTTCCCCAGCCGTATGCAATTCCACAAACGTGGTCGTAAAATATTACTTTGGTTAGCCTTCATCCTAACTGATGAATGCACACATTTGTATTAAATGGCTGTTTTGTAACGGCACCCTCAGCAATATGGTCGCAATTGTTGTAAAGGGCTGTTCCGGTCAAGGTTCAATAGACATTAGATGACGACGTAGTAGTGTTTGATAACCTAAGTGCCATCGCCTGCAGGAAACGTTCGTTATGCCGAATATGAGAGCGACGAGTGAAAAGGACCTCACACTTCTTTAGGGCATAATTTTGCTAAATGATAAAGTCGTTAGATGTTGAAAGCTCTCCGTGCTTGAACAGACCGAGAGTCTTCGAACCTTAGAAAGTAAGACGCGGGTCTTGTCTATCGCGAAACGCACAGGGTAAAAGCCAACCTGATCATATATATCAACAACGGGCTGTATACGTCTAATTGCTGGTTTTCGTCGATAACTTCCAGATCATCTAAGTGACGTATAGGACATGCACAAAGCGAATCTCTTATGCTTTGCACTCACCAGTCTTTATGTATGTAGTCTGCGATGGGGGTTCAACTTTTGGTGTTCCCTTTACGAAAACCTCATTTAAATAGGACACTGGCCCTTTTGACTAGCCACAATCCGTTATTTAGTGCTATATACGATTCGTACTCACCAGAACACGCTCGGTAGCATTTAGAATGGGCATCCGTTATGCCAAACTGATAAGCTACATAGGACGGCCTCAAAAGAGGAAGATCAATACACTTACAAGGTTTTTTTGTTTTGCTGGCAGAATGCAGATGTTAGTTGGCTAGTTTCTAGAAAGCGGAGCTATATGCTAAACAAACAAGGGTTGAAAATTGAGTATAAATGAAGACAGCCTAAATGAAGTACGTGCGTACTTTATATGATGGATAGTTGATATTCAGTCGACTTCAGAGAAGCGATTTATCTAGCGTTCCTCTTTGTGTGAGCATCGTCCTTCCGGTTTGGCGCAGACATTCAAGCTACCTTCCAGTGCGCACGACGTCTTGACAAAGCGGAGTACGAGTCAGTGGTTTCAGAGTTTAGTGTAGCCTTTTTACTTTAATGATTGCGTCCAACTCATGAGGTTAAATCGTTAAGCCAATCAGAATTGAGTTCCCCTTCGGGACGCAAATAACATCAATCGAATCTCAACACACTGGTAGTATGTCAGACAACTTGGACGCCCGCAGAAAGTGATTAACAGAATACGGTGTTGTCCATAACGTACTGACTGAACTTCTTCGAACAGCAATGACATTATGGCCACACTGAGAGAAGCGACTTCAGATTGAAGTACTTGAGCGTAGGTATCGAGATATGTTTCTAAGTCACCTGTAATCCTCGATCCGTAATTATACCAATATACTATTTATCAGCAATAAATATACTATAGATAAAAAAGAGGCCTAGCTTAGCTACATAAATACATGACCAAAGTTCTTATATATATAATAATGCACTGTGTCTTTATCAGTTCGATGCCAATGCAATATTAAGCCGTCAATCAATGTACGTATTAGAGAAAGGTTTGCCACACCTTTTTACATAGTTTCATTACATTATCGCAAAACCTACCTACCTACCTACCTACCAACAGCGTACAGCATCAGGAAAAAATTTGTACATAGGAAGTAGGATATATTAAACACTCATATTCTTACTAGCTATGCCGACTTTAGTTCTAACGCATTATGTATTTACAGTTAATTATATACTGACGATCTTTCGCAAACACAAAGCTCATAACGACATACGGTTGTGTGTTTTTATCGGCTTTGAATCTAACGCTAGAAGAACAACGGAAGGGTAATTTAGGGATTATGCAGCGGTTCTTTTCCCATGAAAATTGATTCTCGAGACCCAATTTTGTTGGGCTATGCCCGTATCGTTGTTGCACGTCTTCCTGCTCAGTTCGTACATCTACACATCGATCTGGTTTATCTGCTATGCAATTTCGTCCATTCCGTTCAAATGGACAAAACGAGCCCGTACATTCGCGTGCGCTAATATAATGACTCCATTGATTCTACTTCGTTGGCAATATTTGACTTTAGCAGAAAGCGCATGGTTTGAGTGCTGGTACTAGTCATAGGTACACGCGGTGCTAGCTCAACGATTCTGCGACCAGTCGCCGACTCAATGATGTATTTATATTTGTTTATGTTGGTTGGCGAATGAAGTCGTTTAGTCTTTCTTATGGGCTGGCCAGCGACTGCTATCGACCCGACGCCGACCAGCGTATAATAACAACCATGTTCAGGACATAATCGAGTTCTTGGCTGATCGCTACCTTTTGCGTATTCACTTTCGTTATTGTGAGTAGGACGTAGTATGTTAGGACGCAATTGACTACGTTTAACAGGCATTTTTGAGCCGTTCTTTCTGCATCAACTACGACGTATTAGTGAATATTGAGTGCCATGCCAGCCGCTGCGGCTCAGAAAGTCTCAGCAACTTGGGTAGATGCTAGCACTGCTAGCCATACGACAAGGTAGCGAGGAACGCCTCCAGGATGCACTCAATAGGTAGACGGACGGCAGCCTAGAAACAGAAAAAGGTCATTTAGAACTCACCGTTACATGCTACCTACAGAAGAGGGAAGCAGCGCTTCCTCAGGTACCGAAAGTAGCACAAGACTTTCCTGTTTAACGACTGCAATGTTGGAAGATGACCATTTATATGGATGTCTGTAAAACACAAACTGCACACAGGCAAAGGTATCGAATCAATTCATGACATGGCATCCACACGCTTTGTACGTCGTTGTATATATGTATAGAGAAAGAGGGGTAAAGCGTACAGATCTACGGGCAGAAACATGCAAATAATAAAAATTTCAGGTAGAGCGAAGGCCGAGCGGTAGACGCGTCGAAGGTAGTTGAGACGCTCGCGGTGGCTCTGAATGACCTTGAAGACGTCCGCGTAAATGAAACTGTACTCATAAAGGAACCCAAAGCGAAGTGAAGCGGGAAAATACGTAGGGGCCGAATGAAGGAAGACCTGTGTGATTTTCACGGTCTTTGTATATTGCCGCCCATAATGCCTCTCTGTGTGATTGCTACGTTGTTATGTATCGATTGGGTCAAATACTACTACTTTAACTAAAAATGTTTGTTCTGGGCTGTCGACGATGAAGCCCGTCCGTATGGAGAACTGCAGCGATAGAACAATAAGCTGCACACAGCCGTTATTGGGCTATTTCTTCGACGCCGACCGTATGAACTTACCGCAATACTGCCGCCGGTGAGTTAACGGTAGTAAAATCTGACAATCTTAATATATAAATCCCGTTTGCGCGCATCCAACACATAGCGAACATATCAGCCACTTGACATCTAGTCAATGAGTGTATTTCGAGTTGAGTTGCCACTGTATATTTAGCAATATTTAGAGAAACGCAGAGAAAAACAGCCGATAAAGCAAACGAGCGATGGTTTTAGAAATCGCGAACGACCGGATAAATAAGGTAGATGGCGGTGGCAATAAGAGCAAGGTTATAAACGTGCATGTATTCTCAGAAACAGACGCGCGCAAACGTCGAATAGATGTCCGAATCTGTATACTATACGATTGAAAATGACGCGAATACAAGCCTCTTTAAGCGCAGAAATGTGCCCTGGGCCGTTTACATCCCATTCCAACCGCCAGGCAGTTGTAGGGAGGGCTTTTGAGAAGTTCTTAAGTAAGTTCGCATGTTTTTAAAAAACTATTTTGCACCCATCCTCTGCTAGCACGGATTGACTATAATCGTTGGCATCATAGGCACCTCCAAGAAACGGCGATGGTGCGTCAAAACACATGTGCACGCTCTAGAATACAGCATGTGCCATGCGCATATGTACATCTTGTATTCTATGTAACCAAGCAAATGGCCCTTAACTTGGTGGTACACGCGTGTCCTCGCATTTTAAGATGATCATATGTTATTTTTGTTAAGTTGATGCTTTACGAGGAGATTTTATTTGAAGAACTGATACGTTTGTAGCATTGAAGGGAATCAACTGAAGATTTGATCTACTTCGTTATGATACTTCTTCTGTCGTATAGTTGCATGGATAAAGCGGCCCGGATTGGTTGAGGGCATCCAGACATCAAAAACATAACGCCAGAAATCTTGTTTATATCAACCTACGAATTCTGAAGTGTTTGCAATCGATTAAAGGAATAATGGCGATAGCAGTTCTACATCCATTTGTTATTATTATGTCTACTAGGTAGAAAATAAAATTATAAACGGCGCAATATCTTTCATGTCATCGTTAGCGATAAATCCGTACGTGTGACCAGTCGGCGAGCACTTCATATTTATCGTTTTATCTCACAGGTTCAATCGTTATGTTACGTAAGGCGCGCTTCCCTCAAGAGTCTATAACAAATGTACATGTTTAATTCAGCAGCCTGCTGGTATGACATTATGATCAATAATAGATCAGGCGATTTGCTTCAACTTGATGTCATCATTCTTATTGAAGTTTTACACACATGTTTTTCACGTTATAGTCAGAATATTGATTATTGTTACTATTACTATTATTTATATGGAAACCTATATTGTTGATGTCGCCGCTCGAGTGGCGAAAGCGTACGGCACATGTGTGGCCTCCTTTGCCTTTGAACCCTCCACAACGATTCCCAATGTTATCTAAAACCGGTACAGATCTGCTCGGCCTTAATCCAAGCACTAAACTTGAACCCATTGCGATTGCTCACCACCCTGTTGCATGAATTCTGTCATCCCTTTGTACCTATCCTTGTAATTTGAATGCGGTTTTCTCGTCGTACCCCTCCGACCTATTCACCTCAGTAACCTCACTCGGGCAGTTCACTTGCCTGGATTCAGCTATGTATGCTATTTAGTCATTCTGCGATTCTATGAAAAATGTCCTACAAGCTCTTGCTGCTGCTAAGCTGCCGCTACGCTATCGTTATCCTGTGTTTGCCTATTACGGCTGATTCGTGAGCTCAAGATGAAAGTAAACCTATCCAAATGTCATTTAAACATTCGGCCATTCGAAAACTACGCTATACGCCGTGGTGGAAAACCAATTTTTTTTTCTGCAAATTCTATTTTATGTCTCCTGCGTTGCTCTCGAAAAACTAGGCAGCTTCCTTTACATTTAGACGTGCGCTGAGTTATTGTTTAGTTTTTCTATGAGGAAATTTTCGAAATTAATATTTCAACTAATATATATATATATATATATATATATTAATACATTTAGTACAACTAAATCATGTTTAACTTCCAGCATAAATTGAGCTTTTAAATTATCGCCATCCCCAACCTTAGCTATGATAATACCACCAATGTTGTTTCTAAGACCTCGAAGGGAAACGGGCTATGTTCCAGATTGATGTATAATGATGTGAGTAAACTTGAATATTGGCTGATTTAGGCCAAACGCAGAGGAATCGTTAGGACAAGCTACATTTCATACAGCATAATTGATTTTGCTGAGTTCCGCGGCTTCGCAACGTATGAAATGCATAAACGGACTGTGAGATTAGTTATCTGCTGAACGCTGTCAGCACGTGCTGCTTAAGGTTGGTAAGGTCACCTTGACCTACCCTATGTCGTTCTGCCAATTAAATAAATAGTACTTAATAACTGCTGTAATGCGAGGGTATACAGATTGTCTGGTATCTGTTTAACGTCCATCGATGGTTCGATTATTGTTGAAGAAAAAGACGACCTCCACCGAATAAATCCTGTCAGTCTCGGAAAGCCTGACAACGTTTGGCGGATGTCGCAACCGTGTCACTTCCTTTACCAACGAAAAGGTTTCCTATGTAACAATACCTAGCACTACCAGATCTACTGGACACTGAAAAAAAAAGGTAATACTTTCAGTTCACTGATCAACGGTGGTCACCTGCCATCACATACGATTTGCCAGCCGAAATAGAACAGATTATTCAAGAGTCAAAGCGACTGCGACTAAGATTCTATTTCACTGTCTATATTATTATTTATGCGGTATTGAACGACTGATTATATAGATACATTTCTGCATTAAGACGTACAGTGTAACTTTGATCAAATTTTCATCTATATCAGGCTCAAAAAGTCTACAAAATCCTATCTTAATATGCCTATCTTGAATGTCCCGGATATTGGCTTAAATCACGATATTTCACTGTATATTCTTCAGCACAGCCTCGATTGAATCTAAGTCGTATGGTTACGTACAGGCTGTCCTTTACTGTCATCCTCCCTACCCCATTATTGCTACACTTATTTTTACAGAGAACTGATATTTTGAAACACAGAAGTGATATACAAATTGCGCTTGTTCCGTGCAAATACAGGTTTTGGCCGTTGTTTTAAGATCGCTCCTAACGGCATGAGCCTTTATAGTCCTTCAATATATGCCTTGTGCGTATACGCTTTTGAACATGAAGCATATATCGTGGGATCTGTAAAACACAAATACCGTTTATGCTGCGATAAAATTATCCAGTTAATTCGAATCCTGAACGGTATCGCAGTACATGATCTGAAGGTCTAGCTTTTCAGAATAAAAAGTCTTACAGAAAAGCTTATTTAGCTTTTATGGCAGCGAGCTGGTTTCTGTGCACAAGGCGTGACGGCGTTTTGACCAATTCTGATTTATAACACAGTATGTTGTTACACATATACTGGACTTTAGAGAGCAGCGATTTTCTTTGTAGATTTCCAGCTGCTTATACCGGGGCATCTGCTGCTTGTCTTGTAAATCTACCCCAAAAATAGAATGTCGGCAGTGATGAGACAGTGAGATTCAGTTATGAAATATTTCGTGCCAGTATAATTTGGGTTAACGGCCCTTCTTTTTCTCAATAGCCTACATAAAGCATTCCTCAGAAAATAAGGATAAATCAATGCTCAATCAGCGAACCAATCTGTGTTATCTGTGGCTGATTTCACGTCTTGTTGTTGCCTGATTGTCTATTCCTGGACAAAAATGTCGCCTGTGTCTGTCTGTTAGCGGAACATTTTACACGGCGACCTTTGGACGATGACCGTCAGCGGACCGTCTAGCTGCACCTCACCGTGATAGAAAAACATCCATCAGATTGCCACGGAAAAAAGTAATGCAATTTCTTCTTCCTGATGAGACGACGGGACTGCGGGCCTAATACTTACTCCATTGTTACCTACGGCCTAAAACTTTACTAGTTATATAGAACTTCCTTAATCAGTCAGTCGGTCAGTCAATAGCTCGTATATTTTCTTAAGAAGAGGAAGAACTGTTAGCACCCCAAATACAGAGTGAACATGCCCGTCTGTGCTGCCATGGCCACCGTTTATCGTTGTTCTCTACCACGACAACAATGGCTACAAAAGCAGAGGTAAGCCACGAACCTCTATTGAGAGACTGTATTAGTGGGGTGTGAGTTTTTTCATGGATCTCCTTCACTCATCCCTTTATGCCTAGGTTCTTTTGTCTTTGTCTACAGCCTATCATAGAACTACTTGATACCTAATGTATTGTAGTACTTTCGTTTGTTAGTCTTTATATTACTTATGCACGTATTTTCTGTATCCAGTTTAAAAACATTTAGAGAAAATCACACATGAACGTATAATGCTTTCACAAGCAACGTGCAGCTCGTCCGGGCTGGCAACCCGTTCAATTTATTCCCATCTGTAACATTGGGTGCCACTTTCTGGGTAGACAAGCAGCCGCGGTGTCGACTCTACGACGGTTACAACCTGAAGGTTGAAACCATCGAACGACGGTGGTAATTTCACTTGATCTCTTTGCGTTGTTGCTGCTACAGTCCGAGATGTTTTTTCCCTCGCGCTGCTTTAAATATTCGTAGGCTATATGGTGTTGTCTGACAAACTCTTGCCCACGGCTGTAGCACTAGTCGTTATCGCAGCAGTTGATAGAACGTGACATATCATTCATTAGTTCGAAGCGTTAAAAACAGGAATCACAGATCTCATGAAGACAACGTTACGAAGAAAGCGGTTGAATTGGTCGGCATTCGCAAACAACACAAACTCCCATAGATGCGGATAGGTAGTGGAGGTATGAGAGTGAATAAAGTAAGGCAACAGACGAGGTCCAAATACAAGAATAGCGCGAATTTAACGCTAGGAACAGACAGGGATTAGATATGGAAAAACAAAGTTCGCAGAGCGATCGCAGCGAACGAGTGGAAGAACTTGCTCATCTTCTGCTGCCGTGGCGAGTTTTCAATCGGGCAATCGCGTTAGTACCTCTTGCAGCCGCTTCTACTGTGCGAAGCAAAGCGTTTTCCGTAACATAGAGACGAAAATGGACACGGTCGACGAAACTGCATCTGTCCATAACACGAATAGAGAACTGTTGATCTGAGAACTTGTCATTATCATTGAGGTCGGAGACCTCATCGGCATTCACAATGAGAACCACATTAATAACACCGATCATGAAAACATCAAAAGAAAACTTCACGCAGTGACAGAACGAACGGTACTAGCCAATTTATATTTTACTACTATAACACAGAAAAAACGGATTGTAATGTCGAGTTATTTATTACGATGTTCGGATGCTGGATGTGCCCTATTCTATTTAAGCTATTAATTGCCGTCTGTCGACCTATGCTAAGCAAAGATCGCTCCCAGCAGGGAAAACGGCTTTGAACATGTCTGGTTTCCATCTAAACTAAAAGACAGAAAAAAATCTTCCAAGGTATAACACGTAAAGTATTGCCATTTCTTTCAACTATTCTTTTCGACGATGTGCGTCAAATTAGAGCAAAAAATGCTATCTTTTGGATAAGTGAAACGATCTTGAAAGTTAATGACCCGAAATTGGGACCATGAAAACGTTTCGAGACTTTCTCTTAACGCTAATACACATAGTTCCCTAAATTTGTACTCTTTAACAATTTGGTAGTAAGCGGACTTCTGCTTCAGCTCGCGCAAAAGGTTCACTAATACCGTTTCAGAAAAAAAAAATTATTACAAGTTCGCACGTTTACATAGGTTCTTAAACACGGTCAATAAGGATTCCATATACCTCGAGCGCGGATGTGCAGTTATATAGTCAATGAAACTTTTTCCAAGTTTCGTCCACCCATAAGGAAACTGCAAACACACATATACTAGGTACCGGACAAATGCGCTCAAATACTGTATAGGATAAGTTTAATTGATCAATAAGCTACTTACTTACCGCGTGTTTTGCGCTAGTCCTGTTATTGTCGCATGGTTAGCTTTCATTGCAATCTGACGTTTTGTTTACTGTCTCTTGCGCGCGAAACGTTGCTGACTTTGCGATCGTTCTTGTTAGTTGTAATAAGGTTACGTTCGTCGTTGGCGTTTCTGTAATGACGTTAGCGACTTTTGTCTTTGTCGTTGCCACAAACGTTGTACGTTGCTGGGTGTCGTTTCTGTTTTTGTTCCCGTCGATGCCGCCGCCGCCGCCGCCGCCGCCGCCGCCGACGCTGTCACTATTTGTTCCAACTAGCGTTATTCCTGAATGATATCGCCACTCTTTTCGGCTTGTCCTTGTTTGGGGTAATCCTGAGGTCTGCTTGATCCTCATCTACATGAAATGGAAGAGAGTGGGCCTCGCTCGCTGTTTCTCTGTTTCCTTCTTTATGCTTCTATATGATAGTTTCTGTTTTTATTTTCTTTCTTGCCTCTAACTAGCTCGCAGGGTACGAACTTTATGAAATTTACTTTAATGTACTTTTTAGCTGGATAGAAGAAAATAGCACTAGTACATAGAATGCGAGCAAGTGTTGTAGTTACACTAGTGCTGTAGTTCTAGTATAAGTAACTTCTAACTTTCTCACTTACTTGAATGCCTTGGTGCCTTTTCGAACTATATTTCTGTGCAACTCCTTAGCTCACTCTCACGTACTTCCTGTTTGTTTCCGACGTCCCTGTTCTTGTTTGCTTTCTAACAAATACAAGTAACACTATGTACTTTTTAAGGTTCGTAGTCCCCTGGAGTCGGAGGCAGTTCGGGGTGCGACGTCTTACGGCAAAGTTATTTCACCTTGGCGCCATTGTAACAATAGCTGCAGTAGAAGTAGTAATAAGCAAGCATTGACGGCAGTGAATTTAAATAACAAATGAACTGATTATTCTATTTAAACTATTTTTTGTCGTCGAGTTTCTCGTCTGTTTTCTGTGGCTCCGCGAAAAGTTCTTGTAAATCTTTTAGCCGCGACTTGATATCATCGCTGGGCTTGTTCGTTCGTCTCTCACATTGTATTCCTTTGATGGCACTGGCCAACTATAACGAATAAGTAAGGTAACCGTATCACCGCGCAGTTATTGTCATTGAAGTCGTTATTATTTATGGATAATTTGTTGTTTCCTGTTTCTTCTGCGTTTCTTTGTTCTTAAGCTCGTCGTTGCTGAAGAAAAATTACAGAAGTGGTTGTAGCACTACGAAGAACTACCTCAACACTGAAAATTTTATATATCTGGCGAAATCACGAGCTGCGAATAAATATATGCGGTCATATGGAGTTTGTCGTTGTTCGCACTTTAGTCCCGAGAGGCGCGCTTAGGCCCCTACGTGTTGTAGGACAGCCTAAGCCCTCGACAGCAAGGTGAGCTCACTCAAGCCCGATAGGCCAAGCTCGACTGATGGCCCGGCCCGCGCCTCGAATCTCACGGGGAGAAACAGGGAGAAACGAAACACCGGACTAGAGCAGAGGCACTACGGAACGGCGCTCTGTCTGCTCCGGAGGCTGCTCGCCGGCCGGCCGGACGGACGTGCGCATGCGCAAAGGATGTATTCCGACAGTAGTTGGCAACCAGCCGACAGTCAACGGGCAGCGACAAGCAAAGCTTCCCTCCCTCCCTCCCGACCTGCTAGCTTGCCTGCAGGCCGACGTTTCAAGCAGTGCTTCAACCTATTCCCGTTGTGCGCACAATGGCGCACACCGCCGGTATTGATGAACAGAGTACAAGACAGATCAGAACAGATCTCATCTTGGCTTTATGCAGTGGCAAACGAACAAAACTGGAATAAAAGTTAGCAACTTCCTGCATTGCACGGGTTCATGATATCGCAGAAGCAAAAGGCCGTGGAACAAGCGCTACATCAATTCCGCGCCGGCACAAACCAACAACAGCGGCAGCAGCAGCACCCTTACTACCAACTCAAAGTGCTGATACTACCGTGGCTGCTACGACGATGCCAACAACGCGTCCGTGCATTACAACAAAAAATAGGGGGTGAAGGGTGGAACGTGATGACGTCAGAGGGAGGAGAAAGAAAAGATCTTGGCAGACACTTTCTCCTTCTCTTCCCTTCTGACAAGAAGTTTTCCAGCATGCGCACAACGGTTCACTTGCGATCGACTACCGACTACATCTTTCCCTATAACATGACAACTGGAAATATGTTCCGATTAATGGAAACGCGAAGCGGTAGCAGGGAACGCATGTTGGACCATCATTGTCCCTGCTGTCATCATCGTCGCCATGGTCGTCGCCACTGAACGAACATTAGTTCAATCAGAAGAATCACAGCGTGGCGGTTGCAGCAGTCCTTTTCTGCAGCGACATCTTTTGCTTATGTCGCATCGTTGCCAGGTCCTCTGTGTGCGTGCCCGTTACCTCGGTCGTTTCATCGTAGAAAACGAGCATACTCAGGCATAGTTACATGGCGAATAATAATATATGCATGAAAACGAGGACGTGAAGTACGCTTCCCGCTTACCCAACCAGATAGCTAAAGTAGATGAGTACGACGATGCTTACACAGACACACGACTACATAGGCCGATGAACCAAAACAGGTAGGCGGGAGCGCAGATGAGTCGCGCGTGGGTGGAGATTTCGAGAGAAAGAAGGTGGAAACAATCTACATTTCTACCTCCTGCAGCTGCACTCTGCAGTGCAACCCACGGGTCTACCCCCTGTCCGGCCCGTATCGGGGTACCCGTACAACTGGCACGACCACTGGGAACAAAGCAAACGAAAATTGTATATATATATATATATATATATATATATATATATAGAGGCTGCCATAAAAAAAAAAGTGAAGCTGAGCATAGTTTGTTTGTAAACATTTAGCCATCGCCGAAAAATCAACGAGCCAGGAAAGAGGACGACTGTTACGGTTGTCTCTGTCGCGAAGCCTCCGGCTACTGTTGTCACTGTCCACATTATTTAGTTACTGACTTGAACTCGAAGATGCGAACTTAAACGACATTATTTTCTTAGAAGTCTCACGTCTTATTTTTCATCAGATCCTCTATGTTTTACTTCGTTCTTTACGTTCGGTATCGCCGTTAGGCATGCGAGGAGGCGGTTGGCTCCCAGCGCGAAACGAAGTCCGGCCCTGCCCCAGTTCGAACCTACACCACAGTGTGTCCCTCAGGTTAGCAAGCAAATGCTTTGCCCATTAAGCTATGACGGGAGCCTCTCATTGGACCCTAAAAGCAGCTTGCTTTTCTATTTGCCGCCCCGCTTTATTGGTTAGCGTTTGAAAGGACTTCAACGCAACTGCTATATCAGCTTTCATAGGCTGGTTTGGCACCAGTCGGTAGCTTGAATCCGGGCATCCACGCGAATGTCTTTTCAGAAGAGAGCGTTGCTGGATGGGTCGAGAAAACTGCTAGCAACAATGCCGGAGGCGCCTATAGAGACTGTTCGGCTAGTAAGCCGAGCACGCGCGTATCTCATGACTTCCTAAAGTAGCGCCCAAAAGATCCTCGACATGGAAAATTTTGAAGCACCCTGAGCCGGGTGGGGTTCAGCTAGGGAAAAATGATACTCACATAGAGGAAACGTAATAACGTTTCCAAAATTTCAAACGAAATATTTGCCATACTTTTTGTGCCCTCGCTTACCTTACATTGTTTAGGATTGCTGGGGTCACCGTAATCAAGTGTTTTCACTGAGCTCCGTTTATCTGAACAACATTTACCTCGTCTGGGCAACGTGTGCGGTTTCTTTGCCATACTTCTCTTTCGTGACAGCCCCTAATTCTTGATTCTTTCGAAAGAACACCTTGATGTTCATTATCGCGTGTTACAATCATCCGCTTCCACACTTGTCTTACAAATACGTCTGTTTCTAAAAGAGTAACTGAAAACACCATCACGTGTTTTTATATAGATTTTATGCGTTTAATAATCTAGTCACTTGCTATTCGTTCTAGCTTCAGGTAAGGTATACGCCGTGGAGCTAAGCCTGTTATTTCTGCATTGGCTGATTCTGCTCTGGCTCAATAAAGCTAGTCGTGTACTATATTGTATATTATATAGGCTTGTGCCAGCGACTTTTGACCCTTTCAATCAGAGACTGATTTTCCCAAACTGTCGCAGCACTAGTAAAATATAGGTATCTATTTGGATAAATCTTATAGGAGATTGGGCTAGAAACAACCGGTACTTTTAGTAGATGCAATCAGCATGGTCAGAGGGAATATCTGAAGGAAAACTGAGCTCGGAATTGGGTTCGGCATCATTGAATCAGATAATTTGGCGGGTATCTCAGCAAGACGGACAGTTTTCATAACGGGATTTGAATTCGGATTACTCGGTAATGTCCTAGTGATACACATCCCTAGGGCTATCGCGCTTTGAGTGCAACACCAAAACAGATAGAAGCGACTGTAGATTATTGACTAGTGATAGCGGTCCTAAATTTTTGCGTTACACTCCTTTAAGGACAATCCGCTAGGTGCGACATCATTAAACGGGCCTAAAAATAAGCAGCTGTAATATAAACTGCAGATAATGATTAAAATACCCTCTATTTAAAAATACACCCACTAGTGTCTTGTTCGATTCAATTTTCCACTTACAGGCCTTATGTATAACAGGGAAGTCTGACTAAAAGAGGCTTGTCAAAATCGTCGTTGCCTAGTCAGTAAACAAAGCATGATTGATATGTTTAACACGTTTCTATAATTACTTTTGTATTGTTTGTTCATCTTCTGCACTTCGATAATCCTACTTTGAAATATAGGAGCAGCTTTGATTCAATCAAAGGGACACCAAATCGAACAGCTAACTTGATTTAGTGTCCATTTGACCGAATCACTTAGAAATACGTTATAAATTAGTGAACTTGAATCTCTTGATTATAAATTCGGCCCCAATGAAGGTAACACAATGTTCCCAATGGAAGCAATGTTCCCATTTTCAAAACTAAACATTGATTTCAGTTTGTTAAGCGTCTCGCTCACAGAAAACGTTAATGGCAAAAGTTGTGTCAGCTTCTATTCCCCATAAAGCCGCGTAGGTCCGACATAATGGGCAATTTTCGAAAATCTAACTGTTTTTAATGTAACAAGGGCAATTCGAATAGTATAGTGAATACGAGTGTTTCTGTCTAATGGTTATCATGTGTCGTAATCAGCTAACTCATCTTTGACCATCAGGTGTACCTCCATCAAAAAGTGTTAGCGGTGAAAAATTGAAGCAAATATTTTTTTTGTATTTAAAAAAAAAATATGCTATTTCAATCGATAACCGTCTGCCGTTTTTTTGGGAATGCTATAATTCCGTCACTGTGGGACTTTTATGCAAGAGGTTGTGTCGCCTTTGTGCGTTTTAGCGTTCTTCCATCGAAACTAGATTAAAGCTATTGAGGAAGTTCAGCAAAAACCGGAGGAACTAATAGTCTGATTGTGCAAAATTCGGTCTGTGCGGGGGAAACAATGGCTTACTATTGTCGTCTTGCTAGCTGTTGACAATAAAGGTTCGCGTCAATCGTTTGACCGGTCGGCAACGGCTCATCCTTCTACTCTCATCGAACACATAGCATGACCGCGTTTGGCGCCGGTCTGGGCATTGGGTCGACAGTTAGTGGGGCACGTTTTTTCTCATTTGCGTACGATTGTCGCATGTAATCAACTTTTTATATCTATGATCGAACGTTTTTGAAACATCATTCCATTTTTATGCGTAGCGAATTTCGCAGACGAAAATACGGCCGAGCAAATCATTTTGCGGGTGGCATGTAATAGTCGTGCCTCTACTGTAGCCAGTCTTTGTTAAATGGTTGAAAAGTGCCGCGGTGGTTTGCGTTTACTTCCTCAATAATATGATGGCTACTCATGCCCAGGTCCTGACCCACTTTGCCACTGATTTAATCTGCTTTTTCCATAATCGAGCACTACAACCAACGGTTTAAATTCTTTAAACGAAACTGACAGAACTATCTTTAAGTCATTTATTTCAACAACGCATCTTGATTACCAACAGCGCATAGTTACTATTTAACTATGAACCTTCATGCTTTCATCGCAAATAAGGCGAATTCTCGCAGAACTTTTATTGATTGTCGAGGCTATCTATCTGAAGTCTGAACGAAGGCATCATAGCACCTTTAGAACGTCTACTACTGTCAAATTAAAGCAACGCTGAAGCAGCTCATACTAGCTCAAATAGATGACTCTAAAATCACCTATTTAAAAAAAAAGAAAAGATGATTTATACATTGTCGATAAACCGATATATCAAAAAATCCCTGAGTGTATCGTATGCAGGAACCTTTTGGGTGTTCCGCTCTATTTCTAAGCACTTTTAGCGATTTAGCTGAGTAAAAAGCAATTCAGTTAGTGCTGTTCCTTGCAGATATTAGGTAAGTCATACTATATTGCTGATATATTCTTTGTACATAGGTTATTTATGTGTATGTTACAGACAAGTTAAAGCCTGTTCAAGCACCCAATCAGACGCCATTTTCATTGGAAAATAGCTCGTAGTATATGTTACATTTTATGCTATGATTTCAAGTTAACAATGCAATTGTGACCTTGGAACGAACTTTGAGATATAAGTACAAGTAAAGGGCTGGATCTTCAATCATGCAGATAAGGGGAAAAAAATTTAAATGGAACGGATTAAAATAATTATCCGGTTTCGGAAGGTTTATAAGATGCTTATAATAGCTTAATGCGAAAGCCGAATCGTATGTGAGAGTTCATGGATTCGTAAAGATCCTTGATCTATTATTAACAGACTACAGAAATAATACCAATTCCTTCACTTTTGGAAGCTGGAGCCACTGAACTCTGTCGGACACAGCTCCGGACAGCAAGCCCGGCAGCCGTTTTTCGCGAAATCATACAAAATTTGAATAAAACACCGCCATTGAGAAGCATTATCGGTCAAGACTCGATGCTATTTAGTGATTTATCGCTTGTGTTGTTTTATCCAGACCTCTATTGTAATTTAGTTCCGAAATTCGAAGCACCTTCGTTTAATGTCCGTTGTGCATGAAACAACGATCATACGCACCACCGCCTCTTTATTAATCATTATGTAAACGTTTGATAATAATGTAAGAAGTAGATGCGAGCTTTCAGCCTTACACCACTATAAAGCGATCAACAGACACACAGTAGTTAATAATGCATAATAAACTGATTCGTTTCTGCTATGTGTTAAGAAACAGAAAAAAAAAAAAAGGTAAAATAATGTTTTTATATTGAGTCGGTACAGGTAGGCAAATTAATCCTCATAACGGTAATTAGATAAGATCGTTTGATTAAATTCGTTTTACGCCACATTTGGCCAACTGTCAATATACAATCTATACGATTCTTTGAATGCATCGGACGCACTAGGACATATAATCTTTATTAGAAAACCTGGAAAAACATCAATTAAATTAAAATTACCAGGTCAAGGACATTGTGTAACTACACAGTAAGTAACGTTCGTGGTACAGAGAAGCCGTACTAGTAGCGATGACGTATCAGCGGACTATAAAAGGAAGGCTGTTTTCTGCATAGTCAACACAGGTAAACAGGTATGTTCTTAATGGCTACTAGAAAGATCCTAACTCTAACGCCTTACATGCGTATTAGATCGAGCTGCGTCAGCACATGTAAAATTCGAGTCCTCTATTTATTAAAAAAAAAAAAAAAAGATAAAAAAGAATCTAGTCGACACGGTGTAATTGCGTCCACAAACTTTTTATAGCCACGAACTAAGCCATAGTTGCTAATAGCTTTTAAATTTCGCCAACGTCAGCGTGGGTCGTATATAGAGAATATTATATTAGGTTACTCGGGCCTACATGACAAGTCGAGAAAGTTGGGTCACATTAAAATTATATAAAGTGGAATAATGACATCTTGGTAAATGTAAGGTGTTCGCTCGCTCCCTTACTCCAACGCTTCGGTGGGTTCACAACATCCGTACACTCGCGGTTTATCGACCTAATTTTATCGATTAGGTTAGGAAAATCGTCGGTAGAATACGCTCCAAAGCATGACTGAAGTACGGCAGCAACTAGCACGTTATCGCTGTACGTAACTCCGCAGTGTATTATAGACTGCGTATGCCAAACACCCATGAAACTTTTCAAGAGTTCGATATCTAGCAGTATTAGATGACACTGACTCGTGGTATCAAATGTTCTTTGTATCCATTTCAAGTAGGGGCATGAGCTTACGCCTGCGTTAGTCATCGCTGCCATCAGTATGGCTTTTCTTCCGTTAAATCCCATTTTTCCATCTGATTTTCTGGTCGGCGGCACAGGAAGCTGGTTTGGTTTATGGCGACGGCGTGTTTCAAACGGCTCTTTGCCTGCCGATAACACGGCTGTAGAATTGTCCCTATAGCATGAGGCACGTATATTCATTTACCTTGAATTCATTTTACGAAGAACGTATTATTGTCTTTTTTTTAATCTTTAGTGTCGTGTTTAAGACATGCCTTGAGGAATCCCATATCAAGCTGACAAGGAACGCATTGGCCGTTGTCCATATCGTTCAGAAACTCATTTGCCATACAAGGTCTTAAGAAACGGTCACCCCCCTGTAGCCTTCAACTTCCTAATTTCTGTTTGTAAAATAATTGCATGAGTGACACACGCTAGAGTATCCCTTGGCCGGCGTTTCTACCAACCCCCAACAAAGTTCATCAGCGCTTTTATTTTTAAGAACGAGAAATGTAATCATCAAACACTGAATTTCAGAATTAAGCGATATTTTTATTTATAATCTAATTACCCCATGATAACACCCAATAAGCTTCTACTCATAGGTAACTAAAGACTCGATGTTCTCACTTGTTGGTTTTAAGGTCTAATGATGGAAATTTCAACAGTTCCGGACAGCCCGATTGAATAAAGAATTATTTCATTCTTTAATATCTTAGACAAGCAATCCCAATGAGTCACACCCTTTGAATTTAGAATCACGTTCCAGCTTTTAGACGGTATTAACAAGCCTACCGGACACGAAGTAGCGCACGTAAGAGCCCATAAACTGCAGAAATTAAAGGCGAAACCAAGTGGTCAGATATTCGGTCAGAGATTCAACCCATACGTCCCGGTATAGATAGCACTTTTTACGTAGGTTTTTACGCATGAGCGTCCGCACGGCATCAAATTTGATTATTATTATTTCATTTCTCATCATCAGGTTGTACGGCCTCATTCGCCAAATACCGTCCCGCTTTTCTATCTTGAAAAGCGCACCACCTTGTGTAGCCCATTGGGCATGTCAACGGATATTAAGCAAGGAAGCTTCCTAAAAACTGTTCACTCGAATTCAGCGTTGGAGGATAGCAGCCCTGCCTTCGCTGCAATTGCTTTCTACAGAAGCTCTATGTGAGGCTTCCAGAAATAAGATATCATACCGAGAGACTGAGAGTCTTTGAAACAATGACTTCTCTCTGTTTATAATCGTATTTCACTATAATACATTGCCCTTCTCACAAAATCGAAACGAAGATTGATTAAAGTTAACGAGATTAATGTACAAACTACTCAATAATTGAGATCGTGCTTTTTCAAATCAACGTCAAATAGATAACAAGGAAAATTGAATGAACAAAAGTACTTGAGCAAGCAATATTTCTCCAAATGAAGTCCGATTTCGACTTCCTGACAGTTATCAACTTCCAGTTCCCTTACAAAAAACTCTGTTCACACCGACCAAGCGTCCTCTCATATCTAAACACAAACGTATCCTCGGATTCATTCATGTAGACCTGGTAAATTTTTTTCCACCTTCATCACGCACAATTGTACGCACCCTGTCCTAGATGCCAAAAAACTTGTGAAAACCACAAGCCAATGTTTTTGGTCGTATTGATTATTGCTATTCGCTGTGACATTTAAGTTTTAGCATAGACCTTAAGTTAACAGCCTTGAATGAGTGGTAAAATAAACATTTACGCCTCAACAGCATAAGCAAACCTTGGTGTATCTGCTGTTTACCAATGCGATTCTAACCGGTCTTATTGGCATTCACAGATATAAAATAGCACATGTAGAAACATATAGCGTATTTGCAGGAGCTGATTGGATGAACTTAGTAATGATAATAAGCTGAAATCAATCTCTTCGTAAAGCCCTTATTTTCTAAAGCTTTAAACCTACAATTAAAGAGATAGCAACCAGAATACCTGTTACACCAGAGATAACTTATCTTATGCGTAATTCATACTAGTGTTGTCACAGAATAAAAGTAACAAGCTAAAATGTTACATAAAAATGACTGAAGCACGATATAAAGCGAGTAATACCTTTTTTTTTTGTAATAAGATACTAAGTTGGAATAGAAACTCAAAATACTTCGACGAAAATTAGAAAAGTCGACTTTTTTACCTGAAAAAATACTGCTAAAGTTCTCTTTTGGTGTTCTTAATTAATCTTCGGATGGGATAATAGGACTCATTTTTAGAGTGAATTTAGAAAAAATTCAAATAATATATCTACTGCAGTAGCGTTAAGATAGATTTAGACCTTTTGGTGGCCATATAACTTGATTTTTTGCTTGGCAATAAAATAAAAGTCGATCGTCACAGGCCATTGTAATCTGCCGTCGTCGACACCTTTCGCGATTCATGTATACGCTTAAAGACTACCACCATCCGGTAAGCTTACTTGCGCGTTACGGAAAAACACAATAGAAACTCGATTTCTGCAGAATCTATAACAACAGTCGTGTGACCGCAGTGGCCATCACTAGCAAAGAATGTATCATTCATTTATAAATATATATAATATTTTTGATACTAAACCATGTCCGTGATACGTACGTATAATTATGAATTACAGTAGACGCAGGCAAACTCTTTAAAGGTTTCAAGCGGATTAGGTTCTACACCTCATTTGATATATAAAATCAAATATTCATCGAATTAAAACAAATGCTTCCCTATGATTGTGAGTCTGAATTTGTTTGGTAGTCAAGACAAACGCAGATGGATGTTAAGACACACTTTTTTTCTAACTTAATAAATATTCAACTGCGTATCTGAGTTAGGTAGGCTACGTCATAAATGAATCAAGTTAGTGTAACTGCTGCGAAATAAAAGCTTATACTGTTTCTTTGTTTTATTGCACCTGTGGTGTAGTATACTGGGACTAACGTTCAAGTTTAGGCAGGCATCCTTTTGTGGCAGGAATGCGTTTATTCCATATTTTCGATACCGGAAGAAAACTAGTTCATTATAGAACAAAACAACAACAGACTCATAATGGCAAAAAAACAACGCGTATTTTTTGCAATTTGGGCCAAGATTAGTTATTACACAATGTGTTTTCATGTGGTTCTTGAAAAATTCGATTCCCAAGAAACAGACTGGATGATTCTCAATAAACCTGTTTTTGTTTATTTAAAGGGCTCAGAAATAATCAAAATGGCCCAAAAAGCTATTTTTTAATACACTAAAATATTGTATATAGAAATTAGCGATAGCTTTGAAAAGCGTAACACCAATTAAGTCGTTCAGATAACGATTTGTCTTCTTAACACTCTTTGCGCTCTTTTACAACGTTTGTACTTATTGGTCGTTGTTAGTTTTAGCACTTTTAGCCAAGTTATCAGTCCGAAATTTAATTCCGCTGGAGGTCTCTGTATGTAGCGTGTTCGAGCGTTACTTCAGTAAGTTTGCATCTAGCAATATTGCACGCTTCCTAGAAAGAAGTTACTTGCGGACTAAAGAAGGAAAATGACTAGTGAGTGGTTTACGTGGAGACACAATCGCGGTAAATAATGCTTATATGGGTTAAACATGGCCGTCAGGAACGACACTTCTAGCA
Source organism: Varroa destructor (assembly GCF_002443255.2). Taxonomy (NCBI): domain Eukaryota; kingdom Metazoa; phylum Arthropoda; class Arachnida; order Mesostigmata; family Varroidae; genus Varroa; species Varroa destructor. The sequence goes on along the minus strand of NW_019211458.1, from coordinate 39,344,518 downwards.
CACGAAAAAATATCATTGCAGCATCTGTTCAGATAAACTATTTATGAAAAAAAAAAAAGTCGAATTTAGATAACCCTATGTGTTGTAGGAAAATTGAAACTTATTATACCTTATTTACCGCTATATCCAGTTAACTTTGATGCTAGCTCACTTAAGAATAAAGAAAGTATTGAACTGAACTGTTTCAATGTCAAAACGCTGAGAACGAACTCACAGTAGATGCTAGTATAAACTGATTTTTCATAGATTTTCAGTTTGTTTGATTGAAAGATGGGTAACACGGCTTTTGGCCCTCGATCAAGACGTTTAAACGGAAAAGCGTGACATTGCCGTCACCAGACAGGAAACTCGGGACGTGGAGAATATTATACATTATTAATATAAAAACAACTGTTCAATGCCAGGTAAAAGTGCTCGAATCTACAGAAGGTACCTTTGCATAGACCTAGGGCGATGTTGAAAGGAGTGGCTGTCTGCTCAAATGCCCTCTACTCGGACTTTAAGTCATGCCTAAACCTTCCTATCTATGGCTGGTCGTTGAATGATATAAACGGGCCAATAGAGAGCCACCAGCTGCTCATTAACGAAACCAAAGTACGATCCTTGCTTAAAAGCTACTATCTATACTTTTACCAATCGTCTTCAAAAGTATTCACGTATTTTTTGTGATTTACATGAGGTGCGTAGGATGTGCCCTTGACTAAGCTTCAAGCAAAGACCCCTGCTTTCTTCTATCCAAGGCCTTTGCAGTCTAAGCTATTGCCTTAAACAAAAAATAAGTCTTCATATTAAGTGGGGTGAATCAGCTGGTGGGGGGAGACAGTTTTTCGGTCTCCGAACTCTGAATACTTTACTAAAACTGGCTCGACTGTTCGGGCTGTAATTTTTTCCGTAGAAAGATCGGGACCGCTAATTCAAGCTCTTTCATGCGCCCTTCGAAACATGCGGCAGTTCTTCATGGCTGAGTTCGTTATTTGAAAACGGTGGGAGAGAGAGTATGCTCGATTGGAGACGTAATTGATTCAATCCGTTACGCGACCAGAATCATTAACTGTTGTAAATGAAAAATGTTCTGCTTTTTTCAAAATTGAGCTCCCAGAATTAGACCTTTGTTCGATTTATTTTATTTGATGATTTCGTACGCCAAGGTCGGTAAGTAATACGCAGATGATGAGAAAGTAAAATAATCTACTTTTACAAATTGTTTTGCTGTACGAAGTGTTTGTTCTTTCAACGTACTTTCTGCAAGTGGGCCGTCTCAACTTAAGATGACATATAACTCATTCTAACATCTCTGTGAATTTGTCGTTGTCGATAATTGCACCTGGCAACACATCTTTGTTAATGACAAGTCGCATCGATTACTGAAGTATCTAAGCATTGTCTCTAGATGGAGTAACTCCTTGAAAGGTTCTGTTTATGCCCAAAGTTGAAAAGGAGCGGGGTTGACAAATCTGGCCCGACAATTCCTTTTGCGAACAGTTCAACGATTCAACAACACAGAACCGGGTCCAATTTGCGCGAACCTTATAGCACGAAATCTACCACTAGCAGCTACTAACTTTACAGCTAATTTAAAAGAATTACCCAGCGGCGAGGGGCTGATACGGACACATCATGTCGGCTTCTTTATGTAACCTCAGAATATTTAAATACATTGGCGCGCCTTCCGCTGGTAACGTTTCTCAGGCTTGCGACATCCTCATGGTGGTTGCAAATGCCCTGCTAAACACCACCTATATGAAGTGGTACTATTTCGACGTCGAAATCTTCAAGTAAAGGACAAAAAATGAAGTTGTTATATATATATATATAAACGACAATGAAAACAGAAAAACAGTATCAGATCTTATGAGAATGACTTCGTAAAAACCTATATTTATGTTTGCAAAAAATATGTAGGTAGAAGTTACATTCGAAATTAACTTGTAGCAAAAAAAATTAATGGGATATATTCAAACTTGAAGTGACAATGTTGTTCCAACATGTTTTTCACAAACTTTAACTATAACTAGAAAAACAGTATGCATTTTTTTCATTTAGTAATTCACTGTTCATGTTTATTGCTACATCACCGTATACTTACGACACCACTTCAGAAGATAATTGATGAATATAATCTATTGGCCATCGGCCAAAATCATTAGACAAAAGGTCTTCGTGGAAACGGGGATTAGACATGCCAAAACTCGGTCTCTCGACCTCAACGGTTCAGTTAACCGGCCCTAAGAGTGAGATGTGAATAGGCTGTGACGGAAAGGAATTGCGCTCGTAAATCTTACCTCTGAACACCGGAGCTTCAAGCACGCTCCAAAAATCGCCTTATCTCTGATTCTGAATGCATTTAAATGCAGTCAACTATTCTATGAAATATTACAAGACTATATGTTTACATAATCACTCAACGCTAGAAGGTATGGAAATGCTCGATTATTATAATGTAGATACTACTAAATATGTGTTCTGATTTGTGGCCCGTCCTAGCCAGTTTACAGGAAAATCAATGTTTCTATTACTATGAGCGGAACTTCACCCTTTATCGAACAACTCGAGATAACCACGACATATGGAAAGCCTATGTAGAAATTTGGTAAGAATCTTAGGACGGACATAGGAAAACTATTTACCACTTTTCAATATTGTTTAGTAAACTCTTTCTTAGCATAATACTTCCAATGTCAAAGGCATTAAAATTAAGTAAGAAAAAGACGAAGTACAGCCACGTACGTAGATGACAGGTTTAGAATGGTCTTACATACTAAAATGACTACAATAACAAACGATTAAAAAAATTCAAATATTATTTCATTCATAATAAATCCCCATTAATTTGCAGTACGTATAAGCATTTTATTTAATATTTGCAAATCAAATTGGTTCTAAGCGTATCGCATCAGAAGTTTATCCTTTCATTGAACTGGAAAAACTGTATCTGATAACATACTTGCATTTCACGCGCCCTACAAACTGATAATTGCGCTAACTGTAAATAATAATAACGTTACGACAATGACGAGGATGACGCTTCTGATGACAATTATATTTAATGTTCGCGCACCATCATCTTGAAAACTTGGGTTCTGCTGCTCAGGATTTGAGAGATGCACCATTCCTATTTTTACTAGCTCCGTCCCTTTTAGCAGGTTTGATTTGCAAAGCAAAGCAAAGATATTAGAAAGACATTTACCTTCGTAACGAAATAAAACCTGTGGATCGTTTGGAACAGTTGGTCTTGCCTGACCAATTAATACTGCCGTTAATTAATAGCTTTTAGTTTAAAGTTGTAATAACGTCTTGATTTGATAAAATGCTTTCGAAAAATGCGCGTGGCCTATAGATATTTCTCGATTGATTCCGGAGCTAAATTCACTTTAGCTCAGACCAATCTGTCGCCACAGAGTCTTCTCAAACAAATTATGTTTACAGCTGAGTCACACATCAGGCGTGGAAGAAACCGACCGATCGACTAGGACTCAATCGTCATGTCTTCGACAGCAACGTACCAGTATGATGCCATCATACCTCTTTCGTGAAGGCGAAGCCACTACCAAAGACGAATAGTCAAGACCGTGTTGGGCAGGCTACCATTAAAATCTTTATTATAATTCGAAATTGTGCTTCGCTTAAAAGTGGAACATTTGAGCAGCTTAACAGGAGTGTTAATATCCTATTATTCGCAATTACTAAATAAAGCTTAGTTATCGACAACGAAAGAAAATCACCTGCGGGCTGTTTCGACTCTGCAAAAATCATCTTCAGATGAATCGTATGTATCCTAGTCAAGTCCGTAAACAAAATACGTGTATATCCACATTTTTCTGACGGATATACCTATTTGGTACTTTGCTTTTTTTAGATTGGCCATTATTTTGTTGTAATCTTGTTCGGTTACGTCGGAGAGCACGTGACGAAAATGGCAATGTCCATATTATACAATACCAATAGATACTACTCCGTGCTTTACATCAATGTCGCTCTCACTGGAAAAACGATTTGAATATTCAAGGCGTGTAATTATTCTCGACTATATTGTCTACCAGATTACTGTAGAAAAATCGAATCATCGAAGTTGATGATCGGAAACGTGCAATAGTAACAACCGGACCACTAAAAAAAAGTGCTAAAAAACATTTTCGGTGATTGATTTTGATGTTTTTTTGGAAATAAATAAAGTTAGAAAGGTCATGACCCTTAAAAACGCAGATTGCAATAAGCTAGTCGTTTACCTTGTCATGTCAAATGTCGAAGATCGCTAAATATTGCCAATTAGTTACTCAAGGAACGTTTTTTTTTTACCAATCAATGGTTTTGTTCAACAAGGATAATAAAGCGTTTCTGACAAAAAGCTTTTTTTATTCATAGCATTCAAGTGATTATCGTTTGAAGTAATATTTCTTCAATCGCCAAACCGCTGGTTCACACTAGATATCTAACTAAAACGTAAAATCAGCGATGTACATAAAAGGGGTCCTTATTTTAAAAAGTTTTAATTTTTTTCGTCGCATTCTTTTTAGCAAAAATTTCTTCGTTTGCTGGATCATCATGAAGAGCAGTTTTATTTTGAATTAGCTGGTCATACATCTCCTTCTGAGCTTCGCGCTTGAGTCAGTTGCTCGCTCTACATTTTTAAACGAGTTATTATTATAATGAGAGAACATCAGAGGATGCCAGGAGTGCTTGTAACCATAATAGACAAAGCTAGACTTATCCAACTGTGTCTGACCATCTTGACGCACCTGACGAAATGCGTCAAGAAACATTCGTAGTGCTTACGTCTTTTGTATTTTGTTTTTTTCTTGATTTTTTTTTGATTGCTAAAGTTGCATTTATGTGGTCAGTTAAGTGGTGGATGTCGAATTTGTCCTATTAACGGTTATATACGGTTGCTTGCCGTAGACAGACAATTTGGCCTTTTCTTCTTAAATCTTGTTGAAGGCGGCGATGTCGACGGATTGAATGTAGTCCTCGAATTCGGTCAGCTTTTCTGTTAGTTCGTCGATAGAAACTTTGTCGTCCTCCACGACGCAGACGACCTGTAGTTTGTTAATGCCATAACCGACCGGCACAAGTTTCGACGTTCCCCACACAAGTCCATCCATCGCGACTGATCGGACAGAGCTCTCTAGTGCCTTCATGTCAGTCTCGTCATCCCACGGCTTGACGTCTAAAACGATTGATGACTTAGCGATAATAGCAGGCTTCTTGGCTTTCTTCTCGGCGTACGCTTTCAGCCTGCGAAAAAACATTTAGACGTGTTTATATTGTAGAAAAAAATCACCGTATTCTATCTCAGACTTGTACTAGGTTAATTTTTCTTACAGTGACCTTTTTACGACACTGCATGTACAGAGAGGTATGCTGGTACTGCATGTTTATTGGTAGCGAAGGTTCTCTTTAATAAAGTATACAAATTACGGGTATAGGATTGCCATTGTTGTTCAGCGTTAAGTTCATTCGAGATTCTCAGTTATGAAAGTCTGCAGTTACATACCATAGAGCACAGAGGTTCACCCCGTATAACTCAGTGAGAGAAGAGATAACGCTATGTTAATGCGCTTCTACTGACCTTTCCTGGCGGACCGCATCGGCTTCTTCATCATCGTCGGATACAAAAAGATCAATGTCATCGTCATCTTCTTTTACGGGTGCCTTTGGTATCTCTTTGGCGGGTACGGTGGCGAGCTTTGCGTCAGCTCTCTGCGCGGTCCCACATGAACACGCCTCTTCGAGAGTAGACATTCTTAGTTCAACTTTCTTCAATGCATCGACAAGGTAGTCCACAGCTGAAAACAGGTAAAAACAACAGTTCCACGTAAGCGTCAAACGATATGATTTCTGTCATTTTCTTTTATTTTCGCTCTCCTAGCGATCTAGTTTATCCGAAAAAAAAAACACTGAAGTGGAGGCAAATGTCAAATCGTGTGCACTGCACTGCTTAGTCTATAAGTAGCTATCTCCTTACGAAACATGTCCGTTAAACATTCAACCGGTATCGAACCCCATTTTAATCGAATTCTTTTTACATAGTTTAGCATAAAAAAGTGGAAACTTACTCTTCCTAAGCTCCTCTACTTGCTGCGTCGTGGCCATATCGCCGCCCTGAAATCGTCGTATTGACAGAAGTTAACAAAATAGCACTGATATTCGAAATGGTGTCTTAAACATAATTCAAAGCAACAAAAAAAAATCAAAAGTTAACCAAATAAACGAAATAGTATTTTCAAGCTAAATAGAACGTCGAAAAATTGAGCCAAATAAAATTAATTTTCAATTATTATGCAACTGCGTGTCGCCATTGCCACGATTTCGATATAACGTAAGCATCTAAATCAGCGTAAAATCTAAATTCATGCGATTACTAACTCAACTGGGTACACAAGCAACGCAAGCGCTTGACAGAAACACAAATCCGATACGGCCAATAACTGCTTCCAATCGAACCAACCGGCTAACTGGAATACCTGAGATATCACTAAACTGAACGGAGTGAAAATGCATAGAAACAATCCCGCTTTCGAGCATTCCCGGTTTGACCGCTAAATGACAGCGAAAGAAATGAAAGTACGTCCCTGACTATCGAGACAGTGCCTTGTACTTGAGTTCTAATCAGCTGTACCGGCCCGCAGAAAGAAAAGCTAAAAGGAACTCAATAAGTTTAACGAAACGATGCAAATAACAACGCGCAACAAAAAAAGTGCGATCTGATTACATTGAACTCAGTTGTTCAACGATAATGGCTGAACCAGAACCGAACCAAAATATAGACGAATACGTCTACTGTTAACGAAGTCAACCGATTGATGCAGGACTGTGGGCAAGAGAACTCAAATAACCGATAACATTTAACACCGCCCAGAGCAGTTTGGTCTCAGCGTTGAAACTGCCAAACCCCCATCCGCGAGAGAGGACGCCGTCTGGCGGCGTTTTCAGCTGAAACTGTAACCGGCGCTGGACGTGCGTGTGTCTACTTGTTCCACCTTCTCCTACCCCTTGGGCCCGAGGCGGCAAACTGACGTTCGAGGCCACGGACATGCTTCCCGGTGACACCGATTGACAACATGAACTCGGGCGCGCCGATTTCGAACGTTTTCGTCGGCTGCGGTTTCGATGTCGGCGCTTCTTTTTAGCATTAGTCGGCAGCGGCTGTGGGGTTGCGACGGCTGGGCACGAATTGGCGTGACGGACCACCGAACCAGCGCGGGGTGGTTGAGTGCAGCCGGCGCAAGGCTGCACAGCCGCCTTCGAGTTGCTATTGTTGTTAGATACATGGGTTGAAGGTGCCTGAGCAGCACGGCAGGAGCTAACCGCCTGGACACCACAAGCTGATGACTGTCTACTAATAGAAGTAGTGGTGGCAGTAGTAGTGGAAGGGGCGGAAAGGTTGACGGTAAAGGAGCTGGCAGATTCGTTACTCACTGCGAGCGATTCTCTTATCTGCTGTCGGGCGCCGGCAATCTGAGCGGAGAGAGGTGTCGAACCCTTTGGGACTATTGGTGCTGCTGCTGCTGTTGTTGTTGTTGTTGTTGTTGTTGTTGTTGTTGTTCCTGTTGCTGCTGCTGCTGTTGTTGTTGTTGTTGTTGTTGCTGCTGCTGCTGCTGCTGCTGTTGTTGTTGTTGTTGTTGTTGTTGTTATTGCTATTGCTGCTGCTACGGCTGCTGTTGTTGCTGCTGCTGCTGCTGTTGCTGCTGCTGCTGCTGCTGCTGTTGTTGTTGTTGTTGCTGCTGCTGCTGCTGCTACCGCTGTTGCTGGTGGTGCTGCTGACGACGGTGGATTCGGTAGCGTTGCCGTTTTGTTACTTGTGCTCGATGCAGTCAGGGGCGCGGAGAAGGATGGGGATGGAGCAGACGAAGTACGTGGCACCGCAGTATCCTGCCAAAAATACAACAGTACACAAAAACACCAAACAAAACTCACTCGCACTGTTTCCCCTCGCCAATTGTATTCACATCACTCGACAACAACAATAACGACAACAAGTACACGGTAACACAGCATCAACGGAGACGATTCACGAGCAGCGACAACAACAACAACAACAAACAGCGACATGTAGCAACAAGCCTGCACACAAATTCTACAGGATTTATACGTTCGCACAGAAAGTAATCACCCACGGTAACAATAATAAGAACTTTTCAGAGCCCCACTGAGTACATGCTTGTAGGACAGACAAACAAAGCTGACATGACGCCGTTTGCTCAACTTTAATTTTTACAGAACCGCCTTATTAAAGCTTGTTTTTACGAAATCTCGCAAAGTCGCGCAATAGTAATTGAACAAAACTCCATCCTCAATAATAGCGAGGTTGGCTAAGTAAACTCTGAAACTAAATACTGTTTGGCGAAATAAAAAAGCACGTCCTAATAGTAACAATATAGTGGACTAACTTTAATCATAATCCAAGCATCGTAGGTCTACTATCTCTCTCGCGAAGTGTAAATGTGTGTTATCGCATAGAGATATATCGCTGATGACAAAAACGCGTGGCTTGAGAGGACAACCCTAGTTAAAAAACGAAAAGATTGATATGCTAGGCCCAACAGTGATTCCACTATCTATTTTATTTATTATAACTGAATAGGCGAGATATATATCAGAACAAGATATAGGTCATATATTTGCTAAAACTTATAATAATTAGCTATGATATAGCTATTGCCGAGCCATGATACAAACTTATAAGTTTATATCATAGCTCCACAATAACATAGCGGTTCGTAAGTTAATAACGTCCCCAGACCCCACAAAATTTTATTACGATCCAGAACTTCATCATTAAATATTTTCCAGCGACAACATATTACGACCAGAGTTACGTGTCAATTCGATCAATACACTGCTAATTTGTCAATTAAGCTTAAAATTTAAGGCAATGACACGTTTTTATTAAAAACGTCATTTTCGTTCCAACACTTAACCATACAACAACCATAGAACAAATAAAATATGGTGATAATTCATAAGCCCGAGATGCTGACACACGCACCCACACACATACATACAAACACCGTTATACAAAAAAAAGCTCATAAAGTTTACCACTATTTCCAGTATTAAAATCAGTTTTAAAATGTTAACGCCGCTCACTGCTTCTAGTCGCTTAAATTTTTTACCTTGGACCGAGAGTTAAGGTCTACCTGTAAAAACGTCATGGCTACCTCCACGTCCGCCGTTGTGCTAGCACGTGTTCACCGGCGGCAGGACACCAGTTCTCCACAAACAGCCGCAATGGCAGCGTTAACAGCAGCAGCCATAGAGCCGCAGTAACAACACAAGGACACAAAGAGCCTTTTTCGTTAACACAAAGCAGGCTATCACCACCCCTTGCTGTTGAATCGAACAGTGGCTGAAATCGTAATCACCAGCTGGCCGAGCAGGACTGTCAGCTAATTCGCTAACACATTGCCGGCGACTGGAGTTTCACGTAGCTAAACCCAATCTCTGAGTATGAATGGGCTTAGGGTGAGATACGGGGAGGTATGATGACTCAACTGTTTCCCCACACACTGCGAATAGGGAGGGGATCCCATCCATTGAAAGGAGTCCGGCGATACACAATACGTATCATATGAGTCACATAATACGCTAGCGATCACACGTTATTAAGGCCAATTCATTTTTTCACGATGCTTAAACTATCTACACTGCCACTATTTCCCATAGACATTCGGCAGACTGTCGAGCTCACTCACCTCGATATCGATCCCATAGAGCTTCTTCTGTAGCCAGAGGTAGTAGCGGGTTTCGGCCTCGACATATTTGTACTTTTCGAGCCAGATGGTGCCGCAGTCTTCGAGCATTTTTCCGGCGCCCATTGTAAATGTCGATTTTCGCTCAGAAGCACAGCCACGAAAAAGACAGGCAGATAAAAGTGGGAAAGTTGACTAAGAATGTCCTCGAAAATCGGTCCGTGTAGGGACGGGTGACGACGGGTTTCCGAGTGCACAGCACTGCTATAACACGCACCCTGCTAGCAATGGGATAACATCGTAGAGAAAGAGAGGACGTTAGTAGGCGAAATTAAGTACGCAGACAGTTTACCGAAATCAGCACTAGATGGCGCGACAGTAGCGTGTTTTCAGCATAACGACAGACAAAATTGAATTTCTCATTATTTTCATTCTGCGTCCTTTTTCGTTAATAAATCTTACCGAATTATGCTACCTTGTGTTGTATGTTGCTTCGTCGAAAGAATCAACTGCATTGAAAATTGGATTTGAGTTATTTATTTGGCGAAATCCAATATGGCCGCTTCCATAGGGCTCATGAGCCCTCCTTCGGCATTCTTGAAACCCATTTCAAGTGAAATTCGACGATATATTGTATACTAGAGAAAAACCATATAAAGAAATGCAATTGATAGTGTTTACGTAATACCATGACCTAATTAGGCGATTCACTACATCTTTTTAAAAGATTCCATTCGTCATGCACGCGTATAGAATGATTGTAGGGCAACTGGTGGATCGCTGACGATACGTGACAGGGAGTGCTTGCGTGTTACATTTGTTCATCTATATCATCTGATAGCATACTACAATATATAGCGAACTGGTTAAGTCGTTTTAACCAGTGACTTTAAAAATATTTACTTGAAAAATCCGCGACAGGGTAGAAAATGCATGCACCTTCTACCATTTGTATCTTTTTATCGCAAGAACACGCTGCATAAGAATCGGTCCTTTCATTTGTCAAAAATCGATTAAAGTAAGTTCTATTACTAAGCAATATTAATAAACTATTAATCGAAAGCTTACGCATTGAATAAGTCGTTACATGAAGTCGTTACATGAAATACTCCGGTTTTTATGGAGGCTACCTTTAATTTAAAGTGTGTTTTGGAATTGCTTACTGAATGCGCTTAAAAATTAATGAATCATTTCGATAGCTGATTTCCTCTGTAAGCAATTTTGTTGTGCCGTGTGTGATGTTTCATCGATCGTTCGATCGAACAGTTAACATATTAACAATCATTTCAGTCATTTTACTGAAAAACAAAAAAGAACACAAAAATTGAAATGGTTTCAAGTCGCAAACGCCTTTTAAGATATTAATTTATTTCGCAATGCAACAAGCACTCGCTTCTTGCATTGCGAAATAAATGACAGACATTGAATAACTGGTAAACAGTACGTATTCCTGTCTACAGAGAACGCCCACTGACGCGTTACAGATTTTGTTATATCTCGGTAACGAACTAATGTGAGAAAATTGCTTGTTTTTTATTATTCATACAACTATTTCTATCGTTGTGATGAGTATTAAACGCTAAAAAATAGTTTAAATTGCAGATGGAGAGCCGCCGGTCTTCGACAGCCACCATGGCTCCTTCAGGGGACGAGTTCCTTCGTAGTATGGCCCAGATACGAGATAAACTTCGGAAGAGATTTCTAAGGAAGCCCCTATACCTCGACGCGGCACATAGTTATGAGGTACACTCACAAATATTTAACTCTAAATGCGAAATAATCTGCGGAAAATTTCCCATTTACGTTGATTCGAACCACACAATCGAAGTAAAAAATACTAAATATATTATACTATCAGTGAATTATACAAATATACGGCAAGGTTTACAGCGTGCTATTGTGTATTGAAATATCAATTGTATTAGAACTATCAACGCAAAAAGGCAACAGTCTCCACTAGGTAGCTTACTCAATCAACAGGTACTGTGATTTACCTTGACAGCTTCTGGCGGTCCGCGAACTGCAATTGGAATTCCCAGAAGGTGCTGCGATGGCCTGGAATGCTGCTGCTGATGTATACACAAACATTCGACGACTGGGAGCGGCGGCAGAAAACTATACCAAGGCGGCTAGGTACGTTGTCATAGCCTGCTTAGGCCTCAATAGGCTCGCCCTATGTATTACTGTGAGTTCTGTTAGTCTCGAAACTCCATAGGCCCCTAATATTCTTTTGTATTTTGATCGACGAAAAATAATTAACGTAATGCGCATCATACTAGGCTGCCTGGAAGCAAATAGTTAATATAACACTTATTTATTATATATTAGTACAACAATAACATATATATATATAATAAAATAAAGCCTAACTCTCATTAGAAATTAATTTTTTTTATAATACCGAACAGAAATATTTTTTATCTTAATTGCGGTAATAGTAGACGGCAGACCAGAGTTTGGAAAAGGCCTGTACTTTGTATACATTTTGTAGAATTAGAAATAGGTATATACGCGGCATTCGACCACGGGATTATTTCGCTGAAAAATGGAATAACGGATTGAACGGTTTACATAATCGGGGGATCATCTTCCAGAACATACATGAAAGAGGAGCTAAATCTTAAAAAGCTGTGTATGCCATCGATAGAGGATCATTTGATCAACGGGCTCGAGTGTTACCATCGAGCAATCTGCACCTACGAAAAAATAGCCGAAGTGAACAAAGGTTGGTAAGCAAAGTTTTGCAACCACTCTTCTATTTTCAAAATTCAATAGAACCGCTAAATCTTGACAATTTCCGGAAATAATAAAACAGCCTTGAGCACTTACTGTTTTAAACGTTTCCGTAAACAAATCATCAAAATGCTTTGTTATTCACATGGAATCCGAAACAATATCCGCCTAACCTTTGCCGAATCGCGGTAAAATATCAAATAAGAAAAATTATGTGTTTAGTGTTTTGTGGTAATTCCATTTTGCAACGATAACTGTGAAACGATACATTAATGATCAAAAACTTAGACCTGCTCAAACAATGAATTCTATCTACATTCTGCGATTAGGATCAGAAGGTATGGCGGGCTCATTATGTTACGAAGCTGGCTCAAAGCTACAGCAACTCGAGCGATTCGGAGAATCGCTATGGTTTCTTGAGCGCGCGTGCCAAAAGTGGCCTGAATCAACGGTGCTGAAAGTCGAATGCTTCCTATTACTTGCCAAGTCACAGGTAAGCGGTTTATATCGACCCAATTTTATGTACAACTGCGGAATACCTTTAAAAAAAACTGTCGATTAACGACTCTCTTACGTACTCCATAGATATGTGCTTACAATTACTTGTCGCTATCCTTTCATTCGTTCGTCCTATATTAGCAAAGGTGTTTATGTAGTAGCTTTTTTTAACGACTACTGTATGTGCTACGCAAAGCGAATAATCATAGAGAAATTGATCTTAGCTTTATGGGGCCCATAAGTGTATGGACGACAATGATCGATTGCAATCACTATAGCCCCATGATAAGGTTATGAAAAATTCGGAAAGATTCAGTGCTTAATTAACGGAACTCTGACTACACCAACAGTACTAAAAGTAACTGCTTCTACAGGAGCGATTTAGCCAACAACTTACGAAGACGATTACTATATAAGTTGAAGTAACTCATGTTTACTGAAAATTAACGAAGTTCGGCTAACCATTATCTTATCCTAAATAGACTGTGCTGTCATATCGGTTCGTGTTGCAAACGTGTTATTTATAATAATCAATATTATATTTGGTCAATCCTATTCAATGTCATTAAATCTGAATCGGTATATGATGACCACCATGATGCTACCATTCCACGTACGATAAGCATAAAGCTGATTTACCATCCCATACTACTTGAACATGATAGATTAAGCAGCATCGATACAGTCATCCAGTAAAATGGCGTTTTTTTTTTAGGTAAAACTGTCAGAGTTCGAGTCGGCGGAAATCACTTTCCATGAATTGGATTCGCTTATTAATGCACACATGGAACGGGCTTCTTTGGAGCATACACATCAGCAGGTGCAGATTGCACTGGTCCTATTAGCTGCACTTCTGGCACCGCCAGAGCATAACCTAAGTCAGGCGCAGAGTGCCTTGTTTGAACGATACAAAGGGGAGCCCGATGAACATATGGAAATTGAGGTGTTTACAATACAGTTAATATTAAATGTTTTTCATTATTCATAATATTCTTTTAAATCTGAATTGAGTATTTAATCAGTTTAATATCGCGAGAGAAATCGTGGATCATAGTAATAATAGGCTCTAAAAAAACGCGTTGAATTCGGTCACAATCCCACAGGTGTTCCTGACGCTAAAGGCTATTTTAGAATGTTGTAAAGAGCGGTGCTTCGAGAAGATGTCACAACATTACGATATTCTAATAGAATTCTGCGACGAGACGTCAAGGTTGATATTGGACGAACTAGTTAAAACTGTCTGCCCATACCATTGTTAACCAGTTCGTCACGAGACCCGGCCAGCTATGCCATTGATCCTAGACAACGCCTGCCATTTATATAAGAAACTCGACTCACAACGAGCTTTCAGTTCCCCGACGCTTTTTACTATGTATAATAATAATAATAGTACTTTAATGAAAAGTGTTTACTTGCGGCAAATAGCTGCACAAAGAGAGAGTAAAAGACATTGATTGATGCATACATTGACCATGAAAAAGATATAAATAAACAATTGTTTGTCGAACTAACTTTGAACTCATTTTTTAACTTAATTAATTGAATTTATTACATGATTCGTTCATTGTTCGCTGAGAAGACGGTACGTAAGACAATGCTTTGGCAAACACCTTGAAAACATTCGTATAAAATACTGTATATGTTGATATACTTGCTTTGTCACTATTGTGAAACTGGTGGAACTGCTCAAGTCCCAGTGCTTAATGAATATAGTTATTATCATACGCTATTACCATACGCCCATCTAAGACCCATAGGAAAGAGTGCTGAAAAAAACTCGGTTTCTTTTGTTCAATATATATTCTGCTATACCACAGACCACATAAATACCGCACAGAGAAGGCTGTACATACCGCATCCCTAAGCAACAAAGTTCAAACAGGGACAAGGTTGCAATATTTCCTCTTCTATTTTTCTTCTAATTTCATTCTATACAAACTTATCTGTTTACATCCACGTGATGCTACTTTGATCGGCTTAAGTGTATTATTTACAGACAAATATTGTCAGAAGCGCCCACCAGTACAGTTCCCTGTGGACGAGCATTTTTTTTCGTGAGATCAGCATAAATTCGTGAAGCGTTACTCCCTGCCAACGCTCACAGCTGCTACACAAAAGGTGCCAAAGCAACAATATCGCACATACGAGTAAAGTTACTTTCGTAAACTCAGCTGAACGACTGAATAGGAAAGTTAATTTGGTGTCGATTGTAGATCTAGCTACTTGACGGGACACCCTTTTTATTCAAACGGATTTAGACCAGAGCAATAGCGAGTCGAATGTACCGCGATAAAGCTGTTGTGACACCGTTATTTTTCTATAGTCCTCTTGAAATTACAGTTTTTTTTTTTGTTTAAGACACGCCAGTGCATTTTTGGCAGTCTATGTTAATTTCGATATAGGAACGACTTGAATTACGTGTGGTGGCAAAAATGACTTCGACCTATTCAACCATCTACTTGTTCCCTTGGTTTTTCTAAATAAAAAAGACATGCAGTGTACAATCGCCGGGAAAGAGCTAAGAAATTGGCGTAGAAGACCCACTACTCGAAAACAGTGGATCGTTCCTATAAACTGCTATATGCGAACTATGAACGTGGCAGGTTCCGTGACAGCAAATCTAGCTAGATCTATCATTAACCTACCAAGGACTTTCTTCTTTTTGCATCATCAGGGCAGCTTGCAGGAAATACTTCTCGCCTAGCCACCCTATTGATCTACCAACAACCATGGAGCTAGCAGATGTCTCGTTAGTTCGTAGAGTTGTCTGTTAAATTTGCTGTCCATAGTTTTCTTGGCTGGAGGTACAACCTGACAGTTTTCCATGTACTGGCACGTTACGTTTTCCATCGTTGTTGAAAGCAGAGGAAATAGTATGGTCTCTGAAGCTGTCATTGGACTCTGAAAGAAATTTCAACGTTGCATTAGGTACGTGCGTTTAGGTAACTATTATTGGGTACACATCTGCACGTTGCTACAGGTTGATGCCGCGAACTAGCAAAAGGTATCGTTAAATTATGTTTACGTACATTTGTTCAGTTTACATAATATTGAAAATATATGTTTGGTGAAACGACGAAGGATTGAGTATGTTGTCAACTTACAATGAAAGTGATGCGTCCGATAGTTTTAATCAGTAGACTGCCATAGAGACCCGTGTTTACGATTCCTGGGTGAACTGCATTGACAGTGAAGCCATATTTCTGGAATAGGCTAGGTCCAACATGACGTGCGTATGACACGAGTGCAAGTTTTGACTGGACGTAGCCTAAATAAGGACAGTAGCCTTTGCTACGTTACCGGCGCATTTCCCCAATTAGTATGAGCACAGACTCGTGTGTTATATATATATATATATATATACGATCCGTAAGGCCTTTGTGATTTAAATTGCCCCATATTCGGTAAAATATCTTAGTTGCTTCAGTATGTACATACTTTTAGTAGGATGCCCGTAAATTAAGATTTAAAAAGTTCATGTATGTAATGTAAATAAATGATAAAATGATGTAAAAAAAATAATAAAAATGTAGCACTTCGCCGAGAAATTCAACCAACTGCAGGTCACACTTTGACGAAACTAGTTTGTTCGTTTAGCTACGTACTTGAACATGAAGTCGTCTAAGTTGCAAAAGTTCACATAATGCACTGCTGAGGTAACGAGCACGACTCTTCCCTGTTTCGTAGACTTCAGTTTAGCCTTAAGTCGATCTATTATTACAATTGGTGATAAATAGTTGACTGCTTGCTGCGATTCGAAATGTTCTGAAGTGAGGCGATATGATCCTCCCAATGTACCAGCTAGAAAAAGACCACAACATTCATATTATATACAATTTGACAGAATAAACAAATTGTTTGAGTGAGGTATGGCAATATAACCGGTAACACGACAACTTTTGACTATCTACCAGAGCTATTATTGCTATATTCACAATATATACCTTGATGGCGTTCAGCCAAAAAATGGTCGAACGAATAATGGCTATTTGACAATAGACTCATTTTGGGCGCGTGATAAGGACGAGGACTAAAAGCATGAATGATTTAAACTTTGGCTTTGACCGTATTCGATTGTACTTTAGCAATTCTCTAGGCTGGCGTCATCGTTGCACTTCTATAGTTGATAGCTATGGCGAACTATCTCTTCGCTTCTATATGTTCCAATTATTAAATTTTAATTCGAATATTATTGGCGTACCGTTACAAACGATTCCGTCCAGTCGACTAAATGAGACGTTGACCTCCTCGCAGAAACGGACCGTATCTGTCATCGATTCGAGATCAACTTTGAAGTACTGATAACGCGATGATATTTTAGAGATGTCCTCAAACGACTGTCTGAGTGATAAATCCTTCTCCGACCTTCGACCCGCTAGAAGATAATAATAATAGCAATTGGAAATGACTGAACATAAAAGTTGCGTACTAGACGCGCACTGGCAATTTGGGCCAGCGACGCCTTCAACTTATGCCTAACACAGAATGGAGACGCGTGCGTATCTATACGTATCGACAGCGGCTGCGATCCGGGTAGCAGTAAAAGCTCGAAACTCTGGTTGAACTGCGCCGAAGAAAGCATCGCAGGTTCGATAGAATGCGTCTTCCTATAGTAAAAATCAGAAAGAGCACCCTGAACGAATTTATCAGGAGTTAGCGAACGCGCGTGTTCAAACCCAGAGACATAATACATATGAATCTTGATCGATACGTAACCCCCGACGTTACGCTCATGCGTTACTTTTAGAAATGCTTATTCGACGATTGAGAGTAATATACGTCTTCGGCTAATTTCAACCCATTTAAAGGAGTTAAACTTCATTGTTCTAACATATATAGTATATCTGCTAGGCTTGCTTAAGAAGTAGACGCAGTATTGTAAATGTTAATGCAATACATTTTCTAATTATATGGCATTATGAATGTTCTGTTTGAGTACTAACTTATTATGACAAACGACCCAAGTGACAAAAGCCGCTCAACGACCTTTCTACCAATTCCGCCCATACCACCGGTTACAATAAACACCTGAAATAGCAACAGCCAAAGTACTAAAGTATTTTGGGTTTTGTAGACCTATCGTCTTTCATAGCTATGTATCGAATGTTTTATAGTAGTGAAAAGAGTAACTAATCGGAGTACCTGATATAACCGCTGTAGCAGCTCCATTACACAACTCAACCACGTTCAATATTTACCCGCTCGTTCTTTTTATGCTATGCTCGAAGCAGTGCGTCGTATTGGATATGAACAGAACTGAATATGCGGGCTGCTGTCAGCAGTTCGTTCCTTTGACTAACGAAAAGAACGGTTTGTACTGTCCCAGAAATCACATATTCTTTAGCCGGACTTGAATCAAACGTCGAAGCCACTTAAACTCCGGGAACTTTCTTTGGGCACAAGTGCACAGAGAGATAATGGTCAATGGGTCTAAGTTTAACTAGCGACACTGACTATCGTAACTCGGTGCCTTTTTCAGTCGAAACCATCCATAGGTTACTGTTGACCTTAAGTCCGTTTGCAGTCTCTCACAGTTCGTTTGCGCACGGTTACCCTCGTATACTAATGAAAAACAAAACAATACGGTATCTACCATAGGATACCTCTGCGTCAGTACAAATTTCACTAGTTGCGAGCGCTGTTGCCGTGGAACTAGGTGGCGAACATTCGTAGAAATCTATGTTTTTATACCATCTTGGTAGATTTCTGAGTGGCATTTAAGATGGCACTAGTAATAAAAACAATAAACTCGGTCCAATTTAGACTCGCTTAGAAACTCATTTGTACAGGAGAAGTGGACTGCAATAGACGGTAATACTGCTCAACTCCCGTTGTTCGGTCAAGTTTTTGAGTCACTGCTGATAATAGCCTTAGACACTTTCTGTGACCCTCCCCGGTATTATCAAGACCCGGCTAGCCGGGTCCATACGCCTGCTGCCTACTCAAATAACCTTTTAGGAGTCAGCGAAGGTCGCTTACATCTTCAGCAACCTCTATCAACCTTCTGCTTCTATGTGCATATTGCTTGTATGGTAACTATCCGAAAGATGGAAGCATTGAATTCCGATGCGCTTTGGTACCAGAGGTCTACAATACGCCAACCGATATAGACAGGCCTTTATCTACTGTAGTGTTATTTGGCAAGCGTACGTCGGAAAGAATGGCAAAGGCAAATTAACAAGCTTTTCAGGCCTTCACTAGGACAGCACTGATTTGATTTGTTTTCAAAATATTCCTAACATCATAATTTGGTATCTCGTTAATCTGGGAACATCTAGCAACAAACCAGCTCCTACGGCAGGGTCGTGTAAAGCCCACATTGCTAAAGCAAGCTGCCGGACTACATGTTGCTACTGAAGGTCGCCTGATTTACCTATATTGGTGTTTTCACCATTTATGCGCGATACTGGCGTGCCATAAACCATTGAACTCGGCGGTCGATATCACGCTGGCGACGGTCCAAATCAGACCTCGGTCGAGGAACTTTTGTGTTAGAATAAATGCTTTGATCCTTTCATTTTCATTTTGTGGTTTTTTATGTTCAGCTTTTTTTATGTAAAAAATACATACAAAGAACCTCGACGTAAATGTTTCCTATGGCCAATCCGCTATTGTTCTATTTTTGACAGCAACACAAGGTCTCGTTTTAATTAGTGGACAGTCATTTATAAGACAGTAGAAATCAATTGAAGCATATACGTTGCTAATCAACTGGCAGACTATAAACGAAAGAGGATCAAATCAACCATGAATAGCAGGTAACCTCTAGTTCTCGGAAATATTCGTCGGCTTTTCTTACTCATAGGATCGCTGGTTTATTTCCCAGCTCATCAAATAACGCGTGGAAGGAGAAGCACAGCTGACGAAGATCGCATTATAAAGTACATTGAACGTATGTTTGATCAAATCTCATAGTGTTTAAATTATAGAGTTAATGACGCGCGGAAGTACTCTTACCTTTTGTTCCTGTCTAACGTAGTTGAATTTTTTCGTTGGCTGGCCATTGCAGTAGCTGAAAATCTGTCGCATAAATATCCACGTACCGAAGCTGTGCACGATAACATACCCATACAGTCGTAGCAACACAGTATAGGACAGCATATTCTGTTCAATTGAATGAATATATCTTTAATAATCGGCTGGAAAATAATACACAGTTTTGGATTTTTTTCTGTACCGCAATTGCGTGAATCAGTATGGATATGTAATACGCCACTGACATAACCGATACATAACCGATGAAATAAGTAAAGCATGCTTACCTGAGAAAGGTCTTTTGTCTTGTGATTCGCGCAGTCAGGACCTGATGCTATCGAGCAACGTATTCCACACAGATCTCAGAATAGACAAGCAGTAGCTACTTGAAAAATATGCTATGACATTGTGCATGTAGAATTATAAAATGAAATAAAAATATAGAGAATCATTTCAATGACTTTTGAACGTTAATATTCACAAGAGTCTTTCTGTGTTTTCAAGATAACGAGACAGGCAAATTGGCTTGAAACCGACGTAAGTGAAGACGATCTCACTGGATGGAAGGTCAGAAAAGTGGATTACACTAGTCTCATACAATTTAATGAAGGAAGAATTTCTACGCTAAAAAGGTTACCAAAAATATTAAAATGGACCTGCAGGTTATATGTCATACGTTTAGCTATTGACTGACGTATGCTTTTACCCCAGCATAACCTTAATACCTGTCCTTATAATGCTGCAGCGGTAACGCCTTTGCCTGACGTGGTGGTCTTGGGGGCCTCTTTGACGGCAATGCCGAACATAAACATTCAAACATTTGTTTTAGACGCAAGACCTTATAGCACCTAACACGATTTTGTGTTTCTTTTTACGTGGGGGGTTTTCATACGCGTCGCATCTCTCCTGGTACCGAACCGAACAGCTCGCAGCATAATATAATTTGGACGCTAGGTACTCTACAAATTTTATGGGCACAAAACCTGCACAACTTAAATCGTTGCTATCAAATGATCGAAAATATTCCCCAGATTTAACGATTTCGATGGCAAGCTTGAAAAAACGCGTAGCTACCATTTGCCTGCATGAGAGATTATATACTGAATGTAAATGTTTTGAGCTTGACGCTGCCTTAGTCCAGCATTGTCAGGCCGCTGAGTCCCGGAAAACACAAAACGAAGTGTGCTTACGTCCGGTTTCGGAGACCGCCTTAGGTACCGAACAGTAGTACCATCTACTAGCGCAATTTGCTACTAGCCTAAAATATTTTGTACTGTGAACCTCATTTAACATATAGATCGCATAGCCCAGAGTCGGTATCTAAAACAACGAATAATCTGCACAGCTGCTTAATATGCTCTTAACCTCAGGTGCTATAAATGAGCTTAGCGTGGAACCGAAATTGTACCATAAGCTAGTTAATAATAGCAAAGGTGATAATAAGCAATTAATTTTCCATTTATATAAACACAAAGTAAAATATTCGTATTTCGCGCTTATTGACAAGAATGTACCTTTTTCACGTCAAAAACCGTCGGCAACATCCCCTCCTAAGCGAATCCCAAAAAGGAGCATATTTGCAAGAGAAAAATGCTCCAGTGTTTCTTCTTTCGTGAAGTCAATCCATTAATACCAAAATAAGTAAACATTCAGAATGTCAATGGGACTAGTCGAAGGTTGTTTGCTTGTTCTATTCCAACGATTGATGATCTTTTACTACACCTCACCCAATGCACTGACTCACTCTGCTAGAATACTAAAAAACGAAAAAATTGTGAAACCCTTTAGTACACGTAACAGTTATTGATAAAATGGGCGAGCATCTCTAAACCCGTTTGTTCGGATAAAAGCAAAACATTCAGCAAGACAATGCTAAATAGTCGACCATATATTTCAAACGGCAATGCGTCTGCATAAATTGATACTACTATTTATCTTTTAAGCTATCATTTTTTGTTATTGATCGCCGGTTGCTTTTTTCAACTACGAATGCCGTTTGTATTGAAGAAATCATTTGCTCCTTGCACGACTTGTATTTTTTTTTTATTTATAATCGACATGAATGATTTATGAACTTCGATTACTGCTTACAAATGCAGTACAATTCTTCGCGTAATAGAAATGGGCCTACATTAAACGAACACGATAGATTTGTTTGTTCAAACTATCGGCTATACGAATAATCTGCATCGTTAAAAATCGCCACTTCCGATTGGATTGAAAGACTACAAATTTTATTTAGAGAAAGTTCACAAGTTCACCCTTATTAAGAGACCACCTGTTGAAATTTTCAGAATAAAAAACTAAAAAAAAAGGCAATCCACTTCACAATGGCGGCACCCAAAGGAAAAGTACGCCTGTACACAGGAAACATCTTCCAACACAAATGGTAAAAAGATAACGTCTTTATAGGATTTTTTTCTACCAACTTAAGATAACCATTGATTAGAGGAAGTTGTAACTGATCGTTTTGATCAGACGCTGCAAATTCAATATTACTAAAACTAATGTATACATACTTATTGTCCTTCGCTGTTACCAGCTTTTTCCTTTTACCGGAATGAGAAGTTCTTTGGCACGTCATTTTGAACCATTCAATTGTAATATTGTTTTACCGACAAATATTTCGGTTCGGTGCAACATCTCTATTTCCATATCTCTAATACGTAAAATTCTATCTGTCATTTACAGTTAGATTTTGTTTGATTCTTTTAACACAATTAGTCCACTTAGCGAAAATCGTTATTTCCAAAGCTAACCGAACGCCACTGAGACTAATCACTTACTGTGCGATTTTTTCTCTTCTAGAAAGGCTTGCACCTATTGTTAGGAAGGAGCCACCGCGATAGTTCCAACGAAGCAAATATCTTTTGCCTCCTTTACAAAATAGCTGTTTTTGACCACTCACTTTAGTATTGCAGCATATTATTTGATCTGTCAGCTGATTTCAAATGAAATTGGCCTGTCAAGAAGACCTGTCAGTTACGCAAATATTTGCTGTAATGATCTTTCATCGACTGCAGTAATGGCTGCCTTGCAGTTGTAAAATGACGGAAGCGTTATGGTGTAGATGCTACCCTGCATCCTTTATTACATATTTAATTTTCTATTAAGTGCTTCAGAAAGAAGTGCAAGTGAGTATAAACGATATGGTGCCGGACAACACCTCCCAACGACAGCTCAACCCTACGCGGCCCTACGCTGGCCGCGTAACGCCTCTATTTGCTACGGCCAGGGCAAAATATGCTCAAACAAACACTGCGCAGGTAGCAATCCGCCACGCCCTACTAATGAGCCGCACAACAACAAGAAGGCACTCAGGTTTGTTTGCAGTTTCGCCATGAGTTAGCGCTGTGCGAAGTTCGGGGGCTAATTCAGGGCTGTACATGCGGACTAGTACCACCTAACAGCATTAGCTGACTCATTTTCGAAATTTCGCGGGTCGCGCTAGCAACGCAGGTACGGCGGCGGCGGCGGCAACAGCGGCGGCGGCGGCGGCGGCAACAACAACAACAGAGGCGTTAGTAGTCGATGTGCACTGCAAGACCATCAACAATAGCAGCGGCTACGGTGACGCTTTGAGAGTGGCACCAGTAGCTTTTGCGTGAATAATATCCTGTGTGTGGGATCGTTCGCTGGTGTCAGAACGATATTAAGGAGGACGCCAGGTGAATCAAGGACCGCACCAACGCCGCGTCGATTTGTGCTTGTCTCTATTCTGGTGAGTTTTTGGTCTGTTTTTCGCACAATCTTCCTGTGTACTGTGATTGAAGCAAACGTCGCTGTAGTTAGGAAACGAATTCAGTGCACAATTCGATATTAAGATGTGTAGTATTTGCGAACTGACAAACGGAACGTTAGCGTGTAAAGATACCTGCTGACTGTGTTAGGCCTAGTTGATATCATGTTGCACTAATGTTTCATTCTGTACTTCATAACTTGTTTAATGACGATCATTCAGTTCCCCTTAACCGATACGAGAAAACATGCTTCTAAGTACGTTACAGATTTACTAGATTTTCTTTCAAACAGTGACGGATCGGCGTCACAGTGGCCGGTGCTGAGTGAGGCCTCACATTGTGTCACTAATAATGGCGACTGGGGATATGAATTATGCCACCGTGGTCATTGGCCGGCACTGATTTTCACCTAATTCGAGCTGTTGTCGCCGAAGGGATCTGAGTCTTATTTGTAGCTGGGCTAGCAGGTTTCGGCACAGTTTCCATGCCTACAAATTAGATTACCTCAATATAAGCCGATACATCTAAACCAAATGTGTTTAGGTTTTTACTAACATACCATACCAACAGGTCGAGACTGTAGGCTTAGCTTTCTTTTCGTGACCTTTTTTACGGTGGTGATGTTCTTCTTTCCTGCAAATATGGTGACATAAGTACTGCGATATGGTTCTCATTGTGGATATGCGCTGAAAGTGATGTCATGGAAGCAAACATATTCACTCCGCTTCGAACCCGTCATTAACAGGGCCTTAGTAGTTCCTCTTATTTGTCATGATGGCCGCACATTCTGATTACTCTTAGAGTTGACTTCAAACCCACTATATCGAATATGTTGTATCTATTATCGTCATAAGCACGCAGTAACCAAGAAATATTTTCCTCTTTATGGTCAATTTTTGTTGTATTGCACTTTTGTGTTTTCATGCCATCGCATGCTATGTGTATGCTCATCCTGCACTAGGATTTCAATAGCGTATCCTTAGTGTCCATAACATGTGCTGATTGTGATCAGTTTCAGTAAACAAACGATGACGTATAAGGTTCCTTAAGAATAATAAAGAAGGTACCGTCGTTTTGTTTGTGTTACAAAGAATCCAATTTAAAGCAATGAATTGATTTCTAGGAGTATCAGTACTCGACATATTATTTGTATGAATGATTAAAGATCCTTGCTTAATCTGTTGATGCTAAACTATCTGACTAGTTAGGAGTGATGACAAGCGTCAAAAAGAAAGCATCGCTTAAATATTTGTTTTGGTTTATGTGGTCGAGCTTGGGAATTTCTCTAAGGCAAGCCTATATGTTTAACTGCTATTTTTTCGATTTTATTATTGTATGAGTCGCACACGCGACCTGTTGGGTTATCCACAACGCTGGTCAAAAATGTCCTCATGAAAACGACATAACCCTGCAATTAGTTTACGCACTATAGGGCTTATGTATAATTCTATATAAACTGAGCTGAAAGTAAACGCTACTATAGTTATCTTTTTCTCTCGATATTTAATATTTTCGATATGATTTTATATACCTTTATGTATATAATCTATCAAGGGCTAATAAAAAAGTCTATCTTTAGCTATTTATTTAAGCGATTTACTCTCTATCTATCTATGTTTAGCCGAATGCTGTATCTGTAGGAAAAACTCCCTACAGAGGAAAAATCTTTATTTATTCATCAAGCGAAAGTGCTGGTTTTTCAGGCCCCAAGTATAGTTAAACGCTGAATTGGAATACCACGTGCTAAGGATATAGCTTATACTACTTGGAATATACTTCGTTGAATAAACTACTAGACGAAGAAAAATAAAGAATATATTAAAGAGAGATTTAGAGTAAAGGAATGACATAAATCAGTTATCATAAGTGGCATATATATATATATATATATATATGTATATACATAAAAGCGTCACTATGGGGAAACATCTGTAACTATTGCAGCTAATGCGGTGTTGTTTAATCATTTTCATGTAAACTACAGTGTTGTGATACTGGCGTGGAACTAAAAACACAAATATGGAACGTGGACGAGGACGTGGCGGACCTCGTGGAGGCCGCATGGGGGGAGGCCCAATGAGGGGACCGCCTGGCCGTATGTGTCCACCTGGCCCCCCTGGCCCGATGCGCGGTCCAGGCGGACCTGGCGGCCCTCCTGGTCGTATGGGACCTCCCGGTGGACCTGGCTCAATACGTGGCGGGCCAGGGGGACCTGGAGGACCCGGTGGGCCCATGCGATGCCCAGGGGGCCCCGGTGGTCCCATGAGAGGACTTCCAGGTGGACCTGGTGGTCCTGGTGGACCTATGCGTGGCGTTGGAGGCCCTCTCAAGGCGCCAGTTGGACCTAACGGTCACTTGCGCGGACCTGGAGGACCTATCAGGGGTCCAGGAGGGCCTGGGGGACCTCAACGTGGACCGGGTGACCCGCAGCGTGGACCCGGTGGACCTCAGCGTGGACCCGGTGGACCTCAGCGTGGGCCCGGTGGACCTCAGCGTGGGCCCGGTGGACCTCAGCGAGGACCCGGTGGCCCAATGCGTGGCCCCGGAGGTCCTCTAAACCTCCAGAGGGGACCGAACGTTGGTAGACGAGGCCCGCCTCAGGGTGGACGAGGCGATAACCTGGGACCGGCGCAAAAGCGCGGACGTTGGGAGAACAACCAGCAACAACAGCAACAACAACAGCAGCAGGACTACAACGTGGGCGGTCCCCCGCAGGGCCAGAATAACCACGGTTATAATGATCGACAGAACGGAGGATATGGGGGACCTCAGAACAACGGAGGCGGATACCAGAATGGTATGGACAATTACAACCGAAACCAGGGCGGTTACGGTAACCAGGCTCAGGGTCAGGGCTACAACCAGGGAGGCGGTGGAGGGTAAGTTTAAAAAAAATTTGGTTGCTTTGTAGTCAGAAAAATGTCCAGATACATATTTTCGTACAGCTCTAACGTCTTGGGTAAAATCGCAACGATTACTAACTACAATTTTGCGTAATGTACGACCCAGTAGATACCAGCAAAATGGGGGCGGATACGTAAGCAGCGGAGCAGGAGGTGGCTATGGTGACAACCAAGGTTATAGCAACAGTGGAGGTGGCAGCGGTTATGGCCAGAACCAAAGTTATGGCCCCAAGGACAACTACCGCCAGGGAGGAGGCGGCGGTGGCGCCTACGGTAAGTCCAATTTTTAATAGTAGCAAACAATTGGGGTTTATCAGAGAATCGCTCAATTGGCACAAGTGGTTATGAAGCGCGGAAAAGGTTCTGTTCCCGGCAATCCAGTAAAAAAGTTAAAGATTGTTTACAGAAGATTCTTATTATTTTTGTTTTACAATTGATCCGAGCCAATTGCAGAGCTGATGCTAGGCTCATGTCATTAGAACTAGCTGGTAGGCTAAGTCGAGTTGTTTGCTCTCCACAATGTACTTCTCAAGCAAAGCTGATGGAGCGGTCTATCAAACAAGGTCTTATCTATACTCGAAGGCGTTACATGACCGGTAGGATAGAAAGAGGGAGGTTCATGCTACATCAACGTGCAATGACTTGCGTGGTGACTAGAGTTGGCGATATTCAGAGACGTTTCTCGTAAATCTAATCGCAACTAACTTCTCATATATGTCGACTAATTTTTTATAAAACGCAGAGTTTGAAATAGATTTGGACGTAACGTTTTTGATATCTTTAAGGAAGTTTCTGATGTAACATTTAACAGCCTCGTCTGTGTTTACCGGTCTGACTCCCAGAGTCACCCCGAAAACTATCGTGTAGATTAGAAGAGAGACATACTAGGTTTTTGAATGTGAAACTTTGGTCTCACTTCAATTTGAATGGTACTTACAACGAATACTATTAATACTTTAACAAAAGACAGGTCGTAACTGAACTGTGTCGTATTTAGGCTTGCCAGATCGATAAGTGCAAGATTTTTTTTTTAATTTTTAATCGTCATCTTGAAAAACACTTATGGGAGGAGCTGAGCGAAAAATAAGCGTACTACCACATAAAGTTACGAAACCATTACCTGTCTATTTTCTTTGAAGGGTACTGTGATCCGTCAGTTTTATTTGTGTAGCTAACTTGATATGGTCGATGAAATCGGTTCGATATATCCTTTTCGTATAAAGCTGCTGTACAAAATTTGCATATCTAAGATATGTTGAATGGGTGCTCAAGCGAAGAATCGAATTATCTATATCCTGGATACGGACACTGGGGACGGACCAAATATTATCTGGAGCTTATTCGATGTTAATGAGACGTCAGAGCTCAAATAAAATTTGACATTTTATTTGCCGATAGGTTCACTTATTTAAGAAGAAGTTTACAAATCTATTGTATTTAGGGTACTTGGTAAAATTGCCAAATCGATGATAACCTTTCGCAGGGTGAACACAAATAAGTGAAGTGAAAAACTATTCACTTGGTGTAGACAGTGAGCACTGCGTGTTCACTTTATCAAGCGTTATTGATTTCTTTGGAGGCATAAGAGCTGGCAAAAGGCAAGTATGGTGTCTAATGACTTTTTCAAAATTGCCCTCGGGTGGTATATTTCTGATGGCTCGGCGTAAGACACGTGAAGAAGGGGTGATAAGGAAATTCGTAGATGTATTTAGTGCAGAAAATGACTTGGAAAGAAGCATGTGTTATGTTCTGGTATTTATTTTAACATGGTTGCTTTAAGTGTTGCAGACTTTTTTAAACTATCCAGATTCGGCCCTGTTATTGCGGTAACCGTTTTTATGGGGGGTTAGTCATTTAGTATTATTAATTTGGATTCGTGCTGTGGACAAGTTCACATAAAAACACCTAATTAAAGATCGTCTGATGATTGTATAACAGCTAGACCTGAATGTGAAAGACGCCGGAACCTAAATAACAACAGTGACATTAAGATAAATTCGAACAGGGTCGCGAAAATAAACAATAAACTAGGAAGTTCGGTAATTATCTATTTGCTCATTGCGCACGTTCTTCATTAAGATTTATCACTCTAGTTTCTTTTGTTTAAAATACATTAATCTAAACGAATGGGATATACGGGCAACTAATTTGTTTTTATTATTTTATCACTTTTGAACCTTGAAGTGAGTTCCTATCTATCTACGTTGTGAGACGGCTGGACAAATTCAAGAGAGCCCAACTGAAAATGATGAGTTAATTGCGTGATTGATTTAGCTTTAGATTTTTAAATAAATTTTTATACTCGGTGGGTGAACAATGCGGTCATTCGGTAGAAAGCTTGTTTAAATGAATTTTTCGCTGCTATATGGAGATGGGAATCGTGGCCAGTTTTTAAATCAGCCGGGGGATAAAAAGCAAGCGTCTTCTAACGCAACTGTTATTTCTTAATCTCTCTCACCAACCACCTGATTGGACCAACAATCAACTACTACAGGCTACAACAACCAGGGCCCTCAGGGCGGAGGAGGGTATAACTCCTACGAGCAAAGGCCCATGCAGAATAGGAATCAGGGGTACAACAACTACGGTCAAAGGCAGCCCTACTAAGCATTCTAGCCGTCGTCGGCGTATAGCTCACAGACCCATGTTCCCCCCACGTTCCGAGACTTTTCCACCCGTCTGATCCCCGTTGAAAAATTATCCGGGGCGGACCTCGGGATCGATCTGATCTTGGTCTGTGTCTGGGGCAGCGGGTTTCTGACTGAGCCGAACGCTAACCGGCTAGAACTGCCGGAAAAAGCGATAACGACTGAGCCGCTTACGGCGTACTGCAAAACGTCGCACTACCGGGCGCGTTATTTCCATCTACAAAACCGCCCCAAATAACAATACCCTGGAAATTAACCAGTAAACTACTCGCACTTCACATAAACGACGATATTCAACGTCGTCACACTCTTATATACGTTTGATAAAAATAACAAATAATTACAACCAATATTATTATTATCATTATTATTTTATTTTACTATTATTTAAAAAACATGAGAAACAAATGAAATATAGAGACATTGTCATCTTCAGTATGTGACACCGCTTGCCACGTGGCGCATACTAAAGGAAGAACAAAACACCCATGTCTTCTTTAAGTACGTTATAACGAGTTATTTTTATTATTATTATTGTTGTCAACGAAAAAGCGCAAAATGTGTAATTATAATATGGTGCGTAAATATAATACATATACATTATGAATACACATAGCGTAGTGCTGACGCATCAATGATGTCAATCGTGTGTCGATTGCTCGAAACAAAGGTGACACCTAATTATTAGCGAAAAAGCAGAGATGAAATTAAAAGCTGTTGCCGAAAGGGAGAAAGATTTAATTTTTCACGCGATGTAGCGTGCTATCTATCAATGTGCTTTCTACGCACAGCTATACCCTCGAAGAACGTCGTGAGTGGGTAAGCTGATGCGTATCCGTTGCAAATCAAGAAGCGTTTAATTTAAACGGATCCAATTTCAACTCATATAAATTATTAACCGAAATAATCATGTAAGAAGTAAAGAAACGAGTTGACGGAAAGCGTTCTGCGTCAGATGAACGAGGCGAGCAGTATAGCGAACGTATATATACAAATGGATGATGAAGAAAATATACATTATATTATCTATATATAAGGAAAATACCGACACGTAACTAAGTACATTAAGCATTAAAAACAAAATTATAGGTAAAAAGAATTCGCACGCAAGACAACTTTCTCATTTGGAGACAAACTTCGTTGAAGTTCCTTATAGTCCACTTGTCACATATGTTATATATAGAAATAAATCATTCGTTTTGTTGAGAGTCTAGAATCGTCAAAGCTATCAGAATTGCAAATAGTAACAATTCATAACAATGAAGCAAAAACCAAATCGCTCATGTGAGAGAGATATTCAAATAAAGTTGTAAACTGGCCGATTTCGAATCCGAGTATTCGATGGCAAAAATTAAAATTAATTGAATTCTTTATTTGACTTCCCTAGTCATCATCTGCTGATACCAATTATTCAGTCTATTAGTTCATTTTGACTAGCGATGGTAGAAAAAAATGGCCAAAACTGGGTGAGGTAAATGCAGTTGTCACCAGCAGCCCTTACTACTAGGGTTGTCAGATACTTGAGTCCATTATACACTGGTGGCCTCTTCACGTTACTGGATTGGCAGATTCTCTGATTTTTTTAAAAATTTTATTACTATTACAAATAATGCTACACGGTAACCCAGACTTTGGAAGAAGACGATGCGAAGTCAATTAAGGGAACACAGTCAGCAACTCTGGAGAAAATCTTCGACGTAAAAGAACAACGAAACCTCAATACCAAAAATGAAACCTCAACAGATGCGATAAAATCTGACTTTGAATATGCTAGAAAGGCGAGAAAACTACCAGACAAGAAGCGGGGCTGATATGCGGTTGTACGAAATATGCTAGTAAAAGAATCAGTTAGAAAGGACTCAAGCTAAATGTTTAGAAAGTCGTCCATTAAAAGTATGACTATAAAGCCTTTTAATGCCGAAGCGATTATCCTACTGCTCTCTTGATATGCGTGCAAATATGACAACTGGGAGTTCATAGACCTTGTACCAGGATCACTTTCCGACAGGCCCGTCAAGGAAAATAAAAATTTGCATTTCTTCATTGTTTTCCGTCCTTAAATCGGCGAGCCGCTGAAACAAGTTCAGCTGTACACTGTTCGCTTGCCACTCGGGACGAAGATGATCAGGTCGATACTGCCTGGGCACTGCCTATAGCCGCTTGCAGCGCAACCAATCCCGTAGGCGGAGATGAGTACGATTTGTATGACTGGTGCAGTATGCCAATGTTGTATTGTGTCATCCGGCAGGCAATGCGAACGATGTTGACAGTGTAATAGCTCTCTCGCGTCACCGGGGAGCGCTTAAAAGTAACAAGATCTTAGAAGCAGAATAGGAGTGCTCCATCGGGCATGCAATAAGGCGTTGAGTGAAGTACTTATATGTAAACCTAATATAGGTGTCAGCATACTTGGAGCAGTGTTTCAGATTACGAGATCGGGGATGGAGATAATGATCGGCTGAGTTTTGATGGAACTGTTTTTTCTACATTTCTTATGTGTTCTAATTTTGGGACGAATCAAGTTGAGTGATAAACCTATCGTTGTTGTGTCTTGCAACCGAATTAAGTTTGAGGCCAGGATTACGAATTCCTTATCGTAGGAAGACGAGCCTGAAAAGCGTTGAATAGGTAGAACGCGTTTCAATGACGACCTTTTAAGCAAAGGTAGCTATGGAACACGGAACATTTACTGATACGCTGGATGAGGTTTTGGTTGTTCTTAGATATTATATGAGACGTAAATGAAAGGTGGGTGTTATATCGCTATTTTGCTATAATAGGGTCTATAGCACATAGTTGATGTCATCCGCTTAGTCAAAATACGATAACAATAATGACCTTTACAGACTTAAGGGAAGTGTTTGGGAGAGATTCGGCAGATGCGAAGAAGATTACACTGACCGCAAGCAAACTCATGCGCCTTTCATTGTTCTGGGACGTGTGTGCATAAATGGGTCAATTTACGATACATTGTTGAGCATTTCTACTTATTGTCCAATGCTCATTGCAGCTAATTGCTTGCACATCAAACTGTATTCGGTTTCATGGCTTGTGTTCTTACAGGTGAATTCATAAACTGTACAAGACACATTTTATTGGCCAATTATTTTTAACCAGTCACTACGTTTACCATGTATACGATGTCCGTTCATGTAAATTAATCTGACAACCCTAGGTAATTATAAAGAAGTCAGACCAAGCTTAGAGTAAATCACTAACCTTCGGTTATGGGTACGCGTGTTAACTAATACATCTAGTATGAGGAAGCTATTTATATTCAGATTTTATGTATGTAGTAATTGGCTTGGTCGGAAACTGGGTTATTTGTAAAAATGACAAACGCCGAAGCCTAGTTACGTTGAACTCCTTTGGCTTAGACTTATATACTATATATAGTTGGTGACAATCATTGCAATGACGCTAGTGTTACCTCCGTAAGGCGGAAAGCATGCTCTGTGTGGAATGTGTATTGTTAAAGCCACTAATGTTAGACATACTGCAGTACTAGGTAGAGGGCGATTGGGCTCATGTGTTGTATTAATTTCATCTGCTCGAACCCGTAATAGATCAGTCAGACAATGTTGAACGGACCTCAATAAACTCGGGGACGCGTAACTGTAACAGCACCCGTTACAAGGCCTACGACCATAAGTCGTGTCAAAAGTGTCGGCAAAGATTGTAAGTGTGGGGTCCAATATTCGCTAATCGGGGGTTAATACAGATTGCGATATGGAGCCAGAAATGACAGGACATTAAGGGCATGGAACTAATGGGTAGTCGCAAGGTCATGGTCGCAATCAGAACTTTAATATATGGGTAAGTCTAAAAGTGTCGTGGATGATAGTTCCCGGGTTGTGACGCGGGAACTTGTAGATTTGATATATAATTCGAATTAGTAGGGTACGTGCATTTAATTATCCTTAAAGGAGTATAGTGTAGAAGGGAGCTTTGCAATTATGGGTTCTAGAGTTAACTTAGAGGTATCTACTTTTTTTTTTTTACCTCGAAGTGAACCAATTACTATAGAGTCAACGGCGAATTTTACTATGGAAGTTAAATTAAAGAAAAAGGGTACACGTGTCACTTGGAAGAATCAGCCTGATTGTGTGCAGGAAACAACTCTTCGAGAGTCGATTTGATTCCGAGAAATGATCGAAATCAAATGGAGGTATTCTTCTACAGAAATCCGCAACGTTGATATGGGACAGTCCTAACCTGTGTACAAGGCTGTGAGCCAGTTAGCTATGTGATGAGACTAGCTTGCCCCTGATGACCGGTGTACGACTAGACAGAGATAGGCAGTTGGTAGCACGACTGGGAAGGAAGGTCTCGTGCAGAGACATAAATGTTGCCAGCAGACAGAAGTTCGAGAAGACGGTTGCGACCGACAAACGGATCTGGAATGAACCGATTCAATGAATGAACCAATCTGAACAACACGGATAAGAGATATGGCTCTGTATCACATTCAGCCTAGCTCTTCTGTCTCTAACATTCAATCATACGCACTCATTTATAGAAGGTAAGTGAACTGATCAATACGAAAACAAGAACTACCACGACCGTTGGTGATGGTAGTTAAAAGAAAACACCAGGAGAAGCGATTCTCTTATGTCACATTCATGTTTGCCTTGACGCTGTCATTACTTTAAGCAGTCCATTTTATGTACACATATGTGCTACAGTATTGATATAATTGCTACAATTCTGTTACTATTGTTATCGTTATTATTGTTGTTGTTATTATTTAGATGTTACCTAATACTGGCTAGAGCGTTTGAAAAGGCATACATATTGCTCATATATTATTATTGTAAGCATCCTGTACAAATGAAGAATGAAGACAAGACCGAGACTAAATCTATCGCTTAGTAATCGATGATCGGTGCAGTGGTTTATAGTGTAAAGCGAACAATGCCTTTGACAAAGAAAGGTTGGCCAAGAATAATAGGAGAAGTGAAATAAATCGGTTTTCAAATCCAAATTCATAGAAAGATCATCGGTTAGTGTGACTTGGTCTTCTATTATCTTGAGCATTCTTGTCTAAACTTTTCGCTAATTACTGTTCATCACGAATGGAGAGTGAACAACTACCTCGTCAACGTTATTCACACGCGGCTTATTTCGTCTTCGCAGCGTGTTATTAATAAATGGCCGTATCTGTGCCAGTTCATGTTGCAATATGACCGCTCTTTGCGCGAAGTACGCTGTTTACTTGATTAGGACGTTTTGCCTAAATATTCTGTTATTGCCGGTTGATACTTGCTACAGGTCAAGTTTTAGGAACGCCGCTGACTGCGTGGTTGCCAATAAAATTAAGATTTCTCTTATTCACTGTTGTTATTTTTCTATATGAAATCTGTACGCGTATCTGACAAAGGTGTCAATAGGTTATGATTATTTCTAAACCCTTCGTTCAATTGGAGACAATATCACACACAGTAAAACAGTAGCCGGTCATACTCTGACACAACTAACGTAACATTATCTGCTATTCAAGCGTTCCAAGCGTCTGCGATGTAAGCCTGAACCATATTATCGTTACCTGCCATGCGCAGACACGATGCGGACAGATCCGAATTTTTCTTTAAAATCAATGCACCGAGCGCAGTGATTGAAATTATTGGCCTGACTCTATGATACTGCTTAGCCCGACTTGATATACCACAATAAAAGGAGATCGGGGCAAAATTTAAATATTGAGTACGGATCAGTGCCATTGGGCCATGTAATGCCACTGGGCGCCTGTAAAAAATGGTGTCAAGACGCTAATAATATCGTACATAGGTAATGCTAAATACGGGTGTTAAGATTTGTACAGCGGCTTGCAATAAAGGTCATGCGCACGTCAAATAATCTCTTATTTTTAAGCGGACAGTAGCTGTTTAATGGCATATGGCTTGCTCGAACCGGCGGCCACTGGAACTGTTGTCTGAACCGACGAAGTCCGTGTCACGCTGTAAATATAGAATGGCACGAGTTGCGATGTAACATGGATGAAATATATGGTACCAGCCAGTGGTAGCAGAACGTCCTCAAAAAAAGCTGAAGTATACGACGAAGGATAGGCTTGAACGAGTTGGCTGTAGAAGTTGAACAGCAAAGCTCGACCATGGCAAGTATAGGTAAGGTCATCTGTTAAAGTTGGACGAACCAACGAAATAATTTCGCTAAATATTTCCATCTGCTAATCGTTCGCTCCTTCGGAGCATATATGCGAAACTCTAGCGGCCTAATATGGTAGCAGATTAGTTATGAGACGCAGTTACACCTGGAAAACATATGATGGCTCGAGTGTTAATGCCGTACTCAATAGGGTATGGATTTGGCGTACTGGCTACTTGGTTCAACTTATCTTAATGCTTCTTAACAAGTTATCAAAGGTCAACACATCAATGACTAAGATTTCTTAGCTATCTGTAACCTAGTCATTTAATAAACCACGCAGTTCAGATGAAACGGTCTTACGGCAACAACAGTAATGCAACGTAGCAATAAAGCAGTTTATATGCAAAACGTCTGCACTTATCGTCCGATCCTACATTTTTTTATACTGGAGTACTGCCTAATAAAAATTATTCACATACATCATCTAAATTGAAGTGGAAATTAAATGTTCGCTTGGTCCAGCCATGCGTGTGTGCATTCATTGCTTTAGCACTTGGAATCCATCTTTTTTGACAATGATATTATTGATAGTATCGAAGTTCACGCGAAATCGCACTTTCTATGTAGGATTCTTTATTTTCTAACTAATACATTGATTTTTTAAGGCACGGTGAAAATACATGTTACTAGATACATGTTTAATAAAGATTGCCATTTTATAGCTATGTGCGTTTTTTCAGCAGTCTACTGTTCAGAGCAAACTTCTTTCCGCGAAACCATTTCTATAGCAATATTCATCATTAATATTATCGTATCCTATATTTTTATTTTTTTTTCTCGCAGTGTTAGTACTACACTGTTTGATATTTTTGGTATAGAAACTGCTAATGCAGTTCGTTGCGTCCTATGACATGTTCTCTTTTTCTTTTTGTGAGATTAGCTCGTGAGAAATTTCAGAGAATTTGTCGCAATATTAACATTTTTGTGTTGTTCAATCTGCAGGTTGAACGGTAAGTCGACGGTGGCAGTGTACTTTATGGTGTGTTTGGATGGTAAGTATATCTGCAAAGGATAGAACAGGCTCATCCAGAGGCTAAGTGGTTCTGTACCATGGCAAAGACAGAATAGTAGGTTAATACCATGTGCCTTCCTATTGACCCAGCTCAGTGACTGTTTAGCATGTGCTACCAATATTTGCCGGGTTTATCTTGCGCATAGCATGGCCATTTTGTAAAGATTGATGACTAAATTACGCTTTGATTTCTGAAGACTAATTATTTTCAATAGTCTATTATTAATAAAATATTAAAAATAGATTGTGTGCATTTGAGCCCATTCGAATA
Organism: Varroa destructor; assembly: GCF_002443255.2. NCBI lineage: Eukaryota > Metazoa > Arthropoda > Arachnida > Mesostigmata > Varroidae > Varroa > Varroa destructor. The sequence continues at coordinate 39,307,881 of NW_019211458.1, read as the reverse complement.
GACCACTTAAGTGCTTTTATTAGTTCTAGTTAAAGCTAATGATAACGAGTTTTTTCAAAGGTGTGTCAGCTGGCGATAATAAACGGATGGAATTTCTTATATTGTTAGAAATACGGGTATATTCTTTTCCATTCAGAATTCAATACAGAAAGTGATGATCAACATGTGGAAAAGTAATGGAAGAACAATAAACCAAAAAGTATTTCGAGAACTAATTTACCAAAACTTCCTTTTTATTTGGAGGCAGGCAATATTAAAAATAATTTTTTAATTTGATTAAATAAGACATTTTCCTTTTTTTTCTATCAAATCGAGTGCACCTTTACTCCAACAAAAAAATGCATAGCTGTATCATGTGATTATCATCATATAAATATTAAAAGATCAATTATATTAACAATATAATCTTAATCGCAAATGAATCGCAAACGGAAGTGAAGAAAAACAGAGAAAGAAGTGTTTCACGTAGAGGAAAAACGCCAATAAAATTAAGATGAAGCGATAGCATAAAAGCAATAAAGAATGTATTCTCTGAGATCTAATCATTCTTCGTGCATACGCCTCGTTGATTCGATCACCTCTCGCAATTTTATTAATCAGTCAAGGACCGGAAGAACATGTTTCGATGTGTTAAGTTTTGCGCTTTTTTGCATGATAATGCCGCCATTAAGATGCGACAACATATTCAGAATGGCTTTAGTTACCTCCTCGATGTCAAATAAAAAAATGCATGTACTTGCAGTTTAACATAGGCTGTTTGAAGGCGCAAAAGGAGGAAAAATTTTTGATGTTTTCTACTTGAATCATCGAATTCGCAACAGTATACCTCGACACTGATCGTCTCAGAATGCGTCATAGTTAAGTGAGATAATTTACCTTATATTAATGTAATGTGTAAACATATCATGGGCGCAGTGGACCGTATTTACACAGCAGATCAATGTGCAACCGAACGAAGCTTATTACACTAGATAATCTACCATTTAACACCAGTGTAGCACTAAAACGTTTTTGCTGCAGGTATTCCTGCGGAAACACGGTATCTCGTTGGCCGGCTGGCCAATAGGAGACACATAAAGGGAGCTCTTAAGACCACGGTAGCCTGACCGGTGCAAAGGTTGTTTATCGAGTCCGTTTGTATGGGCTTCACGGATATATTTTTGGGCAGCAGCATTAGCTCGTCATTGTCTCTCCGATGAGAAAGCCCAAAACAGTTCAGTTAGACCGGTAATGCGTTTAATTGAGGGTTGGATCGTTTGTACGTGGGGATGGCGACGTGTGTGCATTTTGTATGCGTTGCGAGACAATCGGTAGCGGACCCTATGTTAGGCCCTGGAGACTGGGGTAGATCAACTGCGCCGGTAGTTGACCTACTGTAGTAGAACGTACTCAGGTATTCGACCTGACCCGAGATAGAAGAAAATAAGCGAGTATATAATATAGTAAAAGAACACATATGTGGACTCCTGCATTAACTATTATAGCAATTACAAAGAATGCACATTTAAACTTTGCGCACGGAATTAGAAAGTAAAATCTGAGCAGGAAAAAGTATTTTCGAAATAATTCTCAAATGTTTGCACTATATTTTCAAGCTGTACCCGTAGATAACGCGGTAACAGACAGAAATGGTGGAAAAACAAATGTTTTCCCTTTGCCTCTTTTGCATTTAAATGAATTGCCATACGATCGCAGAAGGTAGCTAACCTATGAAATACGATAAGAATTCCGTGGGAGTGTACTATTAAGTGGCAATGACCGGTGTATACAGTGAAAAACGAACGTATAGAGATCAATTAAAAGGCAATTAAGAGTACTACTATTTAATGGGATGAATCACGCCAGGCTGCGATGCGGAGCATATCAGTGGTGACACAACAGGAAAAAGATTTAGGTCCCCTAGAGATTAGTTGCTGTAGGGGCCGTACGGGACAGGATGCGCTAAAATCGCCTGGTACATTGTTGATTAACCGTAAGCGTCTGACAACAAAGCAGGCCCACCTAAACCTAACATTTTGAATTTATAGAAGAAAGAAGTTAACGGGATACATTGCATTCTTTATTAAGATAATTTCTCTCTTAGTTTAAAGAATGCTTGATTGCAGGTAAGTTGCTCAGCTCTTTACGTTCGGCGAATCATATGTTTAGATTGGTGATGTCGTCAATTATATAATTTAAAAAACAAGGGATACTTTAAGTATATACATATATTTTTATATTGTATTATACAATAAGGGTGCTGTATTTATCATCACGCTAATCTTCATCAGCGCAGACTGCGAAACGAATCTATAATCATAATACGAATACCAACTCGAGCAGATACTGCATGAAGCACTATATTCAGTACTAATCGACTGTAGAACGCTAAAACAAAAACTATTGATTGACGTTATCAAATATTAGCAGCTAGAAGCGTGATGTTTATACTATTTATATAATTTATTATGCTTTGACATTGGTTAAGTTTGCTAAAATAGACGACTATCTTTCATTAGCGCAGTGTCGACGGTTGAAACACGCAGACGCGAGTAACGTTTTTGTTCCAACATTCCGTCGTTAATATATTCTTCTTTTCAAAGTAAAGTGACCATGGATGTCAAAAAAGAGGCCCTTGGCTTTTCAACACACTTGGAATAATAACGCAAGGTAATGTTAGCGAGTCTAAAGACCATTCTTAAGTATAGTGGTTAATTATGCAGCTATTCTACATTCGCCGTCGCCTTCGAATCGGCCGCCCGATCATCGAACTTCGATCATTGAAGGATAAATAATCATCCCCGTCGTGTATTTACGAGGTTAACGGAATCAGCTTATTATGATTATTGCGTCGATCAATCAGCCATATCAGTCGACACACAAAAAGCAGCAGAGCTTTACGTTTCCGGAGAAGCGAACGATGAGCGTAAGAAAAACATTCCTTGTGTGTGTTGTGACTTCTACACAGACGTACACGTACACAGGGACATATTTGGGTACTTTGCGTTCTTCTCTTTGCAACTTAACACAGTCAGTTAGTTGATGAAATGAGAACGCCAGAACCAGCCGTAAACATTGCAAGGCTGACTTACTGGGCTGGGTAACAGTAACCACTCGGAGCCCGCATTTCCAGCGAAGGGGGCATCCTGAACGGGAATCGCTTTCGCACGAATTCTAACGTGGTATGATGCAGGAAGTCAGAGGTCAGCTGGAGAACCCGCGGTGCTGGCCGATCGGTCGGTCGACCATGCATTTTCTCTGCTTCGCAACGCCGTATTTCTAATTAGTGGCGGTCCCTTTTTTGGTTGCCCGCTTCACTAATTTCCGCAACTGCATCCTATCAACACATCAATCTCACGTTCCCGTTTTCGCTTTCAACGTCGTCAGTTGTCACCCTACAACGTACGCATGCATGTGAGTGCAACGCCATAAAGCCGCACACTTGGTCAGTCGAATCGTGTGGCCGATTGATTTTAATTAATTTGCTTACGGGGCAGACCCGCAGCCGCATGCCCACAGGTAGTGCCGTTATGAGGGCAGTGGCATCAACAATGGCCATTTGCCTTGAGATCAGCAGGTCCTATTAGAAAAAGAACGACACACCACAGGCGTGTTGTCCAGCTTCACGGAAAAAAATATGTAAGAGGCGACGGTGATCAGCCTGCTCGATCTAATATAGTTTTGTGAAGTAAGCGGAATCCATCTTAAGTGCAGCCTATTATTACTTAATTGTACCACCTATTTAATATATTTAATAATCCTGTTGTAATGATAATGACACAATCAAGGTAATAATAATAATAATAGACGGTGATGATTGCCGCTTTACGCGTGCGGAAGAATAGATTAACACTATGTATTATAAAATTCAATGTTTTGAAAGGATAAATTTTAGCTCATAAGGACACAGCTAGAGCAAGAGATCAATATCATAGTACTTTTCTTTACATGAAGATATGCATACTGTTTGATAATAAAAACCCGCTTCTTGTGCACTTAAAAAGCTGATCATGACTATTTTTTTTGTGTAATAGATTAGGAGCAGATATTTAGGCACAAACATATAAGCATATGTGAAAACTAAAGTGTATAATAGCGTACATTCACGTGGTACAGGGGGTACCTCGAGGAGCAACAATGTGAGTATCTCATTTTTAAGAGCTTCCCGTACAAAAAACCACGTAATACAATGAGGTAAACTTATATATTATGTGAAGTCCGTATTTTAACTATCCTCATGTGAGGTGAGGTTTTTGATTAACTATATTTTCATCTAACATGAATCTCTTCAGTTTCAGATTCGCTGTCGATCATTGTTCAATGATAGGGATAAATATAGTAATACAGAAACATCGGTTTTTCTTCTTTTCTTTGCTGACTCCCTTCCATACACCCGTTACCTAACCATTACTGACAGCCATCGCTTTGACTTAACCATGACTGATTGCACACACCTTGAGCCCTTCACGTTCGTTCACATTCCCGTCTTAGCTGCATTCGGGCCGTTCAACGTCATCCCCGTGGGAAAAGCGGCCACCAGAACGCGAGCCTGCCCTTCAAGACCCCTATGGTCTGGATAGAAGACTGTAATTCCCTCTCCCCACTTTAAGCTCTCTCTATCGACGCCGCTGTCGCTAAAAGGAAAGCTCTTCTCCCGACGGCTGCGCCTGGCTAATTCCTTTGTCCACTTTTCCTCTTTTTCCCTCTTGTTCACCGCTGGTTGTCTTTCGCTTCACCCGGTTTCTACTTCGCATAGCTGCTTGCGACTGGCTAGGACTGTGGCAGCGTGAGACAGTCGAGCAGAGGAGGACATAGCCTCAGTGTCCTTCACCAGGACTTGAACCGCGGTCAAGGGGATGTATAGACCGTATGTCAGGGTTTGAAGGCGGACCGAAACGGATTATTGGCGAGCAGGATGCCGTACTACAGAAGGCTTTCGCGGTGCCGATGTATAAGGCAAGCAGTGTCTGGGGAAATCAGGACTACGACTACTGCTGCTGTTGTCACTGTGGCGGCTGAGCACTGCCGTTTCCTGCTTTCCGGGTCCCTTACGGCCAGCCTAGCATTAATATCGGCGGGTGCTGGTGTTCGGTCGCCGATGAGGACCAAGGCCGCCGCTACAAGCGTTTCTCCTCCAACCTAGTAGCTATACGTCTATAAGGGGAGCAAAGGCCAGCCTTAGCAACGAAGTGATGGTACAAGGGAAGGAAAGAGAGGCAAAGATACAAGGAAAGACGACGGCTAAGGACCACGGGCCAGTGAATCCAAGAACCGAGGGAAGAAAACCTCGCTACGGGAAAGGCCGCGGTAGGTGAATAGCCGGAGCAGCAACAAAACCAACAAGAAATGACATCACATATTGGCGCGATACGGAAAACAGAGAAGAATGGTGAAGATGAGGGGAGAGATGACTGATGCATCGTATAACAAAGGTGACAACACAAGTAAACGCAGACTAGTATAAGCAGAAATATTAGCAGAATACAAAAACCTAGCGCTATGCGCAGCCACGTGTGAAGGTTACAGTAAGCGCATCTGCGAGAAACTTCTGCAACATCTGTAAATACATGACTGTGTATCTCAACTCAACTCAACTCAAGCAAATGGGTAATATTTGACCATCATCCACTTCCTTCTCATGTAGATGCTTCAGCTGTTAGCTAAAAACATTCGTTGCTGTTAACCCTGTGGTTTTCGATGGACCTTTGGCGCCTTATCTTAGTGAACTTTTCGATAGCAAGGAGCGCAGATCCAGTCTAGTCTAGCAGTGGGTTGGAATGATGAATCGTGCTTCATTGGAAGGAATATTGAGGTCAATTATAGGCCGCCCCATGAATGCGACCCTCGGAAGAGGGGAAACATCACCCATTACGCGTGTCGTACTGTTTGAAAGCAGCCTCCTGGGAGTAGTACAAAAGGATAAGAAAAACTTTGCATTCTGACTCTGACATTAGTTGGATCGCTTGTTTTGGAGCTGTCACTTATACGATGGAGCATGTATATATTCCCACCAGCAGGCCAAACAAAGTTGGTCCGATTCACCAACACTTTGAGAACAGCGGCCGCTTACTCCGAGAGACGAAAAACGATTTCTCGCGTATTTTTGAGCCAGTCGGTGCCAAACAAAAGTAAAGAGTAACAAACAGCAGCATATTGCACATCTCTGAGGTGGTTCGAACATCTAGAACAAGGTGTATATATACATATATGTCTTGTGTCGAAATGGGTGTTTTCAGCTTAGCGTAGATTATTGTTATTATTATTATTATACTAGTCTTTAGGTCTCTCTCGTACTCTAACTATGCCGCCGAGACGTTGTCTTTGCATGAAACAGGTCAGTTGTTTTGCTCTTGTAAATCTAAAATATTTAATCTCAAAAACATTCGTAATGAGCTGTCTAAACCGACGATCCATTTCGTTAATTCGTAAACGCAAGACACCGTCTGGGAGAATGGGCTTAGCATAAGTTCTGAAGCTCTAATGCCATGTACATCTTATGAATTGCCTATATCTCAATGAAAAAACATCTCGGGAAGTTTCCAGGTAGACTCCGCGGCAATAGAATTTGGCGGTAGTAAGATTCAGTTCTTACCAAGTGTTTGTTAGTGACCACAGAAAGTGCTAAAGAACTGCTGCTAAATAATAAGAATAAATAATAATTGAAAGAAGGTTCACTCTGTAGGACTTTTGGAAGTGCCGTTTTGTTTATGCTGAGGTTAGGTCGTTTGTTGCTCAAAAACGACTCAGTCGCTGCCAACTTAAAAATGAGCCAACAGTTTTGCGCCGTTCAGTCAGAAATTCTCTAAACTGGCGTTAGTACTGATACCTCTGTAAACATTCCGCATTTATGTGGAAGCTAATTTGTGAATCGTGTTTTTGCTACACTTTCTTCGTTGCAAAAATTAGATATACTTATATCTAATTTTTATATATATATCTCTTGCAAGCAAAACGAGGTGAGGGAGTGGGAGAAAAGACAGGGGGCTATTGACCAAGGCAATGGCGCATAGAGGCAAAACCTAGTGTTGGCTGGGTGGGCGGGCGACAGATTCGAAACAGGTCACACGATCAACTTAATATTCTGCGTGCCGATGTCCATTAAACTGAGGAGCCCAGCGGGCAGGCGCCTCCATACAGTTTGAGGAATGAGGACACGCAATAGACTTGAACGCTATCATCACTGCTGCAGTGGGAAAATCGTTTCCGATTTTGTTATTGTGCGGCGGCGTTATGTAACCGTAAATGTGCTATAAACGAAATCCGTGTCCACATGTCTCTAACTTGCCATTTTATTATAATAGTGTACTGCGATAAACAGGCTATGCATTACTGTTTTTAGTAAAGTATTTTATGATGTTAATTAGTCCACGTATATTTAGATGGGCATGTAATTTAGACACATGCAGTGACATATTTCTGTCAATAATCATAGATATTTCATGAAAAAAGAAATCATAACTCAAAAAAGTAATTACTTAAGCATTGCAACTTGATAAAAATACTCAACTTTAACACCTTTAACAGACGACAAATTTAAAAAAAAAAAAGATTGTTTTTTCAAAGCATGAAGAATGTGTTCGTCTACGGATAAAGCCGTTATCGATCCCAACGTTGATCTTACATGATGAATAATTCAATACTTACGTAATAATATTGCTTAAACATGTCTATAGGCAGGTGGGTTTTCACATTTGCACTTTAGTTTTTTATTTAGCAAGATACACTAATCGAATCGCGGGAAATAAATGAAAACAAAAGACGTTTTTGGAAATAAATACTGCTTATTATAATAAGCAAGTAAAAATAAATACACACAATAGTCTATCTTAGAAGCAGTATTGGAGACCAAGTGTCTCCAGCAACGTTGCTGGTCACTAAGTTATTTAGCACAGTAAAAAGGTTCGTTAATACATAAAGAAAATAGGCCACTTTGAACATTGTTAGTGCAAGACGACACGCTTTTGGTCATGAATACCATCAGATATAAAAAATCTGTGTTTCAGTAATTATTGAACTGCTAGCTCCTTACATTTGCTCAAAATGTTGTACAAAAAAAATGTGTACGGAGGAACGTTTCATACCACACGCACGATACCTGTATGTCATTGGTGGCTGACGAATCAGCCTCATAAAGGCACTTTACCTTTATGAACGCAAATCTTGTCTTGCTTTGTCGAAACTCGACGTTGCCTTTAATATCTCTTGTTGCTAAATGTTTTTATTTTTTTTTAGCCATTGAATGAAAAATTTTAATCAATATTCTCATCGGCTCAATATTTTTGCAAAAAAAAATTATATCGTCCCGTGTGATTGTTACTTCGTTGAAAAATCTATCTTCGTTTTGGAACGGTTATTTCCTTCTTTGTCATATACGCACGTCTAAAATAACAGGGTGGTCGCTGTGTAATGTGAACATATATATATGTGTTCACATTACACTTATACATATATATGCAGTTGGCGGCAGCGTTGGTATATAGTAGTGGAAACGCACTATAACCGGCGTAAAAGCCATCGGTTCAAACAGCAGCTTATCTTTATATCGCAGTGGCGACAAAGTGCTTATAATTGTAAGTTCCGGCTGTTGTTCCCATAACAGCGCAGTGGGTAATTTATTTGCCTATTAAATTTTGGGTCACACGGTGTTCTAGGTTTGAATCTGCGCGCAGACACAATTCATTTTGTGCTGAGGGCCAGCTTCTTAAAGTGTTGTCCAACGCCTCTGGTACCAAACGTAAAACACGAAACACGTTTGTGCGGACGTAACACTTGGCCACGCTGCCCACATTTGTGTCGCAACGTACGCCGCTCTTAAGTTCCTACCGATATTCCAGACTTGCACGCGACAACCGAATGCAGCGAGGTATAGCTGAAATCGAATCCTCAGCAGAATCAGCAGACGCCTTTAATACGTCAAGTTTGCGTATCCACGGTATTGTGCAGCATCGTTTGCAAGTTATGTATCCAGTGTTAACAGCAGCCATATTTGATGCATTAGAATGGTACTGAATAATGGATCCGTGTCGGATGCTGGGCTTCCGACGGCGCATATTACGTAGTTGAGAGGCTTTCAAGCGAACGATGATAGGAGAGTGCAACAGGCAGACGCCCTATTGAAGTAGACCACTGACTGATTGACTGATGTTTTTGGCTATGTACTTCAACGTTAACAGTTTTATCTGTGGGGATACCTCACTGTTATGAATCACGTAAGCTCAGGCTGAAGCCGCAATTATCCTCCGCCCCTCCGGAACGGCAGGTGGACATGTAAGTATTCGAGAAATTGTACAGCGGGCACTAAAGCGTTTCCGCATTGGCCCCGGACCTATGTGGTCAGATCAGGAAGGTGGCGGCTTAGTATGAAGGTCGCTGAAGCAAAAGGCCAAACGCGCCTACTCGAATGTGTGCTCCCGTTCAAGGGAACCTGTAATTAGGGAAGCGATCGGTTGACGAGAAGGCCGAGTTGGTTGCGCAGAAAGCTTAACGGGGCCGATCTTAGCAGAAAAAAGATTCGGTTTGAACAAATAGAGTAGGCGCCGCACTATTGCACGATCGGTGCAAAAATACTGTGAATGACAGGACAACCTTACAAATTGTGATCGTCTCTCAAGCGTTTGTAATGGCAAGGCTGAAGGGTGACCTCTTTAAAGAACTAGTTAGGAGCGCTGACTGTTTTAGATTGCATCTTAGAACACATACGTGAGTAGCGCGGCTAAATGTTACAGTGCATACGAATAATAAGTAATAGTATTTCCGTATATATATTCCGTATATAAGCGCGAAGTCTAAAGCATTCTTGCCGGTACTAGTGCATTGTCACTATAAATAGTAAATCGATGTAGGGATCCTTTTAAAATTGTAAACTATAAAATAAAATAGCTAATATATTCTATGAGTAGCAGCGCCCTAGTACCAGGACAGATGCGATTTATTTGCGTTACGTACATCCTCGAATGTCCTATGAATCTTTGAGCATTTGCCCTCTTCTGACGTTCAATTTAAATCCGGCGTTGGCTTGGATTCTATGTTAACAAAGTTTATTATTAGAATTCGTCCGTTCCTATGCTCGTTAAATAATACCTGAAGTTACTGGTAACATCGCTTCTAAAATCCTTCCTGAATGAAACGTCCTTTATTTCATTATACGCGGTAAAATGTAAATTAAGGAAGCACGGCAAGTCAGTTAAGCATCCGTAAGCAGGTCGAACGCGCCTTAGAAAGTAATCGTGTCGATCAGATGTATGATACGTGTAAGTAAAGGTAGCAAGGAGACGCTGCAAAAGTTTAGCTGATGTGTTTATGGTCACCGCGTCGTTAGCATAGTCAACAACACCTGTCCGGTCAAGCACCATGCATATATAATCTTGATACGTAGGCGAGTCAATGGGCGTGTGGGTTTCTAGGTATCACGGCAGTGTTTCTCGACTCCTTACTGGCTTTGGTACGTCGCGAGTCGTATATTGTGTAACACTACAAAGCAGCCATTCGGGGACAGTCGTAAATCTGGGTGGGATCGTGTCTAACCAACCTTTTAGCCTAGGCCCTTTCTGGAGCAAAGTTGTCTTTCTAAATGTTGAGACAGAAACTGGCTAAATCTGCCAAGAGGAACGTGCAAAGGGCTTTTGTTACTGCTGAAATTAGTCCAGGTCAAACTCCAGTAGCTAGATTAAGCACATAACATGTATTTTTATCGTCGTAATATATACATGTATATGCCTAACGAATGAAATTGTCAAGATGCTTAAGCGTCTAGCAGTTGACAATAAAAAAAATTTTGTGATAGCTGGCCAATCACAGAGGTCAAAATTTACATTTACGGTGTGGATCGGTCGAGAAGGTTCGCATAAGTCCTACAACGTTTATTGTAGTTTTCAACGCATATAAAATTTGAGCTCATGACTACACAAAGACAAATTACATTTTAAGAAGTATTAGGTAATTGTAATATATGTCTGTGTTTGTTATATATTCGTGACTCAATCGCAACTTTATGTTCCGCTTACTTTGAAAGCTGAAAAATTAAACAAGGTGCAATCATGCGATGCCAAATACGTATGGTGTTGCCAATCTAACTGCGAGTGTTGAAGCAAAAGTTTGCTCTGCATCTCTGCCTTCTAATAACTTAACGTACTTTTTGTAAAGGAGCTTTGTTTGACAAAAGCGCTGGTAAAGCTGGCTACTGTGAGCAAGCACATCGTGCTCACACCTATACAGTGGTTTTCTTTTGCTGGAGTGAATATGCTTTTTCTCGGCACGTTTATCTCTGTACACATCTACGGTTAAGTTTCGAATGGGGGTGATCAGCTTACATACGACTGGTCCACGGCCATCTTCTACACATATATGTGGAGAGATCAATCCACAAACTTACAACTAATCCATCTGGCAGAGAAAGCATAGACATGTCGCGACTGTGTTGAGTAGCGGTTGCCGGCGTCACCAGCGATGATGGTGGGCACGGCGGTCAGGGCTGTCATTTCTTTCTCCTGAGACAAAAAAGGTTCTTTCTCTTTTCCGTCCTTGGCGCCACGTCTATTCGGAGGACCACGATATGATGCGAATTCTTGTGCCGAATTGAGCGCAAGGCCTTTAGAAGATCGCAAAATTTGAGGATCGAAGGGAAGAAGGCAAATTGAGGATTGTGATTTATGACTACACCGCAGGAATTCTGGCTGTACGCCATTCTGCTGCTACAGTTTAGGAGGCGGCGGCACAATCAGCGGCACATCATCTGATAGGGTTCTCCAGTACTATGTACTCGCATTTTCCCGTTGTCCAAATGTATCCCGTGCGCCCAGGCCAGATGATAGGCCCCCTCTTGCCCATCTATCTGATGGACCTTCCGATGCGAGGTCGGTTCGGTGATCTCGGTTGGCTGCCACCTGGTCGAATAGTCACGTGTTTTTCTTTGATATCCTTTAATAGGCTCGACTCGGGGTATTGACGTGCCCTTCCCCTCGATAATGCTTCTCAATCGAGTTCTGCGATCTGCACCAAAGCGTCCCGAAGCGGACTTAGCCGATTCCAATAGAACAGCCGTACAGCTCTTGCTTGCCGGATCCCAAGTGGAATCGCTGTTATTGCTGCTGCTGATGTCGTTGTTGCTGGCAGTAATGGCGGTTATTGTCATTGTCCATTTTTCAAACGCTGTCGACAAACCTCGTCGTAATGTGCGTCACCGGAAACGGAAAAGGGAGACAAGCAGATTTTCGTTTGGCCCGTGCACCACAATTCGGCCAGTGTAGGTTCGTAGAAAGCAATACAGTGGTGAAGGCCCTTCGTAATAGAAACATGTGCACTGAGGTTGAGGGGAGCTTTAAAAAATGAGTTGCAAGGCTTTCAAGATTCTAGTGTCATCCAGTCAACACGTAAGCTGTATCAAAAAACGTAGCTAACAATTCAATAGTTAGTTGTTGAAACGCCAGATTTTTTTAAATTCTGGATCCGTAGTATATTGCGTAGATTTGGACGTGAAGATGCGTGGAGGCTTATCTTCCGTGAAATGTTCAGTTCTAAGAAGACCAAGCCCACTCCTTCAGTAGAATGAAAATACGGAAGAAGTAAAATAGTTAGGCTTGTTAGTTGCGTCATATTTGCACTACGTTTTAGCCTTCGCAGAAGAGTACTACCAAAAAACTTAAGCAAAGTGCTTGTTATCTCTGACGCAATAGGGAGAGCCCAAGAAGAACAGTTCGTGGATTCTAAATTGTACTTGTGCATTAGGCCGAAATTGGCCACTAGTTGTGATTTTTGTTCGTGAAAAATAAATGGCCCTTTGACGCCAGTTTTCGAATTCGCCTAACCAGACCCTTTAAGACTTTTATGGTTTTAAGAAAAGCTGTCATAACTATCCGATGAAGACCACTTAATAAAAATCGGTGAACCGTACTATATTTAGTTAGTCAAGGTAGTAAAAATGTAACTCCATAAAAGGGTATATACTTAGATTTCATGTAATATTCTATTCCCATTTTTCCATATATATAGTCTCTAGATCTGCTTAGTTGATTACATAGCACTAGCACAGAAGCTAGCTCTCGATTTGGCGACGGTAATAAAAGTTCAAATTGTTGTCTGCTTAGAAGTTATCGCTTTCATTGTGTTTGTTGTCACGCTTAAAGAAAACGAATTAAAACAAGTTCAATTATCAACGCCTCTTCTCCCTGTTTGTATTTGAGACTACGTAGGGGAAGGGAAGTAACAGGGAATAGCAAAGATTAGGGTCCTCCCTTATCGCTCTTCGGTGAGTCGCTTACTTAGGCGCATCGCTATAAGGAGATTCTAGTTTGGAGCCGGAAGCAGGTGCTGGTATTAGCCGTCTACACCATTTCCGCCCGAATGTGATGGGTAGATTTAATTTCTCCAGAACAGCTAAGCTTAAACAACATCGCAAGCCTAGCATAGCTAGGGGGTCTGGCATAGCGTGATGATAATCATCATATCTAGATGTAGATTCTTCATTTCCTGCGAGGAATTTATATTTGCCGTCCATCGGTAGACTACGTCGACGACGACGACGACGGCGATAAACGACGAAATGATCTTCTCACTTGGGGGAGTCACCAATTTTACAGGCTAATAACATTAGTGTGCTGTTCGGATTGAGTGGCTCTCTAATTATTTTGTGCCAACAAAAAAAAAGTGTTAGCACGTTCAGCCGCATTCGAAAACGCGCAAATAGATGTTCGTCGTCCAATGGTAACCCCGAAAGATAATATACAGCATATACTCAAAATGAACTGTCCCGTATAACTCCAACAAGTCGCTGCAAGTGGCTTTGGAGAACGTCATTTTTACTCTATGTCAGCCTTTTGATGACATAAATTAGGTGCGGCAAATTTAACTAACCACTATTTTTGTGGAAAATGTCCGGAAATATGCATCGTCAAGATGCAGCAGTGGTTTTGAAAAAAGTGTAGCATAACAGGTTGGCAACGATGATGCAAAAACTGAATATTATACATAAAAAACAGTGTGACACCATGTTATTAGGACGATGTTGTTGTAATTATTGTTATTAAATTTTTAGCACAATACTATTGCGACGTTTGTTTTCCGCTATTGAAAACGTTCCCCGCAAGCGCGATTTAAATATTCCTTCGTCACATTCAGCTGTCATTGAGATGAGCGCACTAGTACCGAATCGAAGTAAAGCAATCAGCGTTCTATTCGTACACATGAGAATCCTTTCGTATTCGCACGATCTGATTTCGCGCTTTCGATGTCTGTTCGAGCCTTATTATTCCCGCCAGCCACCGCTGCTACCATAATGTCTGCTGTTGTTAATTCCCGACGCCCGCCTTTGCTCTGGCGCCGTACTGTAACCCTTATTCTGCTAGCGCGTGGTCGTCTCTGCTCACTTCTCGTCGTCGAAGTTCTCGATCCCGTCTTCCTCTCAGCAGTGCGGCGCATGAAGCGACTCGTGGGCTCGTTCTTCCTCTTTTCGTTGTCTTAACGCCGACTTCGCGGCTTTGGATCTCACTCATGTGAGTGTCTCCCTAGCTCCTCCTTCCGCGACCGCCGCTATCACTGCGACGGTGAAGGCCTCTTGGCCGAGTCTTAACTGTATCTTCATGCTTTGATCCCCGCTTCAGCGCCACCCGCACTAGACTCGGTTGTGGCAATTGTCGTTAAGCTCAAGCGGATCCGTGAGGCCGACCAGAGCCGCGTCTCCGATTCTTCGAACGATTCGTCTGCCTGGTGGAATTGGGACCCACTAGTAGTACTAGTAGTAGCTCCTCTGATATCCCTTAGCGCAAAAGCTGAGAAGCGTACGTACGGCAGCCTAAAGAAACTCCGAGCAAGTAAGCGGAAAGGGACGAGAGGAGAAGTGGTAAGGCTTCGAGCAACTGTCTTCGTTGTCTAACCCCTTTTGGTCCGAAGTCTGAGTCGCCTCTGATACCGCCTAGTTTGTCCTGGCTAAGTCGTATCATCAGGTTCTGAGCTTCTCCAATTAACCCGCCAAACTACCTGATACCCTTTTCTTAGCTTTTGAGACTGGGCAAAAGGGGCAACGCGACGACGACATGGAAGCACAAACGGTCTCTCATCGATAGGAGCTTTCCTTTGATTTATAATGGACCGAAAGCGCCAGAGGTTCTTGTCACTCCTTGAGTTAATGTTGCCTTTTGCAGGAGAAAAAATCTACAGCCAAAGCCGAACTTTGGACACTGGACTCGTTATGTCCAGTAATATTCGACAGTTCTGTTAATTAAGACGGGACCGATTCACTCTGGTGGAGGTGAAAACTCCTGTTCTAAGCGAAAACAAATAGTGAAATAGCTAGCTGTGTACACGGTGAACCCTTGTGTTTGTTTTTGTATTTCAGTTCAGAGACGCCATGGACATACCCCCTGAATGAATCTACGAAGCATTTTCACTGAACTCAAAGAACCTATGAGGCTAACGGGGGAACACATTGGTCCCTGCCGCGCATATCTTTTTAAGTTATAACCAAGATCAGAAATTAAAAATCAATCTGCTTTGGACTAACTTAATTTTTAATTCCAATGCTCACATTAGGTATACAACGAATTGAATATCTAAATCTCTTCGGGTCTCCGAAACTTAAAATTTACCGACCACTGTAATTCTATAGGTTTTGGTGGAAACTTGATGAAGAAAGGGAATGATTGTGTTTTTTCGAAACCTGAGGAAAATGTTTAAGGAAATTCATCCGCGCATGAGAGAAATAAATAAAGAACGTTTTCTGTTTGTGGAACGATACCAAGTGTATGCAAGAATGGTTTAAATCGAAAAAAAAAATTACTGTAAAAATCATTCATTTTGTTAACTGTCACCTACCTGTTCGTCATACTGCTCTTTCTAATGGTGTTCAAGAGTCTTCCAAGTGCTAGAAGGGTCAGTACATCGTACACGAATCGTGGTCTTCTGAAAGCCTTAACGC
The DNA here is from genome assembly GCF_002443255.2 of Varroa destructor. Classification (NCBI taxonomy): domain Eukaryota; kingdom Metazoa; phylum Arthropoda; class Arachnida; order Mesostigmata; family Varroidae; genus Varroa; species Varroa destructor. The sequence goes on along the minus strand of NW_019211458.1, from coordinate 39,291,995 downwards.
AGACGTGTCCTGCGTCTCATCACGCCAGTTAAGCGTGACATTACAGTCTCGGGAGGCTAATCTTGCGTGCTTTTTAATTCAGGTCTGATTTACACGAAAAGGTTCCAACGAAAAGCTGTTAAGAAAATGTTAGGCTTAGCAAAGCCTGTATCCGCACGTGAATCATGTTGATTAGCGCGGCGGATCCATCTCAGTACGGACAGTCTAACATACTCTACGTTTGCGCTTGTTAATTGGGCAATATGTATAGTAGTTTGTGGCTTTGGATGACGCATACTGCTGTATATTCCTCAAAACCAAAGTAACTTTAATCCAAATCATATACGGTTGAATTTCGCACGATCCGGAAAATTACTGAAGTACCATCGTATTATCTAGTATGATCTTTAGCGGAATTTTTATAAAGAGATTTTGTGTGCCTTTAGACTTAAGACCAAGTGCCTGAATCGCGCGCATCGGGATTGACACACTACGGATAATCGCCTGACGGCGAGGTCCATGTCTGCTGCTGGCTAGATGTACCTTCCTCCATCCAGCGGAGTATTTTCCCATACCGCTAACGCCTTTGAGCTAGGAGTCTCTGTTCCATTCGAACCGCTCTGCGGGAGTTACACGTCGTGCATTCTAATCATACTGTTAGTTGTGTATGTGCCTGTCTGTATGTATGGCGTACGCAGAGCTGGAGCTCAACGTCCAGACTCGAGCTTTCGAGATGCAGTGGTCGGCGAATCATCTAACGGGCCGGCCAACGGGCTGGTTCCTGTGCCCTCGAACCCAAATCCAGACGGTAGCCTCTTTACCGATCTGGTTAGTCTGTTATTGATCCTGTTTCTGTTAATATTACGTACCTTAGAAGTAGAGCAAGACAAACTGCGAGCTATCCACAAATGTTTTTTTTCATATCTCACAATTTCTAACTTGGCCTATTACCATTACGACTAAGGACCACTAGAAATATCAAAATCGAATATATATTGCTTATTCGATTGATTAATTTTGATTGCGGTAAAGAAACGGGTAACGCTATATCTCATTTCCAAGTCAAATGAAGCAAAAATATATGTGAAAAGCCAAAACCATTGTATTTAAGCTGATGCTATAAAAATCTGCAGAGCTGCAGGGCTTTACTTTCTAAATTTACCGAGAAACCATTTAAAAGCCTTTGTGTTGATCTGCTTCATGTTTTGCCGAAGTAACATGAAGTAAACATCGTATTGCGAAAGCGTACGTGATTATTAATATGGCATCTAACTGAAGGAGAAATAGGTGCACTATACAGTATATTCAAACTTCTTCAAAACAAATTCTTGACAGTATCGCATCGTAGGTTATGTGGACCGTGGTGGAGCTGTCTCAATAGTTTTTATATAGCTTCCTTCATTTCTATCGAAAGATAAGCATGAACTGGTAGCAGGTTTCTAAACCTTAACGTCCCTAACGTTTGTGTTGGATTAGCCTTAATTCGAATTAAATTTACCGTAAAAATGTTGAGACAGGATCTTACATTTTATATTGTTAGTCAAAATGGTTATTCTGGCAGAATAATGTGTACAGTCACTGCATACACTCAGGTTACCCCCCAGTAGCACTGGCAGAATGCTTAAAATGAGGACTCACAGCACGGTGCACAAGCGCAAGTCGCGCGCGCACGAGAAATAGAAAATGAGTCTTAAGGTCGCAGTAGGGTCGGTTTTGAATTGACGCAAAATTTCGATTTAAAGTTGGATCGTTCTCTGGAGACTACGCCCTCAGGCTTTGGCTGCCCAATGTCGACGGTGAGTCGCTTCTCAAATGAACGAAAATAATGGCAACGAGCAGCGTAAGGCAGCAACGTCCGCATCAAGTTGGGTGCCGTCAAGCTGGACTCTACTCGAGGGAAAGTTGACCGCTTTACCCGTACTCCCTTCCGTTATCCCCTTCGTTCGGGATCCTAGGAGAAGCAAATGACTTACAAGCCTCTGAACGAGTCCGAACGGGATCGGAAAAGGGCGCGCTTCTGCTTGTCTAGCTTTGTCCCTTTACCCTGTTTGACACTGGTCCTGTTGTTGATATCTTTGAAACGCCCAAATGGACACAGCTAGAGCAGCGACCACGATGACGAGGACTCCGAGTGGGACATTAGCAAACTTTGGACTGCTTGACAAGAGGAGAACTCAAATCTAATTTCGGAACTGGGGGCTGGGAAGGACGTTGGAGAGATGAGAGAACGAATAAAAGCAGACGGGCTTATGGCGGGATCACCAAGGTCTTAAAAGGCTTGGTGTCAGATTCTACATTTAATATAACAGCAAAGAAAGACATCACAGCGGTTGCAACATATTTGTTCCAAAGGCTTAAGGAACATACCACGTGTATTTTCAATCTGTGAACATTACAGACTGAGTTTCCTTTTAGGATGTTCACTGATGCCCTTTTTAATTAGTTCATTATTAAGGTGAGGTGGTGCTGCGGATGCGTGATCTCAATACGGTTTAACCTTATCGATAAATTAAAGGAAAGGGATTCTCTCTTTGGTTTGTAGCCTCTACTTCGGTATTCTTGTTTTTTTGTTTTAATTCCGGTGTTGTAAATTAAGTACAGATTAAATAAGGTACCAAGTATAGCTTCAATTATACTACATGGTCTCGACTCTAACTATTCTAATCATAAACAAGACAGTTGCCGATCCTAGTAAATACGTGCAAATAATCTCTTTAAATCTCTAAAAATCTAAAAAAAAAAAAAAGAAATAAATAAAAAATAAGGACGCCTAGTAAAATCGTGCTGTTCATGCCCAAAATTCATTTTTGGAAACAATGGCTTAAAGGTAGCGCTTTTGTATTCGTTCTGAATTTTATCGATGGCTTAACCTCTCTGGCGTATCTGTTTGTTAAAAGTCAAAGGCAAATTCTGTGGTCGTCTAGTTATCTACTACAATTTACTCCATCAGTGTGCAGGATTGAGCGTTCAGGTCAAGATGTCAGACATGTTAAAAGTGTGATTTCTACGGTATCGAGTAGTTGTTAGTTATTAATGTAAATCTCTAAAATAAAAATAACTCAAGGTGCCTTGTTAAAAATACAATGTAATGTCATAGTCAATCTTAGTAGGCTTTTGTACATACATGTATGTCTTAGACTTCAAACATTGACATGTAATATTAGTAAATGCCCTGCCACGAGCGGTCTTAGTTACCAAAGGGATACTTGTACGCTATGGCTCATATCCAAGTAAGGATTATATGATATTTTAACATAAGTAGACCGACATACGCAGAAGAGATCTTTTGCCGCCATGTCCAGAACGTCGCTTACCATATTTTGAAACTGTGGTGTTTATGTGAAGGATATGCAAGACACTATGTCAAAATGAAAGAAGGCAAAATTGCATTCATAGTTTTATAAAAGGACAATCACCTCTGCTCGAAAGCAGGCGCAATTGAAGTCTTCGGTTGACAAGGGCGTTGATCAAACGGGATCATCTTGGGAAACATACGACCGCAAATGATCCTGATGTCTATTTGGGGCTCAACTACCATCTTATCAATAGACATTCTAAACTATATTGTATTTAATGCACAAAAAGCTCGATCACTCTGTGATGAAAGTATGGCATTTTTCCATCCAGTAACTTCCAGTCCAGTAACTTTTGTTCTTTTAGTTTTGAGATATTAATTTGTGGAAAAAAGTATTGATCTAGCTAGATGGCTTCAAAGCTGCATACGTTAGGTCATATGAGTTGTGTTGAATCAGCATTAGTATAATTTTTCGAACGTCGATTTCACAGTGGTAGATGTGCCAAAATCGTCACCAAAAACTAACCAAAAACAAAAAATTCCTGAAAGCAAGTGAAATTTTTGCAAAAAAAATTTGGTACTTTCTGCAATTTAGTACCAACGAAGGCACACATGCTGCTCAGGCCCATAATAAAATTAATGCTGTTCATACTCAGAATACGTTTTTTGGAAAGAATGGCTCAAGAGTAGCAGTGTCGCGTTCGTTGTGACTTTATCGATGGAAGAAATGCTCTCCGTAGTGGTCAGTCAACGGATGAAAAATGAAATAATCAAAGTTGAACAAGACAATTACCCGTGTAACCATTACACTGCCACCACCTAACCTAACCATTATACTAAGCATCCACTGGCAAACTTGTTTGAAGCTTTTGACTACAGAAAAGCTCGACTTTTGATGAATAATACACTCGATAGTGTCTTCATTTTTGAAGCTCTATAAAAATACAACAATATGTCGAACCATATCTAAAGCGGCTAGTCACGCTTGATGAAACGTGAATCATATATGACTTTAATGTGCGAAAAATATGTGCTCCATATTCTGTGTCAAAGCCCAAACTGCACCAACGAAGCTGCTATATGTTTGATGGAACAGGAAAGAAGTCGTGCGCTATGGGGTGCTGCCACCGGGCAAAACAATCAATTCAGATGTTTACTGTTAACAATTAATGAGAATTAATTACTGAAAAAGTCGAGCGGAATTAGTGAACAGAAAATGTACCCTCTTTTACAATGGCAACGCCAGACTACCGCATACGTCTTGAGGTATAAATTTTATAAGGATGGGATTACGGTCTTGATACAAAGGTCGCAGAAGTTCATCGGTGAAAACAGCATACATTTAATTTAGTCGTATTATTTTAGAATAGACAAAAACTTGCTTTCATTCTAGCGCGACGAACGATCAATACTTTTTTCGGCTACTTAAAATGTCCTCGGCCCGCCTGTCAGCAACAGAAATGGGGTATACATAGAATGTACGGGGTGTCCAACGAATTTCGAGACAGCTACGATCACTACAAAAGATACTAAACTTTGACCGGCGACAGGGCATTGCAGGGCAGAAGCAGGCTAAGTGTCTGCAGCCACTATATGCTAGCATAGCAGGACCCAAATGGAATTTTTGATCTTGTTTGAATTTGCTCTCTTGCCTGTACAGTGAGCTTGATCCCAGCCCTATTTTAAATTCGAGAAGAAGGAGAAACCAACTGGGGACGATAAACGTTAGCAAACGAAGTGAGGTCGTGAAAATTTGGTGAGCTATTGAAAGCCAGAAGTGGCTATCGCTATGACCTCTGAGGCAAACGACTATAAAATAAGAGACAAAGGGGAGTGAATACGAGTCAACGAATAGCGACACGGAAAGCGGTAGGTAGAAATGCGAGCTTCGACTGTAGTAGGACTAGGATAGGAGCTAAGAAGGCAACTGTGCGAAATATGTCTAACTGAAAGACCTGGACAGGGGGGCGTAACCCTAACCCGCTTTAAACTGATGATTGGGCTGGGGTGAACGGACAGAAGATTGAGAAGAGATAGTCTCTCTAGCGAGCTCCTCTTCTCCGATTCCTTTCGCATTTCAAGCGTGAGAAATCAAACGAGCGGGCGCAAAGAAAGGAGGAAGTGGACAGGGAAGGACACCCGGAAGTCGAGGGTGAAATGTCTGCGGAAAGGCGCTGGACAACGTGTAGCTCAAACGTCTGCGAAGGTTTACATTATATAAAAGCGTTGTCAATGTACGGAGAAGCTGAGGTTGTCAGGACAGTGAGGAAGACTGAAATAATAGGAACGCTGATGATGATGACAGCGATTCTGATGATCATGTTGCTAGTGATTTTAATGATGACATCAATGGAGGGAGCGGGGAAGTCAAGCGAGTCAACGCAAATGCAGGGCGTGGCAACCAACTATGGATGGCTGCCATCGCTGCTTCGCCGCCTCCACGATGATGGCTATAGTGAACAGCGACAAACGATGGCTTCTTCTCCTCGATTCCTTCGTCTTCTCTTCCCTATTTGCTATAGACGTCGCTGGTCTCTGCCACGCCGTACCGGCAGCTGTGCTGCATCAGTCTACAGTATCGGCAAGACTTTGAAAAAATTTTTTTCACCTTTTGCATGATCCGTTTTCCGACAGATCGTCCCCTTCTGCGTTCCCCAACCCGCGTGGTCGGACCGCGTTACAAAGGCGTGCGCCGTTACTATATTCCCCTGCTACAGGGTAACGCTATCCTTGTTCTCATCTTTTTGAGCCCCTTGCTTATTCTTAGAGACGTGTTCGAAAGAACTTTTCCCCACTCCGTAGTCCGCTCTTTCTGCTCTCTTACAAGGTACTACGAGTTCCTTTTTTGTGTTCCTGTCCTATTTTGTCCGCTCTAGCAACTCTCTCACTGTTTTTCTCGTAGAGAATTCGAGTAGGTATAATTGAAGAAAAAGGCCGAGAAGGAAAAGACAGATGAGTTAACTTAGACCATCTCCATAAAGGACGGTATGAGCAGCAATGGGCGTTACTCGGGCTGACGTTGTCCTATGTTCCCTTCGCATCCTTTAGGAATGTCCGTCCCTCGCTCTTTTCTATTCCCCGTACGCCTCGGCGCATGCGGAAGACTATAGGGGGTAGAGTAGGTCGAACCGATCCACTCAAAAATGGTCAAGTGTTCAATTCGAACTAGCTTCATTCAGAAGGAAAAGATAAAGGGCATTTAAGTATAATATGAAACAAACGATAAGCTGGTAAGCGGTTTTAGCACACTTGTCAAACGTAGGTAGCTACCTTAGCATACGTATTAGGCATCAAGCAGCTTATATATGAAGTGATATTAACACGTATAACATGTAGAGTTTCAATACTGCTTATGTTATACAGAGGGGGCAATGAAAAGTCATTGGCTGAATTGCTATTATAGAATCGTTTTTCTAAAAAAAAGAACGCGTTTGACCGTTGTCGCCTTAGGACCTAATTGTCATAAATACGCTATTTCGATTTTATTTGGAAGATAAGTAGTAGATCAACTAGAAGCATATAGCAGACCGATGAGAATAGCTTTAGCTGCGCTATTCAGGCGTTCATGCAGGTTACAGTTACTGGTTTAAAAGATCTTTGTTTATTTCGCTCAGAAGGAAAGCTACCAAAAGCCTGAGAATGGTTTTTATGGTAGCGAAACGCAACCTCGTCAACTTCTGTCTACAATAAGGGTGCAGTTGGTCTAAATCTAGTAAATCAGCAAGTACATAGTCTAAATACGTGTGTACCAGAAAAAACGACGAATCGTTTCTCAGGCGCTTATGGTCACACCCACATTTATGTACACCTTATCATAGTTCGCCGTTGTACCCTTGTTTGTAGTAAGAACCATGCTTGTGGTGGCAAATAGATCAGCATAGTCTTTTTCGATCTCTTTAGTGCTGCTAAATGAGGTAAGAGAGGTGCTCATGTTAGACAACAGACTCCAATACAGAGCCTCGGATCTTCGCAGTTAGGGAGAGTACGCAAGCGCCCACCGCATTCGAATTTCTCGAGAAACGGCTTTTATGGCAAAATACTTTACGCGGCTCTGTTTATCTGCCAGATCTGCCGCAGAAGCTTAAATGTGATGTTAACTGTGTGGTACTCATATCTCGGGTATATTACTGGACGCTGTTGCGTGATTGCATGTAATGTATAGTGAGTCGCATCGAACGTTTTATTGTATTAATTTAAGAAGGTTCCTAACTCCCCTATACAGTTCTTGCATTTATTTTTACTTTTACGTACTGAGATTAAAAACATCATCAACATAAAACTCGTACAACTTATCCGTTTTGAAATCAAGGCCGGTACTGTCTCTCTGAAGGTCGCTACCTATTGAAAGGTCAAGTCAGTGAGGAGTCTAATCTGAAAAACGCAATGTGCAAGGATGTCCTGTTGAGTGTCCCACAGTGTTAGCACATAGGTCATATAATGGACACACGCGAGTAGTGTCCTCAGATTCACTATTGCATTATTTTTTGCACTCTTCGGCGTCTTTTCTTGCAGAGAAAATGGCCGCTCCCGTCCCATCGATTGTCTTTCACAGAGGTTTAATTAAACTATCTGTAATTTAGCACATAATAATCGTTGTAACAATAGTTTTCATGTGATATTACATCATTACAATGTAATGCCATGTACTGAGATAATAACGTAAATCTGCTATTGTCAGATTGACGCACCTTGTGAATACGGAATGGCCAGCTTGCTTTCATGAGCCAACATTTAATTCAGGCTTAAACCAATAGATGATATTTTTCTTATCACTAAAATGAGTAGACAGCACCTAGGTTACTACATCCACTAAGTGAAAATCACTGAAAAAAAAACTGTCAGGCTTTCCGCTTAAAAACAAGGCACTCTTTTTGGCATCCGGTGGTTGTGTATACGATATTCTCGCGTCTACATGAACTTCTTAATTATACCATCATAATAAGAGACTAAGCTTCTGTCTTCCAAAGCGCTGCATACATATTTTTCTGGTTGTCAATGCTGCTGGCTTCCCGTCTTTGAAAATATTTCAATAACAACGGAAAAAAAACGTGGTCATGGGTTCACTTTTGCTGCATACACTAGCATACTGAAAAATAGTCATACCAATATTAGTAAGTATCATAGAGACACTTGATATATTAATCGATACGGTGATCCGGTTGCTTTCGTCGGTGATCCAATACGTCGGGTAGAGATGCCCCACCGTGACAAATAGGGAGGTGAAGGTCCCCGAAGACTGCGCAGATGTCCAAGGCATTGTCTCGTCCCTTCTTGCTCTTCATGTATGTGTGAATAGTTCGTGGCACGACTTAAGCTGAGCGAAGAGTGCACGCCACGGCACCAAAGAGAAAAACTACGACGGTACATCGTGGCGGCTTGACTGGGGCGAGCTTGGTATAGCACACCTAACGATGATTGGAGGTAACGAGACTTTTGATAGGACGGTAAAAGTGAGTAAGCAACCAAAGGATATTGCCTACCTCGCACCAAAAGACAGAAGGCGCACAAGGAAAAAATCTCGCCCCCTCACGGTGTAGTCTTCTGTTGGTAACGGCAATATAGCTTCATTCACACGACTACGCCGCTGGTACAATAACAACATTTGGGTATCGCATTGACCGAAGAGAAAGAATCATCGATAAGTGATTTGCGCCTGCAGTTGAGCTGAGTTGGTAGCAGTTTACTGCTCTGGCAAGGTTTAGGTTTAGCGTTGCCGCAGTCATTCATTGGTAGCTCAAATAAAAAACATCTGCATCTTAGGAGGAAGCGTAAAGAACACCTTGCGACGTTCGAGTTCAATAGACCTTTAAGCTCATGTGAAGTCATATAATATCAATGAGCTCAACGTGTTCGACATACCCTGTCCACAGAAAAAAACGTGATTTCTAGTGTAGGGGCTTGTAGTTAGATTAATAGCTACACACCGTACAGCTTCTGTTAAGGTGAATCACTGTAGATATTCTATGCTATCAAAGAGGTTTTGGCCACTTATCCCTTTCAAAGGTAAAATGGTGGCCTCGTCTAATATATTATAGTAAAATGTTCAGGGCAAATGAAAATATCTATTGCAACGATTGCCCGTATGCTTTTATTAATATTGGTCAGTAAGTGCCTACGAGATAGTATATACAATTACCAAGATACTAAGCTTAAGTACCAATTGCATACGGATCAAAGTGAGGCCAAAAGATCTCAAATGTCTATTTAATAATTTTATTATTACAAAGAAAAATTGTCAATATTTCGAATTTTTTTAAATTTAAATCGCTTTTTTACAACTGGGGCACAAACTGCCCCCAGAGATCAGACAGACAATTAACAAAAGTTTATTATACACATTGTTTGTCGTCGCGCTTTTTGACAAATTCTACCTGTATATACTCGTAGGGAAACAAACACATTCGTGTTTTGTTGAGAAGATTACCGGCCTGTTTTCCGGCATCCCGACATTAAACAACCTTTTTCGTTGAAAGGTAAGAGTGAGCCAAAAGACAGTGGACGGTTGGAAATAACAGTCTTTTTTTGTAGTTGGCGTATACACGTCGTGATTTATTGTAGGCGTATGCTGATGAAAACTATAATAATATTTTTCATTGTTATTACTCAATGTTTCGTAATAATGTTTGACGTTAAATTTGAATTAGCATGTCGCCTTTTTTCTGGTCATTCTCAGCAACGTTTTGCAAGCCTTGAAGTAGGACAGAACCTAGTGGAGGCGTAGAGAGGCACTTTGTGTGTCAGTACGTAGCTGTAAAGGTGGCGGTATATTCGCGTGTTTCCATCTGACAGGCAGACTCTAATATGAGCGTTTCTCTGCGAACACACGCTGACCATGCATTTCACTAACGGCTCTCGTATACTGCTCTCCTTCCTTTTGCTCAGCATAATGTTTAAGTCGTTTTCTTTCGGTCTTCCTGTCGTCGGCGGGGGAACTCGCTTCCCATTGATGCCCGAATGGTCTACTCCCTGCTACAGGTGACCCTCAAGTGGAGAACCAAACAGAGTTCTGTCTAACGTCAACTCTCGTACACCTCACCTGTCTCCGGTCTCTCATTTTACATAAAATAGGCGTCAGTATGACAAGAATGCGACCTCACACAAACTAATTTGAATTTTGCACTGGGCCAGCTTTCTTCGGCCACTGTAACCCGTTCCTATCAGCGACTGTTTCTCATTCAAACTTCCAACCGTCATTGTACCAGCTGCTTTGATTCGTCCTTCTTTCTGCTATAACCCAACTTGTAATAGGTGTAGCAGTAGTGGCAGTGGTTCTGCCAGAGAGTTGGCAGGACGAAGGAAAGCTGAAGGGCAACGTATGTGCTTGGCCTGTAGGTCGTTTGATCTGTTGTTGGTCGTTGTAGCCCGCGAAAGGAAGCAAAAACCATGTGTGTTCGTTTCTTTAAAGGCGGGCGGGCCGATGGGCTTGCAGGCAGGCAGATGGGCCTGTGAGCACAGAGTACGGGGGAAAAACCCAGAAGCGGTATCGCGCCTGCTTGTCGCTCGGGCGATGCTTTTTTTTGGGGGGGCTGGAAGCTAAAAGGAACGTGGCCTTCGCTCATACTGTCGCTACTGCTGCTGTGTGTTCGCTGGCTGCCATTAACGTGTAATATACGTACGTCGTAGTACAGGCAAAGAAATGGGGATGAATGGGGTGGCAGCTGGGGCTTACCAAAAGGGGATACTGTCGGAATATGGTAACGGGCTGTTCGAATATAGAGGATTTAACTAAGCTAGCCGCCATGGCCACCGTCGCTAGCCCCTTGGGGCGCTATGTAACTATTCCAAGCTACCGTCGTCGTCTAATCTCACTAAAAGGCCTCCCTGTCCGCCGACGCAGCCAAGAAGAACCGCATAGCAATAGGCCCCGCGGCTTCGACTGAGTTCTGACCACCGAACGAGTCAGTGGCCTTCTAGAGTCGTTTGGAAAGGCGGTTTGTTCGTTCCTTCACTGACTCGTCTTCGCGGCGCTGCTGCTAGCGGTTAAGTGAAGGCACTGGGCCAAAGTTTGGATCGTGACACTAGGTTGGTCGCCAAACAAGTACGGACTACGCCACCGTACAACACATTGTTGTCAACATGTAGGGAGGCAATACATTCCACTTGGAGGACACCACACTTCACGTATCTACGTCGTATCACGGAGATAAACACATCAGCATGAATGAAATGGAGAACGGAAAAAGGTAGGAAAGAGAAGGTCCGGTCCGACGTCGGCGAAGACGACGAGAGGATGAAAGTGCGTATAGAAAACGGGATCAGCCGCCGTGACGACCTCAAAGTGCGCCCCAAAAAGCGGCGTGTTAAGCCGGAGTCGCAGCTGTTTCTCGACGACGTAAACATAAATTCATCGGCGTCGTCACGGCCGCGGACCAAGGGGATCCCATAGATGTATAAAGACTATGCACTGCGTTGTGCACCCTTTTTCGTCTCGAAGCAGGGTGTCTTTGACCTTCGGTTGACCTTCAGAAACGAGGGACTGCAACATTCGGGCGATCTAACGGAACAACCCGATGGTTGTGGAATTTATTTCTGGACTCCTACGGACCCGCCATGTCTTAGGCGATGCGTAGGAGCCCAGAAAACGAAGAGCCGCTAACACCAAGTGTAGTGGTGCTGCGGCTGACGGCGTCGCCGTTATCATGGCCTGATTTGCTAAACTTGGAATGGGAGCGCGCTGAGTAGCGGTTCAGCCCAGTCAACGAGCGCGTCTATCAGCTTAGCTTAAACTTTTGCGTCTTGCGTATTGTTTGTCGTTGCCCGATACGCGAAAGGACAGTGTACAGTACTACCACTATTAAGCACCGCCCAGGCAAGAATAAAACATTTGCCTAGGATTGTATTTATTTACAGGATCGTATTTTTCGAAATTATTAATATACTTGGCACCAAAATGTAAACAATTATAGCGCAAATTACACTAAAAATAGCTAAGCGTCTCGTTTCGCTGTGAAGAACATTTAACATATATCAATGTATTCGGCTTGGAATCAGCATAGCCGTGTCGATTGTTTCGTTGGTGTTTTTTCGAGCATTGAAATACTCGCAGGGCGTCTCCACGGGAAATGTTTTCGCTGTGTTAAGAGCGATGTCGTCGTTGCCATCGTTGGGTAAACCTCATTAGACTATGAACTATCAAAGAACATGTAAAGGCCAATAGATAATCTAATAAAAACTACCTTTGAACTCAATATCCTTACTAAGATATTCCTCGTGTGCTTTAACTCTAATACTATTAGTTGCAATTTGGTTTACGAGAGGCGTAGAAGTTGCTCCAACCTGTCTCCGACGCTCACGTTATTATTAAAATTTAGGAAGTTATTAAAACCTACTTTGTATAGGGTTATGAATAAAAAGTTGGACACATATAATAGATAACATCGTCTTTTAGGTTTTCTCCCACCAAAGAAGAAAGATTTATTTGTATAGTCCTGTGAGTTCGATATGAACAGTGAGTTGAACAAAAGACATAAACGGAGTAGTAAAAATTATCAATACAATCGAATGTACCTTCACTCTAAGTAACAACTATGATCAACTTATACATCTATGATAAAGCGATTAACATTTTCGTTAAAGACTGCTATTAGTGTAAAGCTGTTCTAGTCTTTCTGGTTCATAAATGAGAAATATTTATGCAACATAACCTAGGTATATCACTATTGCTGACGTCAACGAATTAATCGTGTCCTGAAGTTGAGTTACGATACTCTGCGCCTCAGACCTTCCCATTCTCAAGCACCGTACAACTCACCTACATGATGCTACCACGCATACAATGTTCGACCTTATCGAATGTATCATTACACTCGCGATACCCCCATACTCGGAACGAGTTACCAAGTTTGGTATGAACAACAGAGTAATAGGAGTCGACAAAGCTTCAAGTGCTATCATTTTCTTCCGTGCCACCCTTGATATTGTCGCGCTTCGTTTCTGAAACCCTTACTTGTTCAGGAATACACCAGAACTCCGTTCTTCTTTCGTTGAACTGTACGAACGCCAACGTCGCCAGCTCGGCAGATCGGGCAACGTGACTCAGACCTGGTCACGTACGTACGACTTGCCCGATTCACTAGTTCCGCTGGGGCACATCCATGAAGGAGATATGGCAAAGCGATGATACGTCGAGTGATAACATAGGTGGATTCTTCGGACGGACGAAGAAGAGATTACACCGTGCCGTTGTCTCGCCCTGACGAACGTCGAGTTTATGAAGATTGACACAAAACAAGCAAACGCGCACCAATGTGTCCTCATCGTCAGAAATAAGAAGAGCTTGCGCGGTAGAAAGGCGTCGTTATCCAGAGAACAAGTTGCTTTATAACTGCTCCCCAGCAAATCGCAAAAAAAGGTGCCATGAAACGATGCAGAACTGCATATCAAGTATTTATTAGCTTAATCGGTCTTAACGAGAAAGGAATGGGTTTCCAGTTAGAACAACGCACGCGTATAGTTGAAAGCTCTGCGTTTCTGGTACTGTAAGTGAATCCGGTAGCTTGCAGACCTTTGCCTTATCCCACTCCTTGGTCTAAGACATTGCCTATTTGTTCCTTACCTCCTAAGTATTAGAGCACGCTATTGTTCTACATTACAATTTCAACTGTGATCCCATATTTTCGCTACGTCAAACTTCCGTTCGCTTGCTTGTCCCTATTAGAACTTACAATGGGGTCACAAATTAGTAGGTATGTATATTCGTCGCACTCGCCCTGACTACTATTAGTTTTGGTAACAGGATCAGTGTATAAAAAGGTTCGTATTCTTCCTTTTATTCGATTTTGCAATAGCTACCTGGCGGGCTCGAAATTGAACGTTGTTCTTTATCGATATAATTTATCAGTCAAATGTCCTTTACCACAGCTATAGACATTTTATTATCAATACTAAAGTGATTATCGATATCCTTGCTACCACCAACGACGCATATAGCATTTCCCTGCTCTACAAACTACACGACGTTATGACTAGAGAATGTTCGATGTATACGGTCACTGCTGTTCATTTGGATCACTTTGGTTAATTTTTTTTCTATGACAGGCCTGTCGTTCAGCATTGGTAAGCCTCGTCCTGTTATTGCTACAATTGAGTATATTTACTGTGGCCATCGTTATTACTCGTTTATTATCGATTGCGTAATTTTATCATTTGCCTTTTTCTTTATTATTATTATTATTAATTAACTGCAACATACTCTTACCTAAAGAAAAACAAACGATCTATGGTAGATCCATCGCCAGCAGAAGGTGGGACGCATAAATTGCCAATTTATGTAGCAGTTGTCCTTCATTACTAATTAGTGATAGGTAGCGTTCGAGTTTACCATGTAGCCGTCGGATAATTTATCCTACAATGCTTCGCGTATTCATCGTGCGTCTTACGATCGAGTGTTTCATCGAAAATTCTATGAAAATTTGATTTGCTCGACACTGTTCGTCTACACCCGGGGACACTCTGGTATGCTTATTAATGCGATCGACGCGAGACTTCACTCATTGCAACACAGCATCTTATAATATATACAGCCCATCTTATTGTATGCTACAAGAACAAGACGGATGTCCAGCGAAAATTTGCCAGCATCACTAGTATCGCCGTTGTTGTCATGTGTGGTACCATTGCGAAGACCATTCATTACTTAGGTCCATCTGTTACTATATATCAATATATTTATCTCTATAAATCATACTAAATGCTTGTGTACGATATTTCTCATCGATTTCCGCCCGTCATGATCGCCGTCAGCGTCAGCCACTACCGCGATGATTTTTTTCCTAATACGTTTCATAACTGCGAATAAGAGCGATAACATTTTCTAATTTCGAATAGGCCACATGCATGAATGCACGAATCAACGGACGTACGGACGCCGCAGCAGCAGCAGCGGCAGCAGCTAAACCTTCGGATGTGCGTCCGCCGGTAAACACGATGAGAGGCAACAGCGAGCCAGGTAGTACGGACAGGCGATAATGGGTACGTCGTTGCTGGTTGACTATATATATTATAGACAGACGCGCTTGCCTGTCTCTTTATTGCCATATTGATGACACTGCGTCACACTTTGGCGTCCGCGGGCCCCTGCTGTGGGTGGTAGGCGGTGGTACAGATGTGACCGCTTTTTCTGCTGTAAAAAAAGGACGCGTTTATGTAGAACCGGCAACAATCAGCAGTAAATGAGTGGTGAAGGGCTCTTTCAATCGATTGATCTAGGTGTTATGAGTGTTCGGTACCGTGTGTCGCTCTTCAAAGCGAGCTAACTAGCTGTTTTGGTTGCTGTCTATTATCGCACTAGCATTAAGGCCACATTTGCTAGTCTTGCTGGTGTCGTTGATCTTCTTTCCCAGTGGCCGTAGACGATGACGCTGGTGGCTGCCTGTGTTTAACAGTGATAATATACTAGTTGTTGAAAATGTACTTTACCTTTTGCTTCTTTATCATTCTTTTTTCGTTCGTTGTTAAGTTTCATTGTCGTTAGCGGGGCGAGAGGACACCTTATCAAAGACCACCGTCCGGGAAGTTTTGTCGAGACGGCAGAACGTACTGCTGCTATGATAGGCAAAAGGTATGCTATAGATAAAAGGACTATGACAGTCCAATGAGTTTTCGCCCTTTTATAGCTTCTCCCTGGTATGGCTGTGGAAGCTCAGCCAAAAGTACGTTTCTTGGTCTAATTTTGCTCATACTGGAGACGTATGACGTTGCCGATTCTTAGCGGCATTAGATTGTGGTCAAGCGCCCTTTCGGCGCTTAAAGACAGCGCGGTATAGCACTAGGTACCACATTGAAATGCGTAGCCTGTTTCACAAAACGCGTCAATCACTGGGATATAATCGAGTTAACTTATCATCGGTCTGTGACGCGAGCAGCTAATGTCCTTACCAGATCTGTAGATCAAAACAAAAACTTAAAAATGTTTCAAGTTCAGTACTGTCTTACGTAACCGTTGTCTCAGACGTCAGAATGATATTTGTGAGCACCGCTTCTAGTGTGTGTACGATATATCTGCTCACTTGCAGCGTAGCCCGGGAAGGTTGCACTTCATATTTAGTTCGTCAAGTGAATTCTCAAGTACCCGTCTCCAATCGATTAAGTAGTTTTTGTTTCTGATTAATTAAAGGTAATATTGGTAAGAGATGTCCCATCTTTCTACAGGAAAAAAGAAGAAGAAGAAAATGTTTGGCCAGATCCGATCTTTCGTGGCGGCGTTCTTAAATAATATCCCGCTAACCATGTCCTAAACTATGCACAAATCTAACCAATTGATTGTTATTCCAGAAACAATAACACTTTATAATCACGATCAGAAGAGGCTTTCCGTCCAGTTCTATCACTCATTCAGGTCGTTTTTATTGACGGTCGCGTACATAAATTTCTACACACGCACGCACCGTTTGCGACGGGGCTTAGTATAATTAATTCTTCTGTGTTACTAGAAAAAAGAATTACAGCAGTGACAGCATCAGAGTCATCGAAAAAAACCAGCACCTATCATATAATATGTACTGCGTAAGACAAAGTCGCTAAGACTAGCGACGTTGGTAGTTCGAGTTTCAAAAAAATACGCCGCAGGAAGACAGCGGCGGGGAACACGAACGCGCTGGCGATAACACCTATGACGACAGGAAAGATGAAGTAAAATGCCAAAGCGAATCGCCGAAATCGGGGAAATTACCTTTGAGTCTGCGAACCCCTGATCATTATCACGGCTACCAGAGACAGATCGATACGAGATAAAACGCGAATAGTGCTTGTCGTTGTTGATGGCGGCAGCAGCAAGAGCAATGGGACGCGATCATAGAAACAGACAGACGGTAGGATAATCGTTATCCGGGTAGACACAGACACATTCAGACGGACGTTGGCCTGATGGTCCGTCTGCTTGTCGGACAAGCTTAGGCCAAGTAGCGGACCGGCGCCAATCAACCGCCTAGTAACTGATGACGGCAAGGCAAGTCGCGACAATACAAGCGGATGTAACAACTGTAGCTGCGAATCACCTATGTGTCAAGCTTAACAGCACCACGAAAACGGCGGAACTGAACTGAAGTCGTAAACCATTGTGACTTTGACAGCATCAGTAACAGCAGCAGCAGCAGCAATAGCTGAAGCGTATCACAGTAATAACCGCAGTGGCCATCGAGAGTACCGCGACGAATGAGCACCAAACGAAAAGCGAACAAGCAACGACAGCAGCAACCGTAGTAGGACCGATTCGGGACTCCCTGTCCGCTTTGGCGTGTCGGGAGTTTGTACGGTAGCAGCGCCCTTCACGACAACAGGCTACAATGTAAGCAGGTAACAAGCGTTCAGCTGAAGACGCTATTGATGCTACGGTTGCAATGAAGATACGGTAGTAGCAGCAGTGGCGACCATATAGGAGACGTAACTAATCAAAACGAACTGCTGGCCGATAGATGGGTTACTGTAAATAACCCAATAATTGCATTTATGAAACTGTAGTGTTTTATAGGGAAAATGTCAATGGAAAAAGGCTTTTCTGTTCGTTGCTGGCTACACCTGCATTTTGCTGTGTTGCTTTTAGCAACATTGTTCGAACTGTTTTTCCAAGTACCGCCTATGTTACTTCGACAGAAATAGACAGTTACGGTTGGTATACTTATTTGATGGAAATTACAGATGAACGTACTCATAAAAATGGTGTTGGTAACACCAAAAAAAATGCGGTAAGTTCGACCTTGGTCAACAAGACGTGTGGTACAATGCAAAAGTCGCGTTCGAAATTTGTAATCAAAGCTCACTGATGGAAAAAATAGGAGCGCGGCCTAAGGCCAACAAGTACGAACATTTCTAATTAATTTAAGCGTTGCGAAAATTTCTTCATTAAAAAAAAAAATGATCCCAATTCAGTAGTGGTAACTGGCGTCTTCTGGATAAAAACTTACAGCTGAGAATATGCTTTCGTCTATGTCTAAATTAATTTGATGATTTAAATAAGGTCAATACAAGCCGTTCCTGGTAGATGCTCTTATATTTTTTGTTAATATAAGGTTTCTCGTACTGAACTTAAGACTTTATAGACTACATGTTTAGTTTATAGACTCACGGTTCTATCTGATGATAAGGCCAAATATAAACGAATTAAAAACTGCTTTGAGTGAGTTGACGGATGGCTTGAGGAACATATAAAAAGACAATACAAACCCAGAAGCAGGTTAGCAGGACATCCTTGAACCCGTCCCTTCAACAGCTAGTAAGAATCGAGGAGCATTGTCTGAGTGCCTATTGCTATGCGTATTTGATCTGGCGACCTGTGAGTAATTAGCTTCACTATTTAATGTCGCGTCCGAACGAAAGGGCAGTCAACCCACTTTAAAAGAAATTTGAAAATCGTTTAAGCTTTGACCTTCCTATTGACAGCAGACTTTGTTTCTATCTGCTGACGAACGCTGTAAAGCCTTCGCAATTCGATTGGTTCAGCCAGCCGTGAAATCTCGACCAAGAGGCTGTACATCCCAAAAGAAGACTTATTGAACTGACATAACTGTCTCTTCCGGACTGAGGCCCTTGCGACAAGAACCGCGTGCTCTTCTATAGATTTACTTGTATCTCAGTGAGCAAATATTCTTGAACAATGTTGATACAGGGTCAGAGTAGTAGCAAAAATCAAACCTTCCATAACAATTATAGTCTTAGCTCACGTTGCTTGCAACTGCTAAAGGTAGCATAGTTACTCATGAAAAAATCTCACCATGGTGATCCTGTGTCTGCATGGGGCTCTAGGACAAACAGTATTTTTTGAATCGAGGCTGCTTGTCACTGCTCTCGCAATTAATCTCAGTAATACGGGTAGTCATTTTATACTTCAACGTGCATACAGGATGCGATTTGCGATGGTTCATAGGCATAGCGTTTTGACAAGAGAACGGTTAAATTTGGCCTAATTGTTTATCGGCGCTATTTTCTGACATAATAATTTGACCATCATGGGTAGAGCACTGCGATTCATCGAAATATCGTTGCAGAGATATCGTCAGTCTAAACCGAGTCCAACAATCATCAGTGCACCTAACAAACGTTGACGCCTACGCTACATTTACGCTAACGAAGATGGCTGACGTTAATGTAAGGTAGGCTCAGGTGCATTGACGGAAATTCGAGTTATCCCAAACAGCGTTTGTGTTGTCATCGTTGTATGGCAAAGCCATGTTATAAAAGGATGCTTTGGTAGATACTCCTTTTAAAACTTCACTTCTTTCGGAGAGCGACGCAAGCCATTGCCTCGTAGAAATCTTATGCATATATATACTTTTGTTTGTAGTACACTACTATGTCCATTATACCAGAACTTCAAAATATAGAACGAATTAAATAGAAATACATATCTAACTATACAAAGATTTACATGCAAATTTCTGTATTATTAAACACCTACACAAAATGCTTCTGCTATTTGGCAATTTATCATATATACGTTTGTTTAGTTACTTTACTGACTAATGCATCAGATGTGCTATTCCATGTAAAACAATGTTACTCTCCTATCGTTTCGTCCGGAAGCTCGCGCAAGGCTGCCTATTACGTGTGTGTGTGTTTGTCCGAATTTCGAATGTCCGTTTTCTGTTATCGAATGCGCGCAGTTGATTCAATTTGTTGAAAGTTTCCTTTGTTTTAAGGACAAGCTGCACCCATCGTGGACGACAAGATATGGCCTGGCGAAATGGATCAATTTAAGGGAAGCAGAAAAGGAATCAAGAAAACGTCGAAACACGCGATCACTTCTCGTCACAGCAATTCATGGAAGATACACTGGAATCACGCGTGTAGCCTCTGTTACGGCTGCTGACTGCCATACTCTATCGTATCAGATTCACACGAGGACGCGGCGTGTCCTGACGTATGTTGGTGTCTACGTAACCCTGGCAAGCAAGTCGCTGCGCTGAACGCGCGTCACCCATTCGTACGTGAAATGTCCCTTGACGGCCAAGCGCTATATCCTCATATCCAACTCGTTTTTCTCATGGTATATTTTCCAACTGAATTCTTCAGTCAGAGCCTCAGTCATTTTCATCGCCGAAGGGCGAAGAACTGCTGGTCTACAGAGTTCAGCAGCAGTCCGCTTACGAATATGCGATTTATATTTCGGCTCTGCTTGCTGTATTGTTCTAGTAGCCCTTTGCTGTGTTCCGTTCATCGCCATTGCCTCTTCGGTGGGGCAACCAACCTTTGACCAGCAGCCGCGGGTCCGTGCGAGCTCGTAGACATAGCATCAGCAGCGATCGAGGCAGCCTGCGGCCTCCTCTTTTCCATCAGACAACGCGGACCCGATTTTCTGCTGCTGCGTCCGCCGCTGTCACGGTCGCCACCAACTCCCTTGAGTTGCCGTAAAACGCTCTCTGTATCTCTTTAGGCATCCGCTCGTGCATTGGCCTACCTCCCCTCGCCATTCCATCTGGTATGGGGTTTGCGCAGTTCTTATCATTGCTGCCGCCGCTGCCGTAACTCGTAGATGCCGCAGTGTAGTAGTCGTCGTCTTAGTAGTCGTACTAGCGGTAGTAGTCGCAGCCGTAGTAGTCGTAGATGCCGCCGCGCTTCTTCAATTTGTCTGAGAGCATTTGCTCAAGCGGGCGTATTCGACTGTTTGTGCACGATTGCCCTCATGCGCCTTTGAAAATGGACTGACGATCTCCCGGAAGCGGAGTGCGGTTGGGAGACGGAAGACTGAACGACAAGGAGCGAGAAAAAGGATCGAGCTGTTCATAATAGCAAGTAGAATGTTGGGAGGTATAGGTCGGTGCGCTGTCTGCATTGTTATGGAGTAGCAGTTTCGTACGCTCACGCGAAGAAAAAGTTCCGCGCCACGAGCTAGGCTCGCCAGATTACATATGAACCCAACACTATATATATGGAAAAGGACAATGAGACAATTCATATTCATTTCTGAAAAAAGCTATATCGTTTTCTCAATATTTATTGAAAATGCACTTTTTTTTTACTAATAACGTATATTGAAAAAAAAAATTGTTTGCGCTGGCTTTTCTTAATTGTTAGAAGGAGATGTGCTTCTTTTTTTGGGCCGAATTTAGCTAGCGTATTACAGCAGGCTGCAGTAGGGCTTTTCGAAAATCTCGTTCTTATTTAGCTTCAGAGGTTCTATATTAACCATGATGCGAACAGCTTCTGTCACACAAAGCGTGCATGAATATATATAGCGATGAACGTGGTTGCGCTATGTTTGGTGAGCCACGGTGATCGTGGCTACCTTTTCCCTGTTTCTTTTGCGGACAGGGTGTTTTTCGGCTGCTTGGAATCGATGTTCTTGTTATTCGCGAAAGCTAAGCAAAATACAAGTAGCACAGGCCATGGTGAGTTCTCTCGAGGGCCTCGAGGCCTTTCCGTTGTGTGCTCTGGTCTGCGTCTATGCTGGTCTGTCTGTGTCTATGTGAGGGTGTATTGAAGGGAGCCCGATTTTCGTTGTGTTCAGCTAAGTGGCCGCTAGAAGTCACGTCTTCGGATCTTCATCGCCCAGCCATCGGCAAGAAAGCGAAATCTCGTAGAGCTGACGCCAAGAAACGGAGGCGATATTAGACGACGATGGCGAAGGTGGGTGAAAGTGAGTTGCCGGTAAAGTTGTCGTTGCCAAGGGTAGTACTACTACTTTTGCTGCTGCTTGAAGATCAGGCGTGTCCAGGCTTCTAGGGTGAGGAAGTGGGGACTAGTTTGGTACGCATAGTACTTTCTGGGTAGCTCCCTTGAGTTAGCAATAGCCGCATAAGTGGACGATAGAGACTACACGGATAGACTTTTCAGCTTGGCCCTCAAAGTAACCCGACTAACCTGCGAGGCTCGTTCCGCGTAAAGCGCGGGGCGGGGCGCGGGATGAGGGGCACTAGAGGGTGGATGCATGCTGGAGTAGAGCGAGGGAAAGCTAAAAAGTCAAGGCCTTTCTGCTGTCAAATATGTATGAAGTATCTCTGAGACTACGCCAAGTATAAATGTAAGCGTACCGTATCTAGCAAAAACAAGAAGTAAATGTTTACATACAGTCGAAGAGTAACGGTTGAATAATTCAATTGTCTGCAGTAGCGGCAATATATTATTGTAGTTGATCGCCTTTGTGAGATTTCTGACCATTCTAGTTCTGCTGTACGTACGTTTTCTTAGCGTGCAGAAGAGAACGGAATATTGTCACTGCGGAACAAAGCCAACTCCTAAATGTTAACGGCGATCCCGCCTACGCGAGTAAATTATATTTTTTTTCTTAGTATACTGCTGTGCTCACTGTGCATCTTACCGCATGCCATTGTTAACTACTAGTCGAGTTTGCCTGATAGAATTTGAGACGTCTTTCGATTTGAGACAGACGCGCCTTAATGTATACCTATGTATACCTGACTTCGTACATTTTGTAGAAGTGGGTGGAGGCGCTGCTGCATGCTCCTGAGATTACGACTGTTGTTGTTGTTGTTGTTTGAACGTTAGCCGTATTAAAATGCTAATTATATGTAGTAGAGTTTCGTCCGACGACAAAACGCAACATAGAACGTTTGCACTAGAAATTGACGCGAATTAATCCAACGCAAGGAAACGTGAAATATGCACGTACGCCCCAGTTGGGAAACTCAACTTTCTCCATTTTAAGTTAGACTCCCAGAGGGCGTTCGCAAAACTAGCGATTCCGACTGGCACTTGTTTGGTCACGAAATCTGTGACTAAAAACTTCAACCTTCGAACAATGTTGACCTCTCGCGTAAATATAAAATCCAACTTACGTTTACAAGGGGAAACCTGCCGAAAGCGTAGGAAATCATCCTTAATCTCACTTCAACGAAATACGCTACCATCATCGCCATGTGACATGAAGCCAATGATATATTTACAAATGAAGCACCTGGATGAAGGTTTTGTTTCAATTAAACTTGTCGCATAATTGTGTGGGCAATTGTGTGTGCCTTGAAATACATTTCGTAACAACAAGATTAATTTGGCTTCACTAGATATAAATATTTCTTTTTCAGAAAAGCTTAAATATACACAAAGTAAACTGGGCCTAATAAGATCCGTTTTTACCCATGCTGATCTCTCAAATGAACGTAAGTGACAAACATTCACCATTCGATGGAGTTTTACGAGTCATCATATATTTTCAATGACAAAATGAACAAAACAAAAATCTCCAGCAAGAAATTTGAAATCCAGTATATCTGAACGTCCGGTTTTAATATCAGTGATCAACTTAAACATGGATCTGAAAAAAATACTTTGGGATCACAGTCGGACCGAGCTCTACAGAAGCATATATTCTGAACGAAGCGTACACGAAATCACAGTCATAAACACACCGAGCATGAAAAACATATACACTCACTACTAAAAAAAAATGACAAAGTCAGTAAAGTCTTAAAGAAAATAATTTCTAAAAAACGTCTTCTGGCATATGGAAAGGAAAAAACTATTCAGGGTATTACATAATGAGCTATTAAGCTGTTATTCTCGGGACTAATGATGCCGAAATTCGGAGTGCTCAACTATCAATCAAACAAAAATCAAGCCTAAACAATATATATTATTTGTTTTAGCCAGCAGAAATCATTAACAGCATGTAAACAATATAGGTACGTGGGGTATAAAACTCCACACGGGCTACTCCGTAACGAATGACATCTTGAATTTAAAGCGCCTTCTAGCAGTTATTTGACTAAATGTTTGTACGTGTCCAAAAATTCTCCTACAGTAGGCCATGATGGAAGAGCGAACCGAATGATAAAAAGAAACAATAACTTTTTTGCTTGTGCGGTTTAGTCTATGTTTTTAACGAGGCATTAAAAAAAAAACAAATAATTACTTCTATCCACAATGGCCGAGATCTGGCCTTTAGCGATCTTCAACCAACATGAATTCGTTCTTTCTTTAGCAAATTACGGAAGATCCTAAATTGTCAGTTAACCTGATTTATAAAGAGATTATTAACAAAAACTACTATGTATTCAGGATAGATCAGACTATGGAAAACGGTACGGTACTTCTCAAAAACTTGCTTGGTCGAGCAAAATAAGAAACAGCAACTTTGACTTTGCAATATCTGAGCATTCGGTGGTATTAGTAAAAAGCTCTTAGTCATCAAGGTATTTTTCTTTGGCCCATATAATAACTGACCCAGAAAACCTACTACTGGCTCGTACTTAGGTAGTAGCGAGTACAAATAATGGCGTGAGGTTTTGTCAAGGGCTTCCGTGAAGTTCGGTTATTTATGTAAATGACCTGTATAAGGTCTTATTGGTACTGAGATTGCGAAGTTCACTGATGATACGCGCATCCGTACCACAGTTGAGGCAAGAGTTGACCTGAGAGAGCATTTCCAAACCGTTAGAAGGAATTGACAAACTGAGTTGACTGGGTATAATTAGCCTCTGCCTCAATATAAACAATATCAAGATACCTGAAGTTCAACATAAAAAGGGAAATTGGTTTCAAGTAAATGTTTCTCTAAGTACTAAACAATGGTCTAGGTAAGGCTATTTGAGAATCCTCAAACGATCCTTACGATCAATAATGGGGAATGGGCTACAAAACTAACCTAAAATGGGAGCTATATACACAAAAAATATAAGGGAAATTTGGAATCGGCTATGCATTATTGTATGTAGATTACATTCATCTGTATTGAAGCTAAGTTTATATATGCTCGCCGAGCTTCTATATATATATATATATATATATATATATATATATATATACGCTAGACTCCCATAAAAAATGTTTCCTTGTCGATAAAATCACACTTCTGATATGGCATATATCTATCCGGAGTCAACTATAAAAAAACGTACAGCCCCTCATCAGCACCTGAAGAAGACCCTAAAAATATATTCAGGATACGATACCTACACGGTCTGACAATTAAAAAAAACCTATAGTCTTTATATGTATAGGACAGTTGTTTATGCAAACAAATGGGAACCAAAAATAGCAGAAGCTCTACTAGCATATATATATATGTATATAATTTTCTTCAATACGGATGAAAAGTCTACCCACTATTCTATTACATTAGGTGTCAATCGAAGTTTGGCTTGTAAGCATCGAGCGAGCTCCCTCGAACCCTTCATTCAACGGAAAATTATTCGAGTACTACACAAAACTCATCTATAGACAACTCATCCTGCTCACTTTTTATCACTCAATTCAGCCGCTATCAGCATATATATATATATATATATATATAGAGCAGCTGCTTAAAAAACAGTGGTAGTCGTAATGGCAAGAACAATTATCTACGTACATATTGGACTTATCTGATTCTAGTGCAGATTATTATGTAATGGCCGAGTACCAATAAGCAAAGTTGATATGAATTTTTGGTTTCGCAGCACTTGATCGTGTAGAATGTATTTATATTCCTCAACACACTTAATAAATGTTGCTATAAATACACTAATTAGGAACTTGTCATTATACTATCCGAATTATACCACATTATACCGAAAAAACTGACGGCACTTGAGACTACCACATTCAAATCTGTCGGCTGCCTCTTCTTAAGTTAGTATTCTGATTTCTTTTTTTAGTAGTTCGACAGAAAGCTCAACAACTTTTTAGCAGAGTTTTTCAATATCGTACTTACGTAACTAGTCTTAGGCGAAAAACATGACGCAAAAGGAGGATGCACCAAGCGATGTCCCACCAGAGTGTGTGGTGGAGCTACGCTATCTGGAAATAGCCTATAAGCAAGATACGGGACTCATTCATCCTAAAGATAATACAGAGGTATGAAGTGTCTTTGAAAACAACCGAATTCCAGTTCGGCTAAGGATGTATACAATTCAGTTTTTTTTTTTACATGAAGCATAAATGTTGGCGTTAATAATTCAGTTTTGTTTAAGCTAGGACGATTAGATGACTTACTATCATTTCCTATTGCGTAAGCTTAAGTTTTCGTTGTGGTTTTTGTTATAACAGAATGTAATGGGCTGACTAATTTGTGCGAAAGGAGAATAGGTTAATTTCCGAAGTGCACCCAGAAAATTGAACAACTCCGACCTTTGCGACAATTAGATGCACACGATCATTACGGAAGTGAAGTTGCGAGAGCCATAGCAAGCACCGAGCTTCACAGTGTACTGTTATCTGAAAAAAGTGGTCCGGGATAACGACGTCCCCTGGCGGTAACAGCGGAATTGTGAACAGCAGGCTTACAATAGATCGAACGCCGAATTCTAAAACCACTTTGTATCGGCATTACCAGAAAGTCTAGCCGAAGAACGAGACGAAAGGAAAATGGAGGCAGCGGAACTGCTGGAGCAAGCCGATCATCGATAGTCTCGTAGATCAAGTCTGCGGAAACGCCGACAGTAGTTAGGTAGAACAGCAGAAGCTCTAAAAACGCTGCTATCCTGCGTTCAAATTTTTGCAGAGACACGGTGTCTGACATCTCCTGTCTTTTAGAGATTCAGCGCACTGGACAGCTACATGCAAATGTCATGGGTAGGCCCAGCGTAGGCCTATCTATAACCGCCGACAATGTTATGAGGTTATTCATCGTAAAAGGCAACTTAGGTTTTTCAAGAGTAAACAAATCAATTCGATCATTATGTAGGCAGCGCTTGAAGCAGTGAAGAACATTGTTAAGGTAATAAAAACGCGGACGAAATCAACTAATAAGATGAACACCCGACAGCGGGTAGTTTGTTGTGGAGTGCATGAATCCAAAACCTGGTCGAGCCACTGAGGCAAGGTCGACTGCACCTCACAAGAATGACAAAATTGAATTTTTGAGTAACTAATAAACAAGCCTTGCCGACCTTTAAAAATGCAGTGGTTCAGTGCATACGCGACCAATATATCAAAATGTATGCAAGTTCCTGAAAAAAGATACTAGCTCAGGGAACAAACAGAAGTGATAGTCCACGTTCCAATAGAAATGGATGTTCCCGTTTTACCCACGTCCAGAGCGCCAGTTTAAACGAAGACCCGCGTCAAAGTCCTTCAGAAAATTGACTTCGGGCCCTCAATAGAGAAGGTCACCGACCAAAATAGGCGGATGCTAAAGCCTGCAACGAGGGAAACTGACTAGAGCCTACACCTGCAGCGAGTACTGCGAACCTAAGGTTGTAGTCAACCATTTAAACACTCTAAAGAAAAAGTCATACAGTTTTAGGTAATAGAATTAGCTTACTCACTCGTTATTTGCCCCGTTGCCCGTAATATAGGCGTACAATAATGCATGTTAAGTTACGACGATCTACATCGTATGAGGCGGTCAGCGCTGAAAATAGCCATTTGGTGATTTTATTGCAGACAGATGCATGTATGATCATTACGAATTCTTGAACGACGTGACATTGTCGCAATATACGTACTCGCTGCAAATATGCTTGAGACGGTCTTATGTCTAATCTAGGCATGGAGAGATTATTTGATGCGTAATAACTTAACCCATTCAACAACCCAAAAATAAAAATACTTACTCGTACAGGCCAAAAGGGGGTCGACGAAAAATTATACGTCGTCTAATGGGTTAGTTGACAAACACTCATAATAGATATAGCATTTCAGCGAGTATGAAGTCATAAAGGCTCGATTTCTCGTGGGCTTAACAGAAGCTTCACAAAAATGTCCTCCACAGGCAGTATTTTGTCTTCTTCAGTCATCTAACCATCTATATCCGATACCGCCGTTACAGTGCTGTTATAACCGATATTTCGTTCAAGTTCGAAGTTTAATTTCAAACTTCTACACTGGGCGGACGTAATATTAGGAGGTGCTTCATTGCTCGTAGCTTGAAAATTCGTGATATCAGTACATGAGTCGGTAGATCAGTTTTGCCATGATACAAGACTATTGGGTTTTCACTATGTGTCACGGAATATAATCTAGCTTAAAACCTAAACAACGCTGTTAGGGAAATTATTTTCGTAGCTATCCCGATAACGACAAATTATCAGAAGCCGATATATTCATTTCTGGAGCTTTGTTATCATTCATTTGATACGTTATTACTCCAGATCTCTAGAATGTATAGACTATTTGTGTTTGTGAGGATTATACACCGATAAAAAAATCATGTAAAAACTTATGTTTAAAACATGAATATGTAAAATAAGTAGGGCGATCCATCAGATCTCCAAAGGCATTATTTACCGGGAGAAAATATTGTAAAATTAAAACGAAGCTTATATTTATAAAGTTAGTTGTGTTTGGGCCTGGTAAAAAAAAGACAGTTATTTCATTTCGGGTTGATAATGAACACAATTATGCAATCCTTATGTTTGCACCCGGCATTATTTTTATGGTTATAGATTATTTTTGATGTTTAGTACGAAACAATTTTTAATTAACACCGTAGGCCTTGTACTGATCGGACAGCTTCTGAAGGCCCTTATCGAATGGAATACTAGGACTAGAACTGACATTGAATTGATATCTTGCTATTATATGCTTAGCCTTGTCTCTACGCGAGTGTACTCTGTGTGCTTTGGCTAATTTATCTTAAACAAATGTCAGAGTTACAACGGTTTACTAACCTGTAAAAGTAGGCTAAACGAACACCTGTATTAGCACAGTGTGTAGAATTGAACCATGCTTTTTCACGCTGTGACACACCAGTCACTTCGGAGCATACTGAACATAAGGAGGATCCACTAAGCGCAACCCTACGAAAATTACGGAAGCCAAATTTGAAAAATGCTTCTAGGAAGATGAAGCCAACTTAGCTCTTCGCCCCCGTTTCAAATGTGACAAGAAGAAATGTTGAAAGAAATGAAAACAACGATGTGAGCGTGAAAATTTAGGCGAAGGATTGAAAATATCGAAAAGCACATCACAGGGCACCATGCATAAAAAGACTTGTTAGCAAAGGCTAAACACAAAGTAAAGTTGAGAATTATTATTTTTAAACATCTGCTCGCAAAACTGCCGCGCGATTACGATTGATGGATTGGCTATTTGCTTATACCCTTTTTGTAGGGATCACGACGAGCAGAACAGAAGCATCCGCCCCACCAGCTGGCCTACCACCTTCGATGACGCTTCGACTCACCAAAAAACGTACGTCAGTGGCCAGATTGTGGACCTGTAGCAGACAACGTAAAGCTAAACAAAGTAGTCAGAGACTCTTAGTGACACGGGTCTGTCTAGCCGTTTTGTCCACTATAGCGTGGATCGCAATTGTGATCGGTAGCTAGATTTTGCTGAGGAAGCTCAACAGTTTCCACACCGCAATAGCTTTTCCAGAACCGACATTACGGATTAGAAGTAACTACACTAGAAGCCAATCAACAGACGTCACCGGCATTCACACTCACGCCAGTACGACCAGCAATTCCAGCACCAGTAACACGGCCAGCATTTCAACAGCAATAATATCAAGCTCATCGACGCTTGAAGCTTTATCCTTCGATAATACAAATATACTCCTAGATACCCCTACGACATAGCACATGACGTATTTAACAACTTACCAGATCGGCCTCAAATGGTCCTGTTTGCCTGCTATAGATGAATTTGACGCACAAGTATAATATTATATGGTACCTTTGTTGATTTTACATGTGAGTGATACTGGCCACATGGGAATCCACGATTCTCAGAATCGGATTACCTCTGCACGTTACCGGCAGCCATGTTTGCACGCACTATACGAGCAATTCAAGTTACCTGTAAGTACTATAAATTCCGAACAGAAGCACAATTCGCCTACGTGACAAACGGTTTCATCGATAGCTTCGTAACGACCTGCGCCGTTCATCGAAACATTCAATTTAACGAATTGAGTCAAACGACACATTAGTTTTCGCTTTTTTAGGAAAAGGGGTCTTCTGGAGCGGGTTTCTCAAATGGTAACGTACTATTATCATCACGCCAGCGTCCCGCGGTACCTCGGAAAGAAGTCTGAAAATATATTGTACGAGGTGAGAGGCAGTGTTTATATATCTGTAGATAGCAGTAAATTAGTCAGTCCTGGCCTTCGTCTCTTAATTGTAGTTGTTTCATATTCAGGAATCAATACATGAAACATTTAGAGAACAGCTTTCCTAGTCAGCGAATTACTCTGAGAGCAAAACTCTGTAACTAATGATAATAATCAGGTTATGAGTGAAAATTAACGCTGAAATTTATCGAGGTATATTTTAGGTGCAGCTCCTTTAATCCTTTGTGGGGTTCACTGCCTTCACTATTATATGCGAAGCAAAATTAAACGCGACATTTAAGACATGCGAGGGTTACAGACTATTAGCCAAAACGCTCATTCATTTATTTTATTAACTGGAAAACAGTAAATTTTTCGCTCTGCATTAAAACAAAGCTGATTCCTTAAATAATAAGTGGTATGAGTGTATTCGACCGCACAAAGGCTTCTAAAAAGGCTCATCTATAAAATGTATTGATTTCTTGCTAGTACTCATCAAAGACTGAGAACAGAAACAATAGTTTTGTCTATCTCATCTAAATAGTTGTTGAGACGCTGAAATAGTTAGCACGCGAAATTTTCGAGTGGATCCCAATTAATCGAAATCGTAAATAGACCAGGGGAGATTTTGAAAAGCCTCGGACTCAAGGGACATCGTAGATATTTTGTTTCATCCGGCCCAGCAGAGTATTATCGCAGATAATCACACAAAGATATTAATGAACTGCTCCTACAAATAAATAGAGTATATTGTAGAATGAAGTGCCAGACTGGCCTACGCCCCTCTGTCGTACCAATGCACCACCATGCCGCATTTTCCTTGTCCTCTTATGAGTTAACCCAGCTGGTTAATCAGGCTAAGGTGTCTCTGAAAGTTACTTCGGTACAAGCACGTCAATACGCACATAAGCTGTTATTAATAAAGGCCCTTGCCGGTTTGGACTACCATCGTATATGAAGTGCAGCGGCATTAAAGAAGTTTATTTGGCTGTGGTATATGCTTCACAGTTTTAGTTCTCTATTATTAAACAAAAGAAAGCCACTTGACTCAGATGTACGTGTCGAGTACAAAATTGAAAATGTGCGCTTGCTCTTTTCGACAGTCACATCGTTCGCTATTGGGGGTGACAGCCGTTGAAGAAGAGGGCCGGATCGCTGCCAGGGGGCAACGAAGTATTTCATGCGCTACCGAAGTCGTAAGTTGCTTTAATAATTTGTGTGTATGAACGATTCGTGAATGAGTTTACGTACCATCAAACTGATCATTCTGAATAAAAACGAGCGCACGAAATAGATGTTTTACGTTACCCGATCCGTGATTTCTGTAAAGGTATTTCGAAGCACAGATACCGATCGCGCTAGCAGAAAGATAAAAAAAAATCTCAAATCTGAATAAATGAAAAAAAAAAACTATCGGGAGTTACGAATATAGTATTTAGTTTATTTTCCAAGTGTAAAAAAATCTATAGAACCTTGTTATCCTATGAGAGCCGCACCATCCTTACGTCTTCATTGACTGTAAATGTAAATGACAAGAACAAAGATACTCGAGGAAAGATAATTGGAAAGCGAGAACCCATTCTCGTAACGAAGCCGTTTGTGAGTGTACATTATTTCCGCTATCCATTTGAAAGAAACCTACGAAATTTTCCGAGTACTGTCTTTCTTCAGATAAAAGTCTAAGTTTGTTTTCTATGCCTCACCACCTCGCTTTACCTAGCAGGACTGCTTGTCTTCATTTAAACCAAGCTCTAGACAAGAATTCTGAGAAAAATTTGGCTGAACATTTGCATATACTTATCCCTTGTGAACTCTTATAATCATGACCCTGGTCATTTTAATCTGCCTTGCACACTGCTTACTCTATGCAAGTCGCAACAAAGTCTTCAATAAGGGACCTGCAAGGAGGACAGCACACTTTAAAGTCATTTTACCAACAACGTCTTCTATTACGGACCGTATTTCTGTCATTAATACGACTCATACATAGGTCAACGACCACACTTCATGCAATGTTGGAGGTTTCGAAAAAAGCTTCCACCGTAACCTTCAGTATTATGGAGGACGTTTCCGTAATTTCGAATCCTACCATAGGACAACATTGTATATTTTAATCTGGTCAATGCGACGAGCCCGGCAACCTCCGATATCTCAGATACTACGGAAAATAGAGCAGCAATCTCTGTTGTGACTTCTGAGACCATTACCGCAATGCTAAAAATGAAGGGCGCATCTGTAATAATCCCCAATGGTGAGCCAAATACGGCCGAAACTGCGAACGAGGCTTTCGAGACGACAGCTATAACATCCGAGGTTGAAATTCCCCTATCAGATGAAGCAAGCTTTACGTGCTTTAACAAGCATTACATAAAACAGGTACTTAAGTGTTACAAATGCGTTTTGTAGACGATAGAAGGAGCCACAAGCGAATAAGCAAGTGCTTTACAAAGCTGATCTGTGGTTCGAGGACAAAGATAACTGAATAAAAGCTAGGACGTCCCCAACATTATCTGAATTGCCGCCAGATCTCCGCCAGCAGTTCCTAGTCAGGCTTCGAATATTAAGTCAATAATTCTCGGCATTAAAGTCTACGTGACTCTAACGTGTCTGTTAACATAATGGATAATTCTGCGTGTCCAAGGTGCTAATTCGGTGGCAATTGTGAAACTTAATTACTAGTTTATTCCACCAAAAGAGCAGCGAACGTTTGATACTGACTTACAGAACCTATCTTCACACAAGTTGAGGACGACAGATTTCTATTTCCAACTAGAATCACTCAACGACGTCAACTAAGTAGATCATTTGGATAGAACCAGATTGTCGAAGCTCGTGGACACCTAGTAGCTTTGAAAACAAACGAAATTTACTCGTGACAAACTCTATCGAGATATCATACATGGCCACGAAGGAACTTAATTATTACTATCTACTGTACATAAAGAGAATTGAGGAAAAGAACAATAGAGACGGAAATCTCTAACAACAAGTGAATCGCTCCCTCACTTACGTGTCGAAAGAAATTTCACGTCAGTAGGCTTTATTTAATATAACCTCATCCCGTAGAACTAGCTCAAACATTAGCAGTTTTTCTCTCTTAGAGATTAGCAGGTTTGTGGCATTAATCTACAAACATCTAGACTAATAACAGACTGTCATTGGGGTAAGCAACTTACGATTACTCGAACCAGTCCAAGCTTTTGTAACTAGGCCAATAACAAAAACATAAGGTAAATCTAGATTGTTTTCGAGGTTTCTTTCTGTACAATCCATACATATTCCCGTCTGGAAAATTTTCTACGACACGCAATAGCATTCACACGGTTTTGGCACGCATTGACGCCAGTAGGCGGAAAAGCGTGACAGCTGTTACAGTCGATATTTGGAGCGAAAATTGTGTATAGGATGGCTGCTTAATACTCAATCAATGATGACAGTTTTGCTTCCTCTCAAGTCAACTCTGAGGAATGAGTGCAGAGAAGTGACATAACGTCTCGAAAGGGTTTCCGTAGAAATTTTGCCTACTCGGATTTATCGTCCGTTTAACTCTATTTGGCAGCGCTACCAAACAAGTGGTAAGAGTCAACGGACTACCGCATAGTTTTTGTATTTACCACCCAGGTAAGGCCTTACCTATTTTTCCTTCCGCCTCCAGTGTAGTGGGTAGAATGTACAACGTAGCGACACTGCATTGAGCAAGCTAAGCTCTTTTAAAGCTCTGGTAGTACTGATTTTTTGTGGGAAGGAAGGAAGGAACGGTAGACTTCTCAAAAAGCTTCTTCGGAGCACCTTTTTTTTTTCAGAAAAACTACATGAAGGTTAGGTCATTCTTAACAATGGAATTTTCGAAACAGATGGGCGGGAAGTGGGGGGTAGCAAGTGAAATGACTCCGTTGATGTAGCTCTAAAGTAGCTTTGCAGTTTTGTTGCTTCATCCGATAGGCGTGCAGCGTTGCGTACGCCATTTTAGGAAACGAAGTCTAATTGAATTTAAGCCTGAAATGTGTTCAAAAGGAGCAGATGTGCGCTAAACGATCATGTCCATTCAAGCGTCTCGTAATGAGGTCGGTGATGATCCTGCTTTTGTATAGTGAAGACGCTAACTGTGAGTGGTCGCCGCAAACGTCATGTTCAAGAAGAGAAGGACCTGCATCCAATATAACCATGTGCGTGCGGTACTTGGGAAATGAGTTCTAAAAGGGTGTTTTTGGGGGTAGTTTTTCTCGTCAAATGTCATAAAATTCGATCACGCATAGTATAATGCATATAACAATAATATAGACAGCTGTGCAATAAGAGTTACTTGAGCGTAGTGCAGGCAGAATATGGCATGCAGCAAGGTAGCACAGGTGCATATTGACGGAATGTTCAAAAAACCTTCCCGCTGGTAAGCCTGTTTATATCACGCGTCTTTCCTATACTAAGCAAAGTTAACGACTTTGCGGGGTCAGACATGCACTAACGAAAAAAGAAAAAAGGTTTTTTTTTCAGGACGTTAGCACCGCAGCAGTAGTAGCGACGGTGTTACAGTCCGTTTAGCTTGCTTCGTCGATGTTCATGGTTTCGCTTATTTATAG
This sequence comes from Varroa destructor, assembly GCF_002443255.2. Lineage (NCBI taxonomy): Eukaryota > Metazoa > Arthropoda > Arachnida > Mesostigmata > Varroidae > Varroa > Varroa destructor. The sequence goes on along the minus strand of NW_019211458.1, from coordinate 39,257,281 downwards.
CTTTCAGATTTCCGCATAGACGGAACAAAACAAAAAGGACGAAACCCGATGACGGACTCCAGTCGCTCGTCGTCTATCCTGGATAAAAAGGAAAATAAGGATCTGCCTTTTGGGTTAAAATGTATGAAACAGGCCGGGTGTACTAAGCCCAACGAGACTGGGTCGACGGGTAGCAGCCACGGAAGATCGTACGGTTTTAAAAGGAACCCGTGCTAGTGCTGTTTTCACTATCGAACTGTGGCGACCAATAAAAAGTGTAAGGAAGGGATCCACCCAAAGACGGATGTTTTTTCCTTACACACGCGAGAGGCTTCCTTACTAGCTTCGTACTGACTACGAGCTCATCTACATGGCGATTCTAGTGACTGCTCCCTTCGTTGCTTTGACTCTTGAAAGCCTTTCGGCAGGCACTAAGCACGGCTTTCCGTGTCTGACGGCCCTCTTTCGATCTTGTCTGCGCTTGCTTCATCTTACGATGCTTCTTCTTACGACCCTATAGCGCTTGGTAGTTTAAAGGAATGAGTAGGGACGAGTGGCAATAGGATGCGTAAATAACGACGATCACGATGAGTGCGACGAAAACGAAGAGCGTGTCTTAAGTAAGCCAGCAGTAGTTGTCGTAGTAATGGCAAATTCAATTGGTTCAAATCTTTTTTCATTCTCTCGCGAGCCGCGTTTATTCACCACCCCATGATTTCTTGCCAATTTTTCCGTCGGCGTTTCGAACTCTTCCTCCTTAGTGACAACAGCAGGTTGCTTGCGCCACTAACTTCAAACGGACGAAATGGTGTGTGCAGCGTTGCTGTGTGCAGGGACAGTAAGGACGGGATACTGGATGGGAATCCAGAGGGGAAAGAGGAAGGGGAGCGGGACGGGGGCAAAAGTGAGTGAAGCTGAGTCGATAAAAAGCAACGAAATCAGAGGAAAGCCAATTGCCCGTTCAGATATGAGCGACGGCGGCTAAAGGAAAACGGGAAAATCTTATGAACTCACTGCGAGTCCGAATGGACCCTCATCTATTCTACAATCGAAAAACTTAAATCTGTCGCATTTGGCCAAGAAAATAGGGCTTATTTCTTGGTCTGGCAACTTTGTGATAACTGCTTGAGTGGTAATATGCATTTGCGGCGCGCTTCATATCGAAGTACTTCACACATTTTTTATTAGCTGCACGATGAGTAAACCTGTTTCTATTGTAGGTATATACAGTACCTGAAATACCATTCGCTCAGTAAAGCACAGAGAACTAACGATCGATATTTGGGATCTGGCATTTTCCGTTACTTACATATCGTAGGTTTATGATTTTTGTGAGTACAGATACCGTTTATAAGGGAACTAAATCCAATACACCTGTTATAATAGTTGAACCTCCCTTAAGCTATCAAAACCAGTTACTGACATAGGATACACCGTTATGCGTACAGAAGACGGCTCCGTAGCCTACCCAAGCAAAGTAACGCGAACGATGATTACTAGTCGATTTACCTTTTCTCCGGCCGTAGTACGGTAGCGCTGGTCTTTTTTTTAACACAGCCTTTTCCCACCTTGCCCTTTCATTCCCTTGCTCCTAATTCCTCTCAACAGCTGTATCCAATGCTTAAGTAGGGTGGGCGATGGGACTCTCGTTAGAAAAATGCGTAGAGGAGCCATGTTTGCTCGTCGTTAGGGAAACAAAAGGAAGTACATAATGGTAGTATAGTATGTCTGTGTATATGGCGATGTACTTGGTTAGAGTTTTGTCTCATTCTCTCTTCGGTGTGCACGTTGTAACAGAAAGGCGGCGGATGCAGTTACAAGCTAAGCGCTGGTTGCGTACAGCTGGCCAGCCAACCAGCTTAATGTGGCGCCTCTGCCCTAACAGTAGACGAAGGCTCAAGTTGAGGGTGGATTGTGCAGAGCCTATGTGCTACGAGGGCGAATACGTTCTCGCTTACATATCCTCAGCCCTTAAGCCTAAGTGGAGCTTTTTAGCGGTCCGTTATCGGTGGGACACTGCCCGTTGGAAGGTAAACGCCGGTGACTACCATATCCTCCTCAGCAGCACTGAACGCAACAAGCCATACGTTGAGCTTTCGACGAACAGGACGACAGCCGAAAAGCAATGTTCCTATTGCAAATACAAGTCAAGTTGGGTACGATCGAATACACGAGGATGGAGCGCGTGCATTTGTCTGAGTGCCGTCGACAGTAATGTGGACGCACCTAAAAGGCCTAAATTCGCCATTTAAATTATAATTGTCGTTGATGACAATAGCGAGCGTCTACATGATATTTGCAAATCTCCATAAATACACGATCGAATACTTTCGAAACGTTATAGTGGTTTCTGTATACGGTCGTCTCCTTTGCATATAATGATCTCATAGTGCGAACTATGTTTCCTGTTCGCATAACAGAACAATGGATTCTTCAAACTTGCTCTGAAGACTGACGTGTTGCGTTCAGCCGGCACGTATTCGTTTGCACGTTTGACTTTATAGAGCAGAAACACTGGAAATCATGCCTACAACATGCTTTCCGGAATAGCAAAAATTGTGCACTGCACCCGCATTAGCATAGAACGACCCTTGTAATTCCGTAAGTATCGAATAAATCTACACGTCTTGAATAGCTGCGTCCAACGAAGGAGAGCCCATGCCGCTATATACTTTCTACAGGTCCATTTACAGGTCCTACAAAAAATTGTAACGCAAGCTAACGCCAATACTACATGGAATGACGGCAATGAAAGTACTGAGTGGCAGGATGGTAACAGTAAGACTGCTCGGCATATCCTGCCACAATTTTGGTCACATTGCAGCCCAGTATCAGTTTTATTGAATGTAGTACGTGTGTGAAGCGTAATTGATAAATATACATCGTGTGACGAAGTGAAGAAAGCGCTTGAACAAAGAACGATGTAAAAGATGTCGACAGAAGGATGTTTTGAAACGCATATGTAGGCGATCGAGATGGAGGCGAAGGAGTGGTCGAAATTAACGGAGATCACTTTTTTAAACAAACACGTTCACTACGAATACCCCTCTATCGACACATGCGAAAAGGTTCATCCACGTATCTATTTATAGTTAAATAAAGCTTATGACCGAACGACGTAGGATCAATTGCTCTGTAGATAGACAAATTCAGATTTGGTTTAGGTAGACAATACCTGTTTCATTGGCAACCACACAGCCCCCCTATATGGATATCAGACAACCTCTCAATGCATCTTGTCAACGCTCGAAGCAACTAATCTGTAAAGGAGCGACCTGCACAACAGACGTAATGTATAATCCGTCGCATCTATTTAGTTGCCTTAAGTAGCAAAAATACGTGAGTATCACTACAAAAGCGATGTTTTAGGCCTGATAGTTTATAAACGCACAACTTACGCATGCTAGCATATGAGTGACAGACGTAGCTCGAACCTGTGTCAAGTTTTGAGATTTTATATATAGGTGAGATACACAGAAACGAATCTTTCAACAAAACATTATCTATTTTTAAAGCGTTCGACAAATACAACCAAAATGTATTTTGATCCCAACTATAAATCTACTCACCCCTTTTACTTGCTACTACAGTTATACCAATGTACTTGAGTAACGGTGTCGTGGCCACAGTTGGTGCTCAACGTGGTAACGTCTTGTGCTAAGTAACGAAGATACCGCCGTCTTGCGACGGCTAAAACGCTGGTGAACAGCGCGTACTAATGCATTTATCTATCAGATCGCGTATCACTGAAGCCTTTGCTGAGTTTTTTAATAGTTCGTGTTCCTACATGTACCCAAAAATTCTGGCCATTTTATCCGGACGTGACGGCTCCAAGGACAAAGCTCATTCGAATTATGCACTCCGATTCAGCGATTCCCCCTGAAACAGGACCGAAATCTGAATCTATTTCTTGCTATGTTAGCGGTCTTAGATAGACAGGTAGGTTTGGCCTATCCCTAACTTGGTCCTTAGCCTGATATTACGGAATCAAATGTAGGGTACAAGTAGCGTATGCGACCGCTCGAGATCGACGTCTTCCTGTTGCTTTGCGAGCTTTCCAAATCCATCATGCAGAACAATTATATCTAGACGGTGTGACAGTAATAATAGGTTTTTTCGAACGACATTTCCGCTGGCTATTAGGAAAAAAATGATTCTTTTTCATTGCGATTTTGATGCCATTACAAGGTCGGCCGTCGAAAAATCACCGAAACACATTCGTACCTACTTATCTAGTTATTGGATGATGGCCAACGAAAGGAACCTGCAGTAAACAAAGACGATGCGACGACGTTCAATGTGTCACAATTCTCATTCCCAGCATTGGCTGCTTCGTACTAATGATTAAAACTAAATCACGTTACGCCAAGAAATGATAGAAACGTTAGCGGATCATCTGATCCGTCAATAAGTATACGGGTAGATGTAATAAAAACTCTGACCATATTCAATATTCGTCGTTGGGGCAGGATGTTTATCACGCACCAGAGCTAAAAATACGAGTAAATTCGAAGAGAAACTGTCTACGAGAAATAAAAACACAGCTATTCAAAGTATTTCTGCGCGTACGTTATGGAATACGTAAGCTTAAAATGGCGTAGTTCTTCAAATATTGTAGTATGTTTACCTTCGCGGCACAATGGTGCCACCGTGCATCGGTAACATCTTCATCTAAGAAGACCTATGTGAGTGGCACGAACTTGTGGCAAAATTAGATGACGTAGGATGTGCCACGCCATGACATCAACTAGGTTTTATGAATTTCGTTTTAGCTATGTTCGTGTCATATTGTGGAGTATAATATCGGCCGAAATCTATACTGCTCCTGCCTAAAACACGGTTATATATGTGATGGCTTTTGATAATTCGGATCTATAGGCAATAAAGGCATAGTGCTATATGTTATATTCTCCATTATGACTAATATTATTAAGGTCGTACTACTAAACATATATACAATTATCGAACTGTTACTCTTTAGTTTTTCTGACCAATTCGAAGGAAGTGCCCCGTCACATACGACTAACATCATCACTCTATGAACGACTGTCTGATATATCTAGCATCTTGAGTAGCGGTGTACATAAAAACGTTTAATTCTGTAAAAGTGTTTCTATCTCAGACAACCCATTGAAAATTTCGGTCCAGGTCAAACTTGCAATTTTTACGTCGGAATCAACTAAAAATAATTTATTATTACTGTGGGATTATAGACATCTGTCAGATGATCTTAACGTTGCCAAATCCGTGGTCGCACAATATCTTTAGCAGGCGCTTTTTCTATCTTGGCCGATTGTCTGCTAAAGCGCTATCAGAAACAAACCCTTGTTTTTGACGCAAATTATCAACATCGACTGGGCACTATGACGTCCGTTGATCAGCTTACCCTGACCATCTGCCAATGACTAGCCGTCCTACTGTTATTTGCGCTCCTTTTTGAGCTGGTGTGGCACTTCGCCTTCCGAATGGAATGCTGTATTGATATTTATATACGCCCCCATCTATCCCGTAACGAACAGACGTCAAGCAGCTACTGATGTGTACAGCTGGCCACATTCGACGGTCGGTTGCTTGCCATGCTCAGGCACTCTGCCACCTCTCGCTCGCCTGCTGTATCAACTCTATCGGTAGTGCTGTTGCTACAGGCAGATCGAGCGAGTCCATCAGATTTCTTGGCGGGTCGGGCGAGCAGGCCGCTAGCAGACTGCTAACCGGTACGCTTTGCAAGAAGAAGGGCCGAAGATAGACATTCAAGGCGGCATCATGGCTTGCCAGTGTTGGGTCATGACCGGATGGTGGACAACTTGCTGCCAACAGTGGAAAGACTCCTTAGCTTGAGACGGTAACGGATTGGGGGACGGACGGACGTGGAGGAAAGCGGCGAAATAGGGTTTCAGATGGGGGACGAAGATTCGATACGAACATAAGATACGTATTGATGGATGGATCACGAAGCGGCTCGCCTGAGTCCGGCTGCCGGGGTGTCCCGATGGCCTAACGATCCCGAACCGCTTGCGCATCGTCCGTCGCTGGCCAGAGGCGAAAAGCGCGCGGGCGGGTGTATGAGTGCAAGAAAAAGAATATATGGATTGCCACCTGCCGACGTACTCCCTTACCATGCCCCCTTGATCTGTTTAGTCTCTAACGCGACAACAATGTCAGCGAAAGCTGGGTAGAGGAAGTAGTTGCCGCTATTCGCTGCTTGTGTCCATGTGTATTCACTACTCCTTTTTCTTCGTTGCTATTGCTGCCGCCGCCGCTTTACTGCGACTACTGCTGGATACCAGATTACATCGCCTTATCGGCTGCCGAAAGGATCCTCAGCGAGGGCCATGAAACAAACGAATCATGAGAGAAACCGACCGAACTGGCCAACCGGCCAAATAGACATCACAGTCAACCTGTCGGACGAAGAGAACTACTGCGACGAAAGGATAAATGAAGATAAGCATCATGGACAACCTTTGGAATAGCAAGGTAGATCGGTATAGAATCGGTAATTGGCACCACGGCTGCCCCATTGGCCAGCAATAGACATTTGCGTGGCAGCAGTGGCGGTTCGATGACAAAAGGCTTCATCGATATATCAATGATAGCAAGGAGTCCGGTCGTAGCTTCATCGATATACTAGTGATAGCAAAGAGTTCGACCGTAGCGTTACATCCGCTTATAAGCGTTGTCTCGGAGCCCCTAGAATTGGGGTGGAAATTTTTAGGTAATTCTGCCGTATGCGCGCATAGCTAAAATATGTCATTATCCGGGTATATTGGCAATAGTTTGAAGAAAGATTCGACCACGCTGTAGTAGAACGTAATTGATTAAGACGAATAGCGTATCGAAGACTCAGTACGCACCGCAATTTTGTATAAAAAATGACAAAAAAACAGGACAGACGGAAAACTTTTCTAAAATCACTTTCTAAAAGTGTCCCAAAAAATCTATATATATTTGTCCATCAGTAAAAGTATCGATTCTTACTTACATTTGCTTACTCTTCATTGTTACGTATGCGCAGTGATGTCGTACGAGTATCTACTGGTTGTCGCATTTGAATTTTCGAAGCTCTTCTCAGTTCCTTTGCTGTTTTCAATTGTAGTAAGGGCTAAGCACCAAACTGTTCAAGGCTGAGAGTACAAATGCGACCACTGGCTGGCGCAGTACGCATTAGTTATTAAATGTATGCTTTTGCACTTGACGAATGACTTAAATAATAAGTTCTCTCAAAATGATCTTTCTTAATGACAACAGCGGAAAGGACGTACAAGGTGCATAGAAAGCAGGTGAGCTACGATATCGTAAATTTTTTTTTAGGGAAACGTAATTTTCCGATTCAAGGTACAACATGTGTTTTTTTCGTAAAATAATCGGCATTTCTTCGCTATTTTACGACGGTCAACAAATTCAGACAAATAATAATACAATCTGTAAATTATTCATACCGCTGCAGAAGCTTGGAAACAAAGATTCTACAGGAAACACAGGTCTTTTTCTCGATCAAATGCTGTTGAAGGGCAAAAAAATCGTGCGCGTAAATACGATGCTCTTACAGTTACGATGCAACGCAGGGAAAAAAATTACGGTCGAAAAGGCTAAGCGTAAAAAGGAGATAAGTTACAAACTGACGGATACATTGCGTCTCCTTGCCGCTTCGTTACGTTTGGCGTGACAGGCTCGTTCTGTGATCGTCGAGCGGATGTCTCTAGACTTAGCTGTGACTGCTGGAACTGGCGCTGTTGTGACGACGGCTTTTATGGGAACTGGATGACGCGACAATGACCTTTAACTGGAAACAGACGCATGGATAAAGGAATGAGAGGAAACCAGCGTACTTCTGCGTGGATATGCGATAAACAGTATTCCGTATAAGAGATAGAAGGTGGAGATGCTAGGCGGCATTTGCCGTTTAACTCCTTCAGCCATAGAGGATACCTAGATCGTGTAGGGGCGCCGTACCATGAGCTAACTTGCCTGCTTTTGAGCCGTTGGCCAGAGACTGTTGTGTTGAGACTGGTTTCGTCTCGTCGGCATCTCGTTCCCATACGACTCAGTTTCTGCAGTGTATGCTGCAATTTTTTCTCGTTTTTCACTCTTTCGTCTTTTCTCTCTTAGATTTTCAAATCGCTCGAGCATCATCTTTTTCCATTCATTCGCGGTTCACTTTGATCTCGACGTCATGGCCACCGCTCTTGTCTCTACAGTAGCTTTTTCTGCTCTTTTCTGCAGCCTCACTTTTTTTTACGTTCCCGGTACCCCTCATCCCTGTTTCATCCTCTTCTTCTGTTTCCAAAGCAGAGGCCGCGTTGTGACGCGGCCATGCCACAAAAGTGCCGACAGTCAATTTGCATTTGTTTAACCCCACGGCCACACGCGGCCGGGCACAAGGGCGCCTGCAAGACCGCCACCGAGCCTCACGCCAGTTTCAAAGCTACCCGCACTTGAAACCAAAAACGAAACTCATGGCGATGGGAAAACATGAGGACAAACGGGCAGGCGGACCGGTCGACCACAGAGTGGAAAAAAAACCATTTTGAAAGAGAGAAGCTGCCTAGGCCAGAACGGGCTGCGTCTAGATGGAGGGGTGGTGACAAGAACGGGAAACTGAATTTTGCGGCGCTGAATTTCGTACTGGAATAGACGAAGGGGAACAGAAGGGAGGAGGAGAGGAGAAAGCGAAGGTACCAAACGTAGCAGAGGGGTTAGGCATTATGTAGAGCCAAGAGAAGAGAGCGATGCCTAAAGCAAGCCAGGGGTTAACTATTAGATGATGGGTTGAGACCACAGTTTGTTGTAAAGGAATATTTAAGACTACACAGCGCAAGGGTCGTTTGATTTACCGGACATGAAAGACCTCTCGCATATTTTGTCGCACCAAATTAGCTGGCATTGGCTTTATTGAAATGCAGCTATATATATATTTATTTATTATATCACACATCAAGATGGTTGTAAACTGATAAAGAATACCTTGCCCTATGTTCGATTATAAAGTACCGATGCTGTCTACATTTAGATTCACATTGTTCCTATTACTATATATAGCGCTGTTAATTAGACTACTGTGCATTTTACGTATTCGCTGCCTTACAAATGGTAACAAATTAAAGGCACCTTATCTATCGCAATATATAAACGTAGTACAGATAGCGATAGACGTTTTCGTTGAAAATTTACGTAGAAAATAGGTACGTACCGCCCGCATGAGCGCCGTCTTCGCTCTTAGCTGCTATTTTGCCTTTTCTGCTACTTCCATCGAAACGGAATAGTCGAATCTTTCTGCTTTCCGTCTCCGTGCTATAGGTAAGATGAAAGCTTACCAAAGTACACTGACCAGTGTATAACGGCCGCGATAAGCGTAGCGGCAATGACGCTTAAACGGGGCTGACAGCTATGACAACCAGGGCAACGAGCGCAGAAACACTGCCATATTCCATAGAACAGTATCCATCCAGCCAAGCTGACACAAGAGAACAGCCAGCTGAAGGAAAAGAAATAGGTAATGACGCCGTACGTATAAACCAGTTGCGGTTCTTGCTCGTTTCTGAACAGAAAATGTTAAAAAAGAGGATCATGATAGAGTGGCGAGCTGCGGGTCGAACGCCATCTACGGCACATTCGACATCAAAGGAAAGAACGTGGAAAAGAACAAGGCGTCAAAGCAAAAGATTTGTCGCTGCTGTTGGACGGGCCGTGGCCGTTCAGGAGGACTATTCGGTTGCTCTGTCGGACGAGTGGCCCGCCCATCTATGAAAAATTAACCATGCATCCCTCATTTGAAAAGTAGTTATTATAAACGCAACGGTCATTATGGATCATCATTACATTTCGCGTGAGCATCGCTGAATGTGGATGAGTGACCGCGCAAGTCCGCATCAATATGTAGATGTACGATAAGTTCGGTTCTATCATGTGTCTTCTGGTCAGAAAGGCCCCAATAGTAATTGACCAAACACCGGGGTAAACACCGTGAGGAACTGCTCAAGCAACGACGAAATCGACACCCAATAGCAACGGACTATATATATATTAGTGTTAACAAGAACGTTCGCTTTTGGCTGCTAGGCCTAATGGACCATTTAACCGTTATGGCCTCGTATGTAAATTTGATCAAATGTCTTAAAAAGCCGCTAAAGAAAACGCACTAGTGTCTGGAAGGAAAAAGGTAAATATATGGAGTAAGCTAATGCTTCTATCGACCCGAACATATGTTTAATGCAGTTTTTACTGTATTTATTACGTTATTTGGCTTGAGATCACCACGTTCTGTGAAAAACTCGGCCGTAGGGTTCCATCGCTATTAAATTATCGGCGATAAGATCCGTAGTTCATCACTATCCATTTAGGGTTGTTGAAGTGGATTAGACAGCTACATCTTTACGTATAAAACCGGGAGTTAGCCAACCGATTACTGCGTCGAGAGATCAAGCTTCCTTTACATACAGAACAGCCTACCTCATTTCTAATGTTGCTTTGATATACATTAACTTGAAAAAGGAGCATGTAAGAAATTATCACACATTTATGCGTCGAAATAAATTCATATCACTTAAAAATTTATACCTGAAATAAACTTAGCGGACTTGCTCTGGAAGTTAAACCGATGATGGAGTTTTTTTTACGTTTGAATACTTCTTCTGAACAAAATTAGCAATTTTTAGAACTTTCCACCCAGCTAAAACCACGCCGTCCAGCTTAGGAATGGGTTCTGACACCAGCCCCTTGCGACATTAAAAAATACCAAGGTACTGACCTTAACCGAATGAGGATTCAGTTGTAAACAATAGCAACTACTACGTTAATACAAGCACTCGCGTTACCCATAACTGAATAATACTACACAAATTCGCATGGGAAACCAATTTTCCACACGTCATCGTTTAAGTCCGTTACATATATAGACAAACAGCCTGCCGAAGTTTTCCCGCTTCAAGCATAGCGCCATATATATAGATATATGCTTGAACGTAAGGTTCGTTTTCTAATTTTTCTAGCGAATTTATTATAGAGACTTTACGCCCGCAATCAACCTGAATTGTGTGTAGCGTATTTGAGCTACACTTAAATGATTTCACGCTTGCCAATATCGCTTGTTTGCGTATTAAAAAGGAGGTATTATGAAAGCGATTACTTAGTAGTTCAGGTCTGGTAAAATTTAGGTCGCTCTAGATGCTGGTTATTTTCGATAATCATGACCATCAGAAACAATACTTCTCGTGTATGCAAAAAACCAAAAGTGTGTTTTTGTTAAAACACAGAAAGCGTAAGTCTATGTATACCAAATGTGCATTCTCGATTCACCATATCGACGGTATATATCGTTCAATGGATATTAGTGTGCTAAGAGCAAAGATACGTGGAGCTGGCAGATGGAGAAGAGACTCACGCGAAGCTTCATATGACATGCTGCATCACAGAACCAAATTAAGGTGGAGCAAAACGAACTAGTTCTTGATGATCGGGATTGTGACTGACGCGGGATAAGGAGGTGGTCTCGTTTTCGTTGCGGAAATATCTTAAGTAGAGGAAAAAACGAGGTGCAAACCGGGTACCGGCGTGACGAATTTCCCTAAATGAATTATTTTCGAACCCTTCCGTGCTTTCATTCTTGCGCTTTTCAATTCGACGGTAGGTTTTAGCACATGTGGATCTCTGGTTACTGCTTGAGCTGGCGCTAGCGACTGAAAAAGAAGTGAGAAGTCGATTTTGCAATTCAAAAGCCAACGTTGATCTTTACGTGGAGTCTGAGCCCAGCTGGGTTGGATCGAATCCCCATATATATCGAATCCGGGACCGGAGTCGAGAATCGAACTGAGCTCTAGCTAGATGGAAATGAGGCTGAACAAGGCTAAAACGAAACGCAGATTTCCCACATTTTAGGTCAGGTTCTGCAAGATAGCACTGCCGTCCAATATGATGATTACAAAGTGGAAGAGTTGTTACATTGTACATTCAATGAGCATTAATCTGATTACGATCTGTGACGCAAGCCTGCTCCGCAGAGGAAAAAAATTAACGAATACAGGTGAGTACATTGTCGTGTTTTACCTTGACTATATTACAAGCTCTTTACTGAAAATCTAATTTACTCGCACACGAAACAGAGTTAATGTATGTAGCACCCATTTGGTACGATAACAAGATTCCTAATAACATGATATCATTGCTCTTCTTATCACTACTAAGTCCGCTGCGTCGGTACAAAGTACTTAATAGAAAAGACAATCATTATAGCATTACAGTTATTATGTGTGTTGTTTTTTTCTTAGAGTATAAACATTTGTGAGGTGTTTATGTTCGTTCTCTAAATTCGCATAGAGATATAAGTGGTTGGCGCTCTTGCACACCACCTACCGCGATCTGAACGAGTCTTAGCAACGCCATCCTCAGGTTGGCAAGGTGTCAGTGAGGTCCCTCGAGTCATCGGCGATTCAGATCTCCTTTTACCAGCTCCCTGTGCGCCCGCTTTCTGCCCGGTAGACACCTTAAGTCCCCTCACTACCGATCTTGCCGAGACTCTCTGACTGGAGCGGGCTTTGGGAATTTAGGAGGGGCGGGGGAGTTGCTCTCTCTTCTACGCTAAAGGACCCCAATCCATCAGAATTCATATCTATCTTGTCCCCTCCTTCCTCTCCGTTATGCCCTGTTCGAGAGATGCCAGTGTTCGTCTGGGACTGCCACCCTTCAAGCAGTCGGCCGAGGAAGGGGCGCGACGGGACCAAAAACAGGGAAGCCCATTCGTAATGGTGGGCAAATTGAATTTTGGCCCAAAGTGAAGTTTTGGCCTAACGGTTGCTCGTTACTTTGAAAACAGAGCATTTCTCAGTGTAGCAGTATTGGGGAGCAGAAGTGGTAGTAAAATCGTCGCCACATCTTCTCAGAAGCATCTGTATCCACAAACGTTCTAAGAGTGCGCGATAATAAAGCGAATGTAACGCTACTGAAACCTTCGATTGAAAAGGTTATTCTGAGTGGGGAGTGGGGTTTGCACGGCGACAGCAGCGGACACACACAATTGATTCGTATCAATGTTTGGAGGTTCAATTTATACGCGCAAACAATGTATCGCTACAGATGTAGCTGTATGAAAAAACTTGCAAATGGACAACTGGGCCAAAAAATGTAGGATATCGACTAAAGCAACATGGAGGAGTTCAGAACTATATAAGACCGATTACTGCCTAAACCGATTTAATTGTTTTTATGTATCTGCTAAACTAAGTTTTTCAATTTCATTTCAGTATAATGTTCGATGCCAAGCATACGGGCTGGGGAACAAATCCTTAAGTTTATCTCGATACACCTGTGTATACTCGAGTCACAGCTAAGCGTTAACCATTCAAATTGTACATAGGTTACATCGATGATGTGTACTCTCAACATACGTTTTTTTTTATTAAAGCAAACACAAACTAACTAATTGCTAATTAGAAGGAGCACAAACTATTATCTCAAAAAAATACGTGTATGTCCATTACAATTAGTCGTATGTTTATTTTTCGAGTATATAACAGAATTATGGCAACAACGTGAGCGCTGAAGAATTTCTGGGCTTGATCTACATACTCATAGGGCCGGGTGTCTGGGGTTTTTCTTCAGGAAACTGAACGTATTCAGGCGAGTGTGGCATTAGGTGTAATTACAGAAATTTGTAAATACCACAAAGCAGTATGAAGCTATCTGTACTTTATAGCTCTGAGTTGCTTAGAAAATTTGTTGGTTGTTCGTCTGATTATTGTTGTGTTGGTTAAATAAACTGTTGAAACTTGCTGAGACGCGCGAGAATCTCTCTGTCAAAAAATCCCTTTTTATTGTTTTGCGATTTTGAGCGTTGCTTTTTCTTCTTTTTACCCGGGTCGTCGGAGGTTTGAGTTTGGGTTTCTCGGTGTGTCGAACCTGTCGACTCAGAAGGTCGCGGCTGAGATTGTGCTGTCGGCTGAATTATTGGCTGTACATGCTTATTGGCCGATTCGTGGATCTTGAACAGTTGGACAGGCAGACAGCTCAATCGACGTTCAAGGGTTGCTGCAGAAGCTTCCTCAAAGCGTGCGGTTCGTGGCAGACTAGGTTTAGCTTGAAGCTGCTTTTGCCGAAACTCCTTGGAAAGACTACGACCTGTTAATGAATGGTATTTGTTCTTCCAGTCAACACCATCACCCTCAAAATGGAACTTCGATGCAAGCCTACGCACATTAGGCAGTACTTCAATTAGCTCCTCTTCGACTGCCGCGTGTCGATCGCATGAGACACGAAGAGCTTTGAATGATTTTTTCGAACGTAGTACGGGCGAAGAGCTGGTTACCTTATCTGTTGTCGGGATGGGTACCGAAGACTGTATTGGCTCAACTGGTAACGTGATTGGAGCCGGACTGGGGGCCTCACGGCGCTCGTCTCTCGAAGAGATGGGCACCGAGACCCTACGCACATTTCGGGCTGAGGCATTACTATTGCCTCCGTCCATGGGCTCGATACCCAGTTGTAAGTCTCCACTGCCCAAAATCACGGTGTCCCTTGATTCGGACGCCTCGGACGTCTCCGAAGCGGAGCACTCGCTATGGTCCGGATTCTTAACGGCATTAGTGCTTTCATCCGAACTGTACTGGCTGTCGGTAAATATGCTCAGAATGGCATCTACCCTGCGCCGGCTTTTTGGGTCATACTTAATGAAACGTCGCGTAACCACCTTAATTTCGTCTTCTATTTGTTCCTTTGAAGTCGTCGGCTGGATGACCTTGTCGTAATCCTCGAGAACGATTCCCCTCTTAGCTAACCAGGCACTGACGGCCGAGGCTTGGGCCGCTTCCCGTCGTGCGTTCACCTCGGCGACATATTCATAAATGTGATCAGAATCCTTCGCACTGGACTTCTTTGTGTTCGGCTCTTCAAACGTCAAATCACTGTGCATAGTAACCACTTTGTCTATCGTCATTATGTCGTTTTGAGTCTCAATGAACTCCTCATTTCGCATATTCTCCTTGAGTGGGGTGTCGACTTCGATAATAGTTGGCTTCATGAGTACCGATGCAGTAGACAGTGATATTTTACATTCGTGTGCAAATTTGTCCAGCATAAATTCGTCGAGTTCTTGCTGGTCTAACTGCTCAGTCTCACAATCACTGCCGCTGCCACAAAGCGATTCTCCAGGACTGTTACAAGAGCCACTGGAACTAGCACTGCGGCCTCGTGCGGAATCGCTATCGCTGTGTGAGTCTGAACCAAGCGCATCTCCTGCGAGTTTGGTTTCAGCACGCTCAAGCTTAGCATGCTGTTTGAAGCGGCAGCTCTGATTGAGGTTTTGCTCTAGACGGCGCCTCATTTCGGAGAAGTCTGATCGGTTCTCACCGATATCCACGCGTTTGTGGCTAGCCTGATCTGTACTGTATGCTATTATAGAGCCAAAGTGAAGATTTACGCTTGGCGGGACCGAGTCATTTTTGCGGATAGCGTTCTTCACGCAAACAACTTCCATTTCTCGTGCTGCTTCAAGTTGCTTCAACCTACCCAACGTTCCTTCAAGTTTGTCGTCCTGCGTCGAGCTCCTGGCGTGTATTTGCGATATCACTCTGTTAAATTCGACACGAAAATCCGAAGAAGGCACTTGGCAAAACTCTTTTTTGTCCGTAGTCGAGCAGGTATCCTTATGCTTTCGTTTGAACATGATCCACTTTTTGTATGTTACACATTGAGCCACATATTGGTACTCCTTGACGCGACACACATTTAGGTACAGAGTTATATCGTAATACTATTGTCACCTTTACTAAACACTATTACAATTATTAATACTTATGCTGCTGCTGCTGCTGCTGCCTCTTCAGTGAACGCACGCACGTACTCACAGGACTCAGAAGACGTAAGCACACGCGGAGCGACAAACACGACACATAACAAACTGCAATACAATTTTCCGAACAAACCAAACAGTAACGTCGTTGTGTACAGTGAGCATCACTGTAACAATTACGGCGATTGCCACTATGTTTGCTACGATACTTTGATGGGCTTTACGCACATGCAAGACTTTTGCTGTTGCCGGTCGCGGCCTGGGCCCGAGCCCCAGTGACGCAGACGGTTGAACAGACGATCCAGCGCGGTCAGCCTGGCGCCCGCTGAAACGTTTGAAACGAAGGCGAAAATCAAGAGAGAGAAAATGGGGAGAGAAGGAAACCAGTTGCTTTTTTGTTCTTTTCCTCAACCTCCTCTTTCTCGAAAAAAATTATCTCATCGTTAGCAGAGGGATTTCGGCACTATGAAGCCACTAGGCTGTGGCACAGTGCGACATCATTATCGTACCATATAGTAATAACTATTATGATGATCCGTAAGCTATTTCGCCGACCCTCGCTCATCATTAATGCCAGCAACGACAGTGCAATGGCGATTTAATGGCGTAAAGTAGAAAAACAAAATGAAATACCGGAATTAATCCTGGCCACACAATGCATGCCGATGTCTCATCGACAAGTTCAGATTTTAGGGGATATAACGACGTGCGTATAGGCTAGAAAAGAAACATACAGGCAGGCCATAGCTGACCAATGGACGACCGGCGCTTCGTTCGTGGACTGACAGACAAGAGGCGTATTTAACAGCCGCGGCAGTCACACAAGCGACCGTGATTGAGGCTGATGCTGATGCGTTTAGACGCACGCGGATCACCGACTGGCCAGCCGTGGATGAGCCAACCAGTTTCATCACTATTCAATCGAAAGAAACGATTCCAATTGCCGAGATGCGTAAGGCAGTCGATTAACTTTACTGTGGTGCTATCGGCCGCGGAAAGTGGTGGTGAACGGGGCCATGCTGATGCTACTGCTGATTCAGTTGAACGGGAACTCCGCAGCGGATGTACACAGAGACGGTCAGCAGAGCGGATACGTTGTTGCTACGAACGCGCTGACCATCGTCTGCTGATCTACTACAATCCCTACGACTACTTCTACTATTACTGCTAGAACCTGCCTTCAATCGATGCAGATGTCAGGCAACATCTCGGCAGATGAAGGCAGGCACACAAAACGACAGCAATGGCTGGCGTCACGATAGGCAACAAATACGACAGTTTTCGTTGCGACAAAAAGGAAAAGGCCACTGGTTCCGATGACGAATCTCGAAAACCAGTTGAAAGTTAGCGAGTGAAAACAGTACACATATACGTACAGGGTTGATGATGATATGAACCGGCCGAGGGCAGTCCTGATCGGACGTGTTCGAGAAAGCATGTGGTCCCTGTACAGATGATTTATGCTGCCGTCTTACGAATCATCCCCAGCATTGGTAGGGGGGCGATTATACTATGTTCTCATCAGTATCATTCTGCGGCCGTTTACGTCTACGGAAGTTCGAAGGTAAGGTTCTAGCGTACTGCAGATATAGTAGATGCTCGGGGACGATAGTCAAGAAATTTTTTTCGAAGGAGACTAAACAAAAAGTGAAACAGAACTCGCGATACTAAATGGGGTTCAGCGCTAATAAAGATCAATTGGGTAACTTCTGTTGTTGCTTGTTTGCGTTGGCACTATTATCTGGATCATTTCCAATTGATACCCAATGTCGCCGCTCAACACTTGGAAACATCATAAACCTCAAGAACGTGTTTTAACCAACCACCGCATCGTTATACTTTTTTGTAACGTCTACATAATTCGCCAGATTCACGACCGTTAAAAGAGCACGGCATAAGACAATAGTATTTTGTGTTATGGAAGAGGAAAAACCAAATAGCTCCATGAGCGAAAAAAATAACGACACCGTTTCCCAACAGAGAATGGGTTGTCCCTATCACATCCATGTTCCATTCGACGGCATGACTATCGAACGCGATTTAGGTATAACTTTATCTAAAGAGCGTTCCTTTTCAACTGCGATCATTTTCGTGCAGAAAGAACGTTTTTAGGCTTATGTTTCTCGCGTTTTTTTGCTAGTGTTTTCATGGGGAAAGTTTTGAATGATGAATTATTATTTTTCGCGGGTAAAATTAACAGAAATTACCTCATTGTTTGAGATTTCTATTTTATTGGTTTATGACGCTGGAAAAATACGTGTAAACAACATATCGGTTAACAAGCGCATAGGGCTTAGAGGCATATCATTATGTCTTAATGTTGACGTAGTTTAGCTGAAATCAAACTCAATTTCTCAGGGACATTGAAATAATAGAGCCTACATAGGATATTTTACTGGTCTATAATGAAATTTATAGAGTTGCGTCGTGCACACATGCGGCAATGAAAACACGGAACATCCATCACCTACTGCAGTTTGATGGGGAAACACTTCTTAGATCCTCCGTCCATTCTGCTAATTAATATTAACCTTAGTTGTTGGTAAACAAAATGTATGCACGTATTATTATTTCTATAGTCCATGCATTGTTGACATTTGATAAATTACAAATCTGATAAACAACGATCTGCTCTCATAGCGCACACAAATGTAAACATGCAGCAAAAAAGTACGCCTTTCTAGAAATGCAGGTACATCTTTCTATCTTAGTCAGTCAATTTCACTAAATCAAATTCAATGAACGGGAACCGAACATTGGGGCCCAGTCAAAAAAAAGAGCCAGTGCAGAACAGCTGCGGCTTATCGGTAGTAATAATATTTATGATTATTATTATTATAGTAAAAGAAGGCATGGCTACCACGCTAATGATGGGACCGCTGCATCTGCAAGCACGTACACATACGGTCAAGCATATATATAATCACGTCAGTCATCGACGGTTCGAAACCCTCTGCCACTAGCCAGCTCGTTATACGGCTCAATGCAGTAACTGTCTCTATCCGTCCATCGGCCCGCTTACCATTTACCCAGGTAGCGAGTACCTTGCCTGCTATTTGCCCCAGCAGCGCCATCTACAGCGCCCACCATGACGCCGTGTCTGCCGTTACCACCAGCTGTACTACTTCTAGTACTATTGCTACCATCTAACTAGTATGCGTCTATTCATATAGACACATACGGACATGATCACGCGTGGACGTTGGCGGGCGTCTGGCGTGTCCATTACTCTTTTCTTCCTCTTCGTTTGTAGGCATTTAATAACGCGCCCAGTTTTTGCTCGATCGTCGACATTTCTATAATAAAATGTTCGTCGCACGATAGATGAAGCTATCGCCTTTCGTTCAACAGCCGCAGCAGCAGCAGCAGCGGCAGCGGCAATTGCGTCAACGACAGTAGCGGTTACAGAGGCTGACTGTCGAGGCATGTTATTATTTGACACAACGAACATAACTGGGTACCTACTGAACAATACAGATGTGTAACAGGGGTTAGGCGCAACGGGCTGGCAGCTAGCCAGCCACTATTGACGACCACCCGCCAAGGATGAGCACGAAAACCTAAGCAATAGGTACACTTTGCCTGCTCGTTCGTTGTGATTGAATAGTCCAGTTGTTTCAATGATCCATCGTCATTATAATCAGCAGTAACGATGAAGAAAGCTCCTAAGCGGCGTGATGTTACGAAAACAACTGCTAAAAGGTAATTTTGGCCCGTTTTTTTCATCGGGGACACCCGCTCCTTCCGCGGATAATTGCCGTCTTCGTTTATGGTGCGCACAGAGAATGGGTCAATAAGAAGCTAATGATGACGGCAGAATCAGAAACCCACTGACCATAGAACGCTCTTGTCGGTATGTCGATACGAAGACGTCGATTATAACGATCGTGTGATGTACGAAAGTCGTCCATCATTTCGCTGTTCAAACAAAACGAATAATCGTTTGTCGAAAAAAATTAGAGAAACAATACGTCGCTCATAAACACGGATCATCAACATGGACGGCAAGTAAAGCAACAATACTATCAGAATAACCTATATAAATTGTCAGTCGGCCGTTCGCCAAATGTAAGAACGGATAAATGGACATTATCACTATAGCCACACAGATAGATAGTTGTGCAGAGATTTAAGTGAACGCTTCTGGTTTGAGTTTGGCGTGTTTTTTTCAGTTCTGTCAAGACAACCAAAGCTATCGTCTAATACCACCAGGTTATTAGATAGAATTATTTATCACTGCCTAACGCTGACAGACGACAAGCTGGCATTATTTTCCAGCCCATTGTGTTTTTGAACAGAGATCTGGAAATTCTAACGGCGAATGAGTAGACGAAGCAACTAGCAGAAGATCAGACGGGACACGAATCGGAAGTCCAGCCATTGCTAGTTACAGCCGAAGCGATATTAGTAACAAAGTGTTCCAAATATGTGTGCAATATTAATATCGGTTACTTACGCAGACCGACGGCTATGAACGTATTCAGTACACCGTTAACCGGAGGATTTCGTGACGCACCGAATTTTAATTCGAACCGTTGTTCGCGTTAGATATAACTTCTGTGACCGTTGCCGAACGAGAGGCACCCACTTACTTTTTCGCCATGATGAAGGGGCAACGGTGCTGGGAGGTTTGGGTGCAACTTGTGCAGTAACATCCACGGCTAGGGGGGGGGGGGGGGGGAAGGGGGGTTGACGGCTCATTTGTGACATATTTACACAACCAAATAATAGAAAATTTGCCAGCCAAATAGACGGAGACAGGCCAGCGAACATCAACAGCTTTAGCAGCTCGTCGACATTTTCTCCAGTCATTCGCGTTCTTTGACTGGCTCTTATTAGTAAAGGAGAAGAAGATTGTGAACCGATAGGGGGTGAACATCATCTTCATTTTCAATTTTAAATTCCCCTCCGTCTCCGGGAAGACCTCCTTGGTCTTCGGCCAACAGCCTTACCCGCATTCGTTGCCTAAAGGCGGGTACACTGTGGGGAATACTTACGACATTGCCACTGTGCCTTCGGATGCAGCTGCAGACATTGCTGCAGCATCGGCAGTGAAGGTTACCGGCTGTCGCTTTTCAGTACTACAATGGTGACGTGCAAAGGCGTCCCCCAGCAGCCTTATTGAAGGCAAAGTTGCGTTAGAAGAGTGGCCTATATGGGTCTATCTGTCTGTTACTAGACATCGCAAATGGCTAATAAGCATTAAATAATTATGACCTTCATCGTGATAATTAGCTATTTAAAGGTGCGACTTACATAGACAGCCATTATAGCGAAAGAGACACCAATGCTACCTAACTCTCATGGATAACTATGGCGGATGGAGGACACGCTTGCGTTCACTGGACAGTACTGGTAAGCAAAGATCGCTTACCGCAAGTATTTTGGAAAAATAAAATTTGGTTTTTTCAGGACTATCTTGTAAGAGAAGCCTGAATTGATAGATGGATGCGTAAGGCCCTCTAAGCTGTTTTTCACAACAGACATAACGTAAAAACACTTATTTTCATGATATTCAAGAAGCTCGAAAACGTAAGTAAATGTTACGATAATTACAGCCTCATGGTAAAAAAAATTAGGGATAGCTGACATAGTGATTGTCTGCAATTCAAAATCTATGTAATCATAGATTAAAGAGTATCTCGCGGCCTAGATCGTTACAGCCTGTAGCGGAGGTTGTTTTGTTTTTTGTTCTTTACGCTATCTTCAGCTTGATAATTTGGAAAGATGCTTGCGATTTTTGCTTTCCTTGCCGGAGGTGAGTGAACGCTTCGTACTGCGTATTATTATTATTGTTATATAAAACACGGTGCAGTATTTAGCACTCATTCACGGCTCATACGTGCGTGCTATTTCGATGTGAGCGATCAGTGTAAACTATTGTAATTTTTTTTTTTTTGCATATGTAAGGATTCATTTCGCGTCTTGTTTGAGGCGCATTGATAGCTAATTTTGGTAAAACATACAATCATCGTCCAATTTTTGTTAGAAAGTAAAATAGTCTGCACAGAAGGCGTCTTCGGTCCACAAGCAATTGGTATAATCTTATTAAGCTGTTCTCAACTGACTCAAGTCTGACAAGACTGAGACAAGTTCAGAATTGACACATGGCTCAATTCATAGTCAGATAATTTACCAGATAGCTTACCTGTATATCATGTACCATATATCATGTTATTATATAGTTACTTGGATATTTTTCTAATTATATCTAGTAATATTACACAATTATAATTAATTACAAATAGAAAGAAGCAGATCATGACGCAGATATGTTTTCAAATCAATATCGATTTGTTTTTTGTGGACACTGAAGATAGCTGGCGTGACTTGATGCTGAAATTTTTTTAGTCCGCTTGCTTACGACTTGCCCACTTGCAGTGCCCTCATAGATATTCTATCTTTAATCAAAGGCACGAAAATTTCGATCAAACGGCTTGCGGAGACGTGTGTGTGTGTGT
Source organism: Varroa destructor (assembly GCF_002443255.2). NCBI lineage: Eukaryota > Metazoa > Arthropoda > Arachnida > Mesostigmata > Varroidae > Varroa > Varroa destructor. The sequence goes on along the minus strand of NW_019211458.1, from coordinate 39,235,063 downwards.
GTGTGTGTGTGTGTGTGTGTGTGCATGTGCGCGTATGACCCAAAAGGTCCCATTTGATTCAGTGGGTCGCTAGCGTAAACCCCGTTGACTATTCAATACTGAAACCGTTTTCAATATAGCAGTTGTACACCAAGATCCAGAAGTACGAAGTGTTGCCGTAATCAGTGCTATATATATATATATATATATATATATATATATATATATATATATACACCTCTCCGAATACTTGATTGAACGTATCCTTCTGAGTATTTGTTTGCTTTTTATCCGAGTGTATTTTATTAGACAGGAGTCCACCACACTAATGGCAGCTTTAAGGAGTCATACGTAGTCTACTTCGGACACACCGTGATGAAGCATAATAACAGTATGATTTTTACTGCGCTATTTTGAGCTAAACATTGTTAATTAGAAGAGTTACTAAGTGTTGTGAAATAATGTTGCATTTTTTTGAGAAATTATAATACGCTAAAAAAAAAGTGATATTGAAAACATAAAAACGTGTCGTTCGTCTACGTTATTACCTCTTTCTAACACGGTGTTGTTAGAATGAACAGAAAAAAACAATTTCCCATCTTAAATATATGCGCGATGCACTGAATTTGCTAGCACCTAAGTTCATCGATAGAATTAAGCCCGAGCTGTAAATTTTAATAGAAAGAACCAAGCGCGTGAACACGTATCAAGATTTTCAATTTCGTGCTTAAACTGAGTACTATTAATGCAAGACACAGTCGTTCACATTATTACAGTCTGTCTATTCGTCGATTCCGTTGTTCAGTAGAAGTTTGCTGTTTGTTTTTCTATAGGAATTACGGTACGATATAACGTCGGTACGGAAAGCCCAATTTGATTTCAACAATGACTACGTTTTCTTGCGATGTGTACAGGTGTTGATTAAAAAAACAAAACTGAAATCAAATATGCTGTCTGTCACCTAAGCAAAATTAACATTGAAAATGTCGTCTGACATTACACATTTGGCCGGCCATCTTTCTTATGCCTGTCTCACAAGCGAACGTTTATTTGCGCCTTGGGCCCTTACCGACTTGAACAGTAGATACGTAGCGTGTCATACGACCGTGATTAACGAAAATAAACGTATAGACTGCGATATATGCTGAAACGAATATACTGATACTGGGCAAGATGCCATCAATTTCAAAATGCCAACTATAGTCTTACTGTCGTCTGAGTGACACCAACAGCAAATCGGAAGTTAGCAGAAACGGAAATTCTATCTGTATCCATACTTAGATAGAGACGTATGTCAGTGTGTTTTCAGATAGCCTCGACTAGCCGTCGGCAGAAGACGAACGAAAGCCAGCGTAGCTAAGGGCATTTAGCAGCCGTAATATAGAAGATACTACTTTGTTATCCGAATGCCTTTCTTCATCATGGAACAGGCCGACAGCAATGCCATAGTATTAAGAGTAGCAGCAACTGCCACAACGGGGTCTGTAACAGTAGCAGCCATCGTACTTGCGGTTACTGAAAGATTTCTTATAGATCCGTATATCTTCGAAAGCAATCCGTAGGCCCACGACACGATGATCACCTCACTTCCTCATATTCACGGAACGAAGGTTGGCCCCAGGCCCGGCAGAAATATAGAATC